>NC_142498.1:14372105-14972105 GCF_965113065.1 Corylus avellana
TTAGTTCAGATTTAAATTGCTCTTTAAAAAATACAATTCTTTGTGAGATCAACCTCGCACTTGCAATCCATTAACTACAATCGATTCGTACACTTGCGACTTAAAATAAATTTGCACAACAAGTTTTTGGTGCCATTGCCGGGGAATTGTTCAATTTTTGAAACAAATTTATTTCTAAATTAGTTTTACTCTTCTACTTGTTATAATTAGGATTTTATTTTTCTACAATTTGTTTGTTTTTACTCCTGATATTAATTAAAAAGAAAAATTCTTTTGTTTGTTCGTTTGTTTGTTTGTTTTTTTTTTTTTTTTTTTTTTTTACAGTTCTGCCACAACCACCTTCTGCACGCCCCTGCTAGTGCGATCGATCGCAGCCTTGCTACGATCGAGCGCACTCGCGGTCTAGACCACAAACTCAAGCTCACCTGCCTCGTAACTACCACATTTTCATTCGTACACTCACTCGAGTACGATTGAGCATAAATCAGAGCGATCGAGCGCATTCACAGAAAGGGCAGGAACTATAGCAGTTCCGTAGATTTAAGCCAAAAATTTATTTTGGTCCTTTTTGTGAGTTTTTCAATTTTAGTTCTTATTTATTTTTTTATTTGTGTTAGTCGTTTTTTTTTTTTTTTTGTGTGTTAGTTTATTTTATTTAAAAATATTTTTTAAAAAAATAGTTAATATTTTATGTTGGATATTTGCATGCTAAAATGTGAGGGGGAAACATGAATTTTCATTTTAATGATTTTAATGCCTCTCCGAGTTATAGGACACCAGCTCCTACCAACTGCCCTCAAAATTTTTACCCGCATGAGCCATGTTCATACTGCTCCAATCCTTATCATCATTATAGTGATTGTCCATCCTGGGGACAAATTTCTAATTTTCCATATGAGCAAATGAACACCAGTTTCTCCAGTCCATGGTTTAATTCAAATTCCAATTATTACAACCCGAACTGGATTAACCAATCTAATTTCTTATGGTCAGCTCAAGCTAAAGGAAATTATGCTCCCCAATTTTAGGAATTGCACAATCCAGGCTATTCGCAATTCCATCACCAAGCCCAACCTCCCACTTATCAGTTTACCACTCAAGTGCCACAACCTGCACCACAGACATCACTGGAAGACATGTTGAAAGCATTCATGAAATCAACTCACAAGTACATACAAGAACTGCAACAATCCCAGCGAGAACTGAAAGAATCCATGCAAGAGATCAAATATGCCACCACTCAAGCGCCACAGGCTGCACAACAGTCATCATTGGAAGGCATGGTCAAAGCGTCCATACAGTCAAATAACCAGATAATACAAGAACTGCAACAATCCGGGCGAGAACTGAAAGAATCCATGCAAGAGATCAAATATGCCAACACTCAAGCTACTGCAGGGTTGGAAGAATGGATTGGCCAGAGTGAGAATGAATATCCAGCTGAACATCAACTTGACCCAATGACTCAATATTAGGAAAATGAGAGCATAGAGGATAACAATAAGGAAGAAGAGCTTCAAAGTCAATTGATGGCTGAAAGGCACTACATGATTGATGAGGATGAGTCCGAAAATTCTTATCATGAGCATGTCCAAGCCACCACAAACTTTGAAAGAGAGGAAAGTGCTACAAAAAATTATCTTCCTAAAGTGAGGTATTTCAATTTTGTCCAGTTGCTGACATTGATGATTTAAAAAAGAGAATACCACCAACTCAAGACAGTTAGATCTGCCAATGTCAGAGTTATGAATAAATGCGAACCATTTTTGTTTTGTGAATATTGTTATAATCCTTCTCACCACCAAAGCGAATGTCCATTCATTTTACACTACATGGTTGATGAGGATGAAATTGTGGATAACGAAGAGGAGCAAGTTGAGCATGCCCAAGTCAACACCACACTTGAGAGTGAGGAAATTGTGGATAATATTGCGAAGGAAGAAAAAGAAGAAAAAGTTGAGCATCCTAAGCAAAGTGAGCACCATGAGAACGGTGAGCCACCAACGGATCCTAATCAGCCTAGTGACATGGAAGTAAGTACTGAAACTCATGCATGCATCACTGTCCCTCTTGAGACACATCAAGAGCCCAAAGTTTCATCGCCTGAATGTCTCAAAGAGCCATCTTATATCAAGATACTCAAGGACTTGTGCACGCAAGCACACAAATCTAGGAACCACTTTCCTAAGAAGATCCTTCGAAGCAAACAATTCTACATAAGATGGCGAAACATTCTTCCAGAGGGGTATGAAGGTTTGAAGAAGGGGTGGAAGGGAATGGTTGGACATCCGCATGATAGGGGGAAGCCCTGTAAAGTTTTCTCCTCCGGTTTTATTTTCTGCACTTCACTCCACAAATTCTTTCTTTCCTTTTTTATCACATGTTATTTTTATTTGCTTTTGTTTCTAACAGCAATTAATCTTTTTATTTTTGTTTCTATGAAGAAAAAAATATATTTTTGTTAGTTTTGATGACATGTGTTTTGGTGTTTGAGTTTGGAGGATGCTCTGTCCCTTTTTCACACCTTGATGTTTCCTTACTTCCGGTAATGTATTTATATACTACACATTGAGGGCAATGTGTGTAATTCAAGTTTTAGGGTATGGAAAAACACTTTGTCTGTTTATGTTTGTTCTTATTTGTTTATTTTTATTTGTCGTTTTGTGCTAAAAAAAATTGAAAAAAAAAAAATTGTGCTATGTTGTTGTCAAGTTTGAGTTAAACTGTAATTGTGATTTGCATTTCATTAACTTGCTTAAAGGGTTGAACACATTATTATGTCATTAGGAGTCTGAGTCATTTGACTTATTTTTGAGTAAAAGAGATTTCACTTGTTTTGAAATAAATTTTTATGAGCACATTAGTATGTTTTCTGTGAGGTATAATGTTTGAGCTTAAGCTTGTTCTCTTTGAGATTTGTTGGATGACCTATTGATGAATAACCATTGGCTTGCAAGATATAAAAAATAAAAAATAAATAAAAATAAATAAAGGAAAAAGAAAAGAAAGATTATATTGAGTTTTCCGCTGAGTAACCGGACCTCTTGCCTCATTAAGTATTGAGTGTTTGCGTCAAAAGGTGTGAAATTCAGTGTTGATTTATGATATGGCTAATCTGACTTCGTAGCCTTTTTAACTTAAGTTAATAAGCCCTTATGGATGTTTTACATCTAGTGCCCTAAAGCCACCTAGCTTGGGAGTCATTGGCCTAACACTTGTTACATGGGTCAATTAGAAAGCTTAAGGGAGTTAGACATTGCAGAGCCTGTAAAAAAATAATAAATAAATGCATATCTTGCCTTGGTTGTTTCATTTGTTAGAGATTCTTACAAATTTTATGGAACTTGTCTTGAGTTTAAGCTAAAAGCTTCATGATTGTATGCTAATTACACTTTACACTTTTTAGAACATATGATGTCTCAATGTCCATTTATGAGTGAGTTGATTATGGGTTTCCTTTTGACTGTGATGATGGTGTTTGTCTTTTTAAGTTTGCTCATGAATAAGAACCATGGTTTATGTGAAACTTCTTTCTTGTTAACAACATAGTGCTACAATGTTTGTGTGTATCATTCCTGTTAAACCCTCACGAGACTTCACTCGTCCACTAGGGATGCCTAAGGGTTTAAAAGACTTGTTGCATATGCTAAATGCAATCGTCTCTCCCACGAAAGAGGATTTATGTTTCTTGCTTTCATTGTATTTTTCCTTTTGCTTTGCTAAGGGAATAGCAAAATGTAAGTTTGGGGTTGTTTGATAAGTGTCAAATATTGCATATTTGTGCTTCGTTATTTACATTAGTTAGTCATTTAGTTATGTCGTTATTTAATGTTTTGTGTTAGTTTTGTGTTTTTAGTGTTTTGTAGGTAGTTGAAGAAAAACTGCATCTTTAAAGGGGAAAATGAAAAGTTTGAAAGTGTGAGTTTTGAAAGCACACTTTGAGAAGACCTAGATGATATGGTTAAGTTTAACAAAATCCAAGAAAATGTTAAATTGTATTGAATTTCAGATTGGATAAAATTTAGGATTGGATTCAAATTCAAATTCTGTACATGTCTCAATATTTTGACCATAACTTTCCGCTAAAATATTGGATTGAGGTGATTCAAGTGGCATTGGAAAGCTAACTCAAAACAATATTGTTCATTGTGAAATAGGATTTTCCTAATTCAGATGGTTACTATGCCAAAATCTCCTTGCAGTAAAAGAACACAAATCTGAACGAATCCTATTCCGATTTCAGACATCTATTTTGACTGGAAAAATACCTCTGAATTATCTACATTTAATAGGGCTTCTAGGACTTCCCTAAGCCTATAAATAGGCCTCTTTCCATTCAAGAAAAGACACACAATCCCAGAGAGCAAAATTCTACAGTTTTTCTATTTAGTTTAGTTTAGGTTTAGATTTTAGTTTTATTTATGTGGAGTTAAATTCCCAACTAAGGTTGGTGATGAAGCCTCACCAATGAAGAACAACATTACTTTTATGTAAGTTTTTATTATTCCGATTTTATTGAGCTTAGTTTCAATTGTTTTACTTCTTTTCAATGTGTAGAATAATTCTTGGATATCTTGTTGTGATTCAAGGATACACTTGATGATTTAAGATTACTTCACATAATTGATTGCTTGGTTTTATTTGCTTAAAAATTGGATATCCCTTGTGATTTGTTCTTCTGATACATTTGGTATTTCAATTAAATTTGGATTCCTTTTGTGATTTCAAGACTTATCACAAGAGACTGAGAATTCTTCATAGATTTCAAGGAGAAAGCAGTTGGAGAACGCAAAGTATAAATGGGCAACAACACTTACAGTGATGCGCTAGGTGAAGAAACAAGTAAGATTTCTGTTAAAAGGTCATTCGTTGTTTTACATGACGTTTTGTATGTACCTAGTATCCTGAGAAATCTAATATATGTACCCGTATTAGATAGCAAAGGATATGGGATTAAGTTTTAAGTTTAGGAAGGTCTATTTTAGAAAAAGGAATGTATTTGTTAAGGGTGTAAAAATAAATAATATGTATTTACTCAAAATTGATAATAAAGTTTCCATTTCACATTATTCGTATGTGTCTGAAAAGAGTTTTTTCTTATTGCATTTAAGATTAGGTCACATCAACAAAAATAAAATGATGAGAATGAGTAAGAGTGGATTACTACCTAAAATTAATTTTGAACATTTTAATACATGTGAATCATGTGTTAAGCGAAAAATGATTAGTAAATCTTTTTCAGAACACAATAAATCGTAAGAGTTATTGGAAGTAATTCATTCTAACATATGTGGACCCTTAAGAACTAAAACACGTAGATGAATGAAATACTTTAGTACTTTTACGAATGATTATTCAAGATATGGACATATCTACCTCATTGAACATAAATTTGAAGCTATCGAAAAATTTCAAGAATATAAATTAGAGGTAGAAAAACAATTGGGAATGTCCATTAAAAACTTGAATAATGATAGGGGAGGTGAATATGAAGCCATAGATTCCTTCTCCAAAGAAAATGGAATAAGAAATTTATATATAATGCCTTACAAGCCTTAACAAAATGGGATTATAGAAAAAAGAAACAAAACTTTAATGGATATGACAAAATCCATGATGACATATGCTGAGTTAGCCAACCATTTATGGGGAGAGGCTTTATCCACTCCGGCATATATTCTTAACAAAATTAAAACTAAAACAAAACCTCTTACACCCTATGAATGTTGGACAGGCTTAAAACCAGATGTTAACAACCTCAAAGAATGGGGATGTAAGGCACATGTACTTATCCCAAAACCCTTAAGAGATAAGTTAGGAAGTAAAACATTGGAATGCATATTTATAGGATCTGTAAAAATGGTAGTGGATATAGATTTTACCATCCATATAAGGGATTAATAGAAAGCAGGGATGCTGCATTTCTAGAAAATACCAATCAAATTACTCATATGGATGAAATCAGAATCTTACAAGGTGAAGATCTTAAGTGTCAAACACCACAAGACACTTCTGATAGAAAATGAACAAGATACATATCTTCAGAACAGTGGGAGCAAAAGAAATTCCAAGAATCCACCTCACTTGGATATAAATGATCAGAACAGTGGGAGTAAAAGACAAAGGTGGCCATCAATTACACTCAAGGATCATTATGTACTAAGTACAGATGATGTAAATTTTCAAGACGATCTAGCAAATTTCAAAGAAGCTGTCATGATGCTGAAAAATGAATTGAAGCTATAAGTGAAGAGCTTGAATCAATCTAGAAAAAATATGTGTGGGAGCTCACAGAACTATCAAGTCAAAGGAAAGCAATTGAATGCAAGTGGGTACTAAGAAAGAAATTAAAAGCTGATGGAAGCCTTGATAAGTATAAAATTAGATTGGTGGCTAAAGGGTTTACTCAACAACCTGGTGTAGACTTTGTTGACACATATTCACCTGTGGCAAAATTCGCCTCGGTGAAAATAATCATGTCCATTGTAGCTAAAATGGATTTGGAATTACATCAGTTGGATGTTAAGATAGCTTTTCTTAATGGAGAATTAAAAGAAGAGATATACATGCTATAACTAGAAGGATTCCATATTGAAGGACATGGATAGAAAGTCTACCAATTAAAAAGGTCGCTCTATGGGCTTAAACAAAGGCAATGGTATTTAAAGTTTAACCAAACAATACTAGAAGTTGGTTTCGAGGTAAATCCACTAGATCACTATCCAATAATTACAAGACATGATATTTGTCATGCAGTAGTATTAATAAGCAGATATCAATCTAATCCAAGGAAGACACATTGGCATGCAATATAACATATATTCAAATATTTGCAAGGTACTAAAAATATGGGCCTATGTTTTAATATGAGTGATCTAGAAATTGCAGGATTCATAGATGCAGATTTTGCAAGAGATGCTGATGATAGAAAATCAACAAGTGGGTATGTGTTTTTGTTTGGTGGAATAGCTGTTTCTTGGTTAAGCAATAAACAAATTTGCGTTGCAAAATCTACTATGAAAACTAAATATATATCATGTAGCATAACGATAAGTAATGCAATGTGGATTAAAAGTTTTGTACACAGCTTAAATTTAGGTTTAACCAATAAACTAGTCAATATGTTTTACGACAACAAGTCTGCCATCTCTTTAATAAAAAGCGAAGCACATGGCTCCCAAGGCAAACATATTGATGTAAATTACCATTATATTCAAGATATAGTGGAAAGAAGGGAAATAAAAGTTGAATTTGTTCCTTCAACAGAGATGGTGGCCGATCCTATGACTAAAGGATTGTCTTTGGATAAATTCTAAGAGCATGTAGCTACAATGGGATTAAGAGACACCTAGGAGATAGCTACATATATTATAGCACAGAGGGAAGGATTCAAGAATGCCTAAATGAACGATTTCGTGCAATTCTGTTTAAATAAGGAGAATAATTGGGCAGGTCATAGACATAAGACACTAAAAAGATATTGATATTACAACTCTCATAAATGTAAGGTTCACCGAGAGGCATTATGTTAAAATGAGTAATATCCATGCTCTAAAAGTGTAAAAGACTTTGATAAGGTGTATCAAGGAAACATTTGATTGAAAATCGGTACAGGTCAGCACATAGTTTTGTGTACAGCTAAAATCGTCAATTGTGGAATAGGTGTGAACTAATATTCCTAACCACAGAGAATTGATGTCATTCATTTATTTAAAAGCGAAATGAAGTTACCCTAATATACAATCGGTGATAAGGTATATGGTAAAAAGTGCGGTTAGATAAGATGACAAAATTGTATATACACTATAAAATGTCATAATCTAACGCCGATCTATAGTCTCTACATATGAGAGTTGACATGTATAAAAATTATTATTAGGACCAAAGCGGTAATGTTCAACTAGATTACTTACCTGATGTTATAGTGTGATCAAGTGGGAGATGATAATTTAGGGATGATCACAAAATAACTAGTGTGGTCATCCCCATACACTATCATACCCTTCCATGGAGGTAATAATAAGTGATAAGATATAACTCTTGGTGAAGAGTTATATCATAACTCTATAAATAGAGTTGAAGTCAGAGATCATACGTATTATTCATTATATTCTCTTTGACTTCTATCACTTTGTCCTCCATAGGATTTCCATCCTAACGGGAGACTTCCTATATATATTAGATCATACGTAAATTATTCTTCACAAAGTAGGGAAGGCTTTGTTGTTGAAGGTTGCATTCGGCGGTCGGCATGCGATGGTTGGAGGTAGGGTTTTCAATAGAGAGAGGGTTGAAATTTCGTTTGAGTGAATTTGGTTTCTGAAATTCGTTGAAGGGGTTGTTTGACAAAGGTTTAAATTTTGAAATTTGGATAGATGGTATGTTCTAGGCAATTCGATGTAACAAACGGTCCAAATTGTCAAAATTGCAAGTTTGACAATTACTAGGGATCTGAATCCGTCGAGTACACATGATTGTGGGACTCCATGATCATGGTCGTGGGTCCTTCGCCATGGGTCATGGAGACCCACGGCTCTAGAGACCTTCAACCATGGGTCTTCTCGATGGGTCATGGAAGATGAAAAGCCGCCCATGAAGACCACCAACCATGGCTGTCCATAGTTGTCGGTCATGGCGGAGAGAGGAGGGAGAGCCATTGGCAATGGAAGAGAGATGAAGGGATCCGGAGCAAAAGAAGCAAAGGAAAAGAGGTGAAATTTTTTTAATCTTGAATTGATGACGTGGGATAATTTTGCCAGTTGATTCATAAATTAATAATCGCAACTTAAGAATCGCAGGTACTACATGGGGATTTAATCACTTAGGGGTTGTTTGTTAAACAACATAACATCCCCAAACACTATTTATGTTTGGTGAGAAAAAAAAATGTGTAATAATTAGTATAAAAACTGAAAAAGTAGTATTGGAAAGTAGAAAAGTTTTGTTTTGTCGTGATTTAAAAATGAGAATGTTTTGATATTGATTTTTTTTAGAAATGAAGTGAATAGTATTTGAGAATGGGGGTGTTGTTTGCCAAACAACCCCTTAGCAATGCTAAAAGTTCTGTTTTTTCCTACATGGCTGCAATTAGGGGTGTTAATCTAGTCGGTAATAACTGGCCACCAATTGGTAACCCAGCAACTAGTTTTAAAACCGGTAACCAGGTACCCCGATCCGGTTACCAGTTTTTGTATTTTCACACACTCGGTCGGTAACTGAGTATTTTAAGGCTTAAAAAATAAAAATAAAAAAAAAAAAAAAAAAACCCTGACTGTAAAACTGTAAAATCATGTAAGTATGAAACAACCGAACATTCTATCTGTTTTAAAATGAATATATGACAGACAGAATGTTTGGTTGTTTCATACTTACATGATTTTACAGTTTTACAATCAGTTTTTTGTTTTTTTTTTTTTTTAACTCTAAGGTTTACACTTTTTGACTTTACCGTATGTGAGAATTGTGAAATTGTGAATCTAGTATCTATTTCTGCTTTTTCTATTATTCTTCAAAGTTTTAATATGTTTATAACTATTTTTATTGTAAGAGTTTTTTTTTTTTTTTTTAACATGTCCATACAAGGAAAGGGGGAGAGGGGATTCGAACTAGTGACCTCTATTTCATAAGACGTAGTTTATAGCCGATTGAGCTACCTCTTGGGGACATTTCTTTTGGTTGTTGGTTTGTATACCTACTTTCTTTCTTTTCTTTTCTTTTTTTTTTTTTTTTTTTTGGCTTTTAGGGTACTTTTAAAATGTATTATGAAAGCAAAGAACAACCATAATTAAGCCTAACTTATTGGGCTAAAAAGCCCATAATTATTTTTTTTAAGGGCAAAAAATGCCTAAATTAAACTAAATAAAATAAGCTCAATATCTAAAATAAGCCCAAAATGCACAATTGTTCGAAAATCCGATTACCAATTAAAATAACCGGGTATTAATCGGTAACCGGCCAGTTATTACATAACCGGGTAATCGGTAGGTAGTTACTAGTTCTGGTTTTCTGAATTTAATAACTGGAAACTCCGATTACGGTTCCCGGTTTTACCCAATAACCAATAACCGGAATTGGGTTAACACCCCCAGCTGGAATTAAACGAACTTGGGTTAGGTTTTCGTTTTTTTTAAAAAAAAAAAAGAAATGGTATGACCCACGCACGCTTCATGTTCCCCAAAAACTCAAATTTCATCTCACCCAAAACCATTTCACCTACCCCCCCCCCCATGTTCCCTAAAATTTTCCCATGCTCCTCTCTCTAGGCGACACCCACTGAACGACGATAGCCACTTCCGCCCACCACCTCCACTGAACGCCACCCACGGCACACCACCGGTGGCGACGCCCACGCCCACTCCCACCCACTGCACCAGGTCGGAGACGCCCACCCACCACAGCGACACGTCTGCGACTCCGGCGACGCCACCCACCACCACGAAGGTCGAACGCCAACCATCCGGCCTATCTGATTTTCCTTGGGTATTTTTTTTCATGGATTCTATTTTGATTATAAGGAGAGATATGGAAATGGTTGTGGGAAAGTTTCAATCTTTTTCAATTTTATGTAGTTTTTTGGTTGTTGGTGGTGATGGGCAGTAAGAGCAATGGTTCACTCTATAATGTGATTAAGTTGGTGGATGCTTCTTAAATTATTTCGGTGGCACGCTTCCCATGTCTAATCAGCTGAGAGTTTAAGACGACGTCGTTGACGTCTATTCTTTCTTCCCTAAATGATAAGAGAAGCCATTGGTTCACTGTTGCACCGCTGCTCAAAAATCAAGGCGTTCCGACACGGTCTTCCCCTTCATGCTGCCGCCCTGAAAACAGGCTTCGAATCAGATATCATCATCGCCAATCACACCCTCAACATGTATGCCAAGTGTGGCAGCATTACTTCAGCCCGCCGTGTGTTTGATGAAATGTCTGAAAGAAACCTTGTCTCCTGGTCTGCTATGATTTCCGGCTGTGACCAGGTCGGAGAGCATATAATAGCACTGGACCTATTTTCTAAAATGCGGCTTGTGCCCAACGAATACATTTTCGCCAGTGTTATCAGTGCATGTGCCAGCCTCGTTGCACTGTTAGAGGGGCAGCAAATTCATGCTCAATCACTGAAGTCTGGCTATGCATATGCCTCATATGTTTCTAACTCGCTTATCTCCATGTATATGAAATGTGGTCGATGTAGTGATGCCTTGTCAGTCTATAATAGTACATCAGAACCAAATTCTGTCTCATATAATGCTCTCATTGCTGGGTTTGTAGAAAATCAGCTGCTTGAAAAAGGGTTTGAAGTGTTCAAACTTATGCTCCAACAGGGTTTTGTGCCAGATCGTTTTTCTTTCGTGGAAGCCTTGGAGATTTGCACTGATTCGGATGATCTGCTAACAGGAACAGTATTGCATGCACAAACAATCAAGCTTGAACTTGACTCTATGCCTTTTATTGGCAATGTAATAATATTAATGTACTCGAGATTCAATTTGATAAATGAAGCGGAGAAAGTCTTCAGATTAATTAAAGAGAAAGATGTCATTTCATGGAACTCCTTTATAGCTGCCTGTTCTCATTGTGTTGATCACGCAAAAGGGTTAAGTGTTTTCAAAGAAATGGCAAATGGTTATGGTGTAAGGCCTGATGACTTCACTTTTGCCAGTGTACTTGCTGCTTGTGCTGGTCTTGCTTCAATTCGTCATGGCAAGCAGATTCATGCTAATCTAATCAGAACAATGTTATATCAAGATGTGGGAGTTGGTAATGCTCTAGTGAACATGTACGCGAAATGTGGTTCGGTCGAATATGCATATAATGTATTTAACAAAATGCTCTGTCGCAATACCTTTTCATGGAACACAATGATTGCTGGATTTGCGAATCATGGGCTTGGAGGACGAGCAATAGACCTTTTTGAGGAGATGAAGGCAATGGGGTTAAAGCCAGATTCTGTTACGTTCGTTGGACTTTTAATGGCTTGCAATCATGCAGGCCTTGTGGACAAGGGAAAAGTTCTTTTTAATTTAATGGAAGAAACTTATGGGATTACTCCTAATATACAACATTTCTCATGTCTTATTGATATGTTGGGACGGGCTGGGAGATTAACTGAGGCAGAAGAGTACATCAAGAAATTTCCTTTTGGGCATGATCCAGTTGTCTTAGGGAGTTTGCTTTCAGCATGTCGCCTGCACGGGGATGTTGTAATTGGGGAGCGGTTGGCTCGGCAGCTTCTAAAGATTCAGCCCATGACTAGTTCACCATATGTTCTACTGGCAAACTTGTATGCGTCGGATGAGATGTGGGGTGATGTTGCAGAGGCAAGGTATATGTTGAAGGGTAGTCAGTTGAGGAAGGCACCTGGCCATAGTCTGATTGAAGTGAAGGGAAATTTTGAAAAATTTACGATAGGGGATTTTTCTCATTCAAGGATAGATGGGATAAAGGACATTCTGAGAACTTTAAATTGGGCAGTGCGTGAAGTTTCTTTAGTCATTTAACATCCTCCTTTTTCAAAGAGGTATAATTTGTTCCTGTTTTTGTTTATGGCACCTAAATCTTGAAATGAAATGTGATTAGTTTGCAATTTAGTGAAGATTTTAGCATAAAAAGAATGCTAATTTCTCGCACTTGTTGAGTCTTCATGAGCTCGTATTTTTGTCTTTTTTTTTTTTTTTTTTTTTTACATGCAAAGCCCTGCTGTGCCATTGGCTTGAGTGTCACATGGACCAAGGATGTTTAACATTTAATATATAACTTCCGAGGTTGTGGGTAGAAGGAACTCGATGTATGTTAACTAAGCGGGACGCTCCCAACTCTTTTTTATTATACACCTTTCTTGTTCCCGTGACAGCCCTTACCTGGCAGTAATCATTAATTTTTATTTGCAATGTCTAGGGAGTTTAGGAGTGAGTTAAGCCAATGCGTATAAATAGACAGACTGGGTTCATCCTTTTATGTTGAGGTCGGTGTAAGTCTGTCTATGATTAAAAGTCTAGGTGGCATTGAAGCTGGCTCATTCATGCTAGTCATCTTAGAGCTATGAGTCAGAGTAATGTTCACCAACTCTTCCTTTGTAATCTTGTTCATATATCTAGATTTTTGTTCTTGCTCTTGTTCATAATTCTGTCATTTTCAATACTGTAGTTAGCCTTTGTCTGCTGCAATGGTGAAGTCCTGAAGTGCCAAGCAAAGTGCATGGATTTCATTCTTGAGAGCGATCACTTCATGCTTAATTACTGAAGGGTACAACCGTGTCCAAATCATCCATCCTGGGACACAACTTAGGGTAGGACGAGTACTGGGTAATGACCATTCTTTCATTGTTATATTTACTTATGAAAAGTTAATTATATTCTTGTGACTCCTAATAGTAGGTTAGAAGATTTTGTCCAACTGTACAAATCATGGTATCAAACTTTATGCATGTCTTTGAGGATTATTATTTAATATACTTTAGATGTGACAATATTGTTAACTGTACGAGGAGCTAGATATGAAAACATTTGATTGTCTGTATGTTTTGAGTAAGTAAAGATGGGTACTTCATACATATAAAATGAATTTAAGGATTTCAAGGTTCAGTTGGAGAAGTCAAAAGAAATAATAGCAGAGCTAAAACTGCTAGAAATCTACCTGTAGGGAAGCATATGTTATGAAGACTTTTAAGCTCAGAAACAAAAGAAAAGTTCAAGTTACTTTTCATACTGCTATTGCATGCATGGATTTTATATGTATTCTTAAACCAAAGTGCATATCTAAACCCGTGTCATGGTAAGTTTTTGTGTGTCACCTGCTCTATTTTTACTTTATAGGTTTGCTGGGATACAAAACCCTTCCTGTGTTTTTCTCTTCTCCTTACTAAGTTAATCTTTGTGACAGGAACCATCTTTTGGTCATATGAAAAGCCGAGCTTCAGATGCTGTTTGCTTTATTTCCATGGACCTGCAATTGCTTGTGAGAAAAATGTTTGAGATTGATATAACTTGTGAAGGCTGAATTGAATGGAACGTGAGGAAGACCTAACTGCTTTCATTTAAATGCATTGACAGAATGATCTGGGAAGACTGCAATGCTTCTTATTTGGTACGCCTGAGATCTAAAGTGATTTTCTTGTTCCTGTAAATTTTTTGGGGGAATAAATTTAGTAATATATTGTTTATGTAATTTAGATTGGCCTTTGGTATCAAATTTGGTTTATTTTATGTTGCTTCTTATCTAAACCTATTAGTTTCTTCATTATTTGTAACAGATCTTTACTTGGGCGATTGGATATTTCTATTCCGTACATACTGGTAGAGACGAAGTAATAAATTGGGGTTTAGTAGGACCAATGCTGCGAGCTTCCAGAATACAATGGGATCTTCGTAAAGTTGATCATTATGAGTGTTACGACGAATTGGATTGGGAAGTCCAATGGCAAAAAGAAGGGGATTCATTAGCTCATTATTTAGTCGGAATTGGTGAAATGACAGAATCCATAAAAATTATTCAACAGGCTCTAGAAGGAATTCCTGGGGGGCCCTATGAGAATTTAGAAATCCGATACTTTGATAGAGAAAGGAATCCAGAATGGCATGATGGATTCATGTCCTCAAGGTGTTACTGTTCACTTATGGTGCGGCAGCTTCATATTGTGCGTTCATTTTTTTTTATCTCATCACATCAGTTTCCAATTCTTTGCTTGTTTGAGAATGCATGGTAACTTTGAACGAACTGATGGGGCAGATGGTCCAATTGGGGACTTTTTGATCCGTGTTGACGTTAATTCTACCTACAAGCATATCAAGATAAGTAATGCCAACCTGGCCTATCAATATACTTTTATGGGCCTTTTGAGGATGGCCAAAATTTTGATGTATGATAGTGTAATCTTTGATGAACCTTGTATCAGATGAAACATGATTAGTCAGGGCAGAATTGAAACCTTGTTATTTTGATTTGATTTCATGAAGGTTTCCTTTCATTTTTGTGGTTATCACTCTTGGACGTATGCTTGTTTTATGGGTATCCAGCATAGTGGTATACCATAATCCATGTTGAAACTGACATGCATTTTATTAAAGAAAAACTACTAGCAAGTCTAATTTGTACACCATAGGTAAAGACGGGAACAATTTGCTGCTATTATGACAAAAGAAGTGTCAAGTAGTGGATTTTCATATGATCTTAAGCAAGTTAGGCATGCGAGATATCTTTGCGTCAACTTGAGTGGGAGTGTTGATGTGTTATTTTATGTCAGTTTT
Source organism: Corylus avellana (assembly GCF_965113065.1). Taxonomy (NCBI): domain Eukaryota; kingdom Viridiplantae; phylum Streptophyta; class Magnoliopsida; order Fagales; family Betulaceae; genus Corylus; species Corylus avellana. The sequence continues at coordinate 14,387,345 of NC_142498.1, forward strand.
ATTTTTATAATATTAGGGGGTGTTTATGTACACTTACAATATGCGGCGACTGTTAATAATGCATTAGCAGGAGGAGAATCCTAATTCTGAGTTCCCTTATAGACTATTTTCTCTTTCTGTCTTCTTTTTTTCTTGGTATACTGTTTCAACTTATATTGTTATTGCCAACTACTTGCCTAAACACTCATCTTGTGATTTGGGCCAACTTTTTCATCTACTGTCCTTATTATATGATTTGACAAAAGGTTTGTCACCTCTTGTGTTGCAGAACAGTTCTTTTGAGTCCCATACCAAGATTTACTTTAGCCTATAGAATCTCATCATAAGCAAATGTTCTTATGTTATATGATCAGATAAACTTCCTTCACATTCCCCTTTGGTGTCTGAATTTTGGCTTCTGAATGCATATGCAGACGAAAACTGATTGTTTACATTTATCTTTCTGCAGGAAAAGAAATCTATCACATTACGTGTAATTTAGAACCCTTTGAAACATGAGCAATGATGTCTGGATTGTCAGGCTTCCCTTTTTTGCTGCATCTTGGATTTCCTCTTATTATGACATGGAAACATGGGCCAGGTAAACGGATTGTCAGGCTTCCCTTTTCCCCTGCATGATAGATTGCCTTCCATTATTACATGGAAACCTGGGGCATGTTTGCAGCACCAGTGACTCTTGTGGGAATATAGTGTCTTTGGTAGTGCGATTTCACAAACAAAAGGTGCGATTCTTGTTAGAATATATTTCTATATATTTGTGATTACAATCAAAACAAAAGGTGCGATTCTTGTTAGAATATATTTCCATGTATGTGACTACAATCAAATCGTTGCAATTGCAAATCGAATCCTTGTGATTTGATTACCTTATTTGTATAAGTAGGGATGATTTGTACTGTAAAATCTATCAATTGAATAAAAGCATAATGTAGCCCTTAGGGCTTTATTAGTGGACGTAAATCATAGACCGAACTACGTAAAATCTTGTGTCTATTTTATTATTCCGCAATTTATTTCTTTATCTATTTCATTATGACTTTCTTCTAAACTAAATTGCAGAAAATATATTGTTTGAGAATGTGTTTTTTTTAAATTGTGATTTGAAAAACGTAGAAAAATTTGTGTTTTCTAATCACAAGCAACGGTGTACGTTTTAAAAATGTACGATTTTAGAGGCTAAACTGCGATTTTACCAAACACTTAACTATATTTTTAAAAATCGCGTTTTGAAATTGAAAGTTTTGAAATCGCAAACCCAAAGAATATGTCAGTAGATTATGCTTAAAGCATCACCTCAAGCATAAACCAGGAAGTGTAGAGCCCTCAAACTTGCTCAGCACTAGCAGCTGTCCCCCCACTTCTAGCGCATCACCATATAGAGCCATCATCTTTGGCAACTTTTGAGTTATTTCTGGGTTTTCTAGCTCAAGCAGATCGAGGGATGAAAATCAAGTTATTGGGAAAACTTTCAGCACCATATTTAGGGTTTAGCATGAAACCGTTTTAGTGAGAGAATGGATCTTTTATTTTAGGCTTCCCAAGGGTTCTTTTGGGCTTTTGTAATAATGGGCCTTTGTTTTAATTGGGCCTTAGGCTTCGGCCCTGGGCCTACATCATTAGTCAAATCATAGACTAGTCTTTATATTCTCTAAAAAAAAAAAAAAAAAAGGCAGAAGGAAGGGACGTGTTCTTATAGAACTCTCCAATGTACAATATTACATAACGATTGACAAATTCCTAATTTTTTATCAACGAAATAACAAAATTACAGATTTAGCTTATGTGCAATAAAAAATAAAAAATAAAATTTGATAATATTTTCGATGGTTCAGATTTAATTTTACTCTCTATTTTTCATTAAAATAAATAAATTTAAATTTAAATTTAAATCGTCGAAGGATATGAGATAGAAACCAAATCCTCATTTACTGAGGATGAAGGGATCTCATGCAACTAATATCTTTGATGTTTCTGTTTTTTTTTTTTTTTTTTTTTTTTGGTTTTTTTTAAAAGTTCTATGCTATTTTTCAAAATCTTTTCCTCTAAAAAAAAATAGAATAAACAAAAAATAAATAAAAAATAAAACTGGGTGCACCCCAGTTTTTTTTTTTTTTTATTTGATTTTAATTTTTTAATTTTTTAATTTTTATTTTCATTTTAAAAATTAATTAGTATTTTATTATTTAATTTAAATAGGACACATGGTGTGATGTAGACTGTTTGATAAAAATGGACGGTCAAAATTCACAATTGGAAAATCTCCAATTTTCCTCTCAATTGGAAGGGATCCAAATCCGATTTGCCCGGGAAGAAAAAGTCCTTGTTTTATGCTATTTTTCAAAATCTTTTCCACTAAAAAAAAAAAAAAAAGATTTATGTGGGGAATCAAATGATTGACCTCCCAGTCACTATCAAAGTCGAAGATCGAAATTACGTGTCAAAGACTTGGGTTCTTCTTCTGAGAAAAGATGTGAGAGGTATTATCACACACCAACCAACCCAATTGGCCTAGAGTCCTACATTTTCTATGCTATTTCGTATTAGACTTCAAATAAACGTAAACAGGTTCGGGCTCAATTTCTACGAGTAAAAGATTAAACAAAAATTTAAACTCATTTATTAAATAAGTTCAGCTCGTATAATTAAGATCATATAATTTTATTTTTATTATTGTTAATTTTTTAATGAGAACATGTTAAGCTGTTAAAAAGATTTTTTTTTAAAAAAAATTCTTAGTAATGTAATAAATATAACTTGAATTATTATAATTGTGAGCCTGAATAATAATAATATATATTGGAGATTAAATTGTTTATGATTTGAGTTAATTTTTCTAATTAAAATAATAAATCTTAACCATAATTAAATAACTAGTAATTATTATAGATTTACAACCAAAAAAATAATACAATATTTACTCTATTTAATTGAGTAACTCGTGAAAAGGTTCGAACTCATTCAAAAATAAATGAATATTAGGTTTAAGAGATTATTTAGCTTAGTGATAAGCTCAAGCTCAACTCATATTAAAAAAATAATAATAATAAAACTAAACTAATCAAGCTCGAACATTTAATACTTGACTCGGCTTAATTACAATTCTACCCTCCTATATTGAGGCCTAATTACAAGAAACCCAAGTTTTGTTGGTATGTAGATGGTGTAGGGTCGGTTGTGAATGCAGTGCCTAGGCCTCCTTGTACAGTAGTTGTACTACTGAATCTTGGGAGAGGGTCGGTGGTGGTGCATCATATATTAGAGGACCCCTCTCAATTGGGAAAATGGCTACTAAATGACAACTCAATCTCCAGACACCCATGTCTGCATGGGTCCCAACTCTTACCATGCATGCCAAACACGATTTATATATAAGGGCAAACTTTACTTTGCACCTCTTTTTTTTTTTTCTTTTTTCTTTTTTAATAAAAAAAAAATTAAAGGGTAATTTTGTCATTTTAAGAATTTTAATAACAAAAATTGACAGAGATGGTTCAAATTAACTGTAATTGAAAGTTCAGATATCCAAATTGAGAGATTTTAAAATTTAGAAGAATATGTCAAAATAAGTATTAATTCAAGAGTACAAAATAAAGTTTTTCTTAGTGATTCATATATATATATATATATATATATGTGTGTGGTCTCCATTCATCAGACGGTAAATAGTTTTTTTCCAAAATCTAAAGAAAAATCAATTAAGGAGCAGGTTCTAGATCTAGGGCAGAGAATGACATATTATGTAGTACATGCACCGATGCACGTCTATTTCAAAGCAGCGGATGTTGTCGTCATACATACAAATTAGAATCTTCACGTTTTCCTTTTTGTCTTTTTTCTTTTAATTTCTCTATAAATACTTTGAATCTTCACGTGATGAGGAATATCAAGCGTGCTAATTAAACTACTGAAAGACAAAATAATGCTTGAGTATAGATTTTCATAATGTTTTAGTACTAAAGTAACCCATCAAATTATTAAAATGTATTAAAAAAGTCACTTATATTTTTATATTCCCATAATACCTCGATTCTTTTAACAAATAAAATAATAAAATAATTGTAAAAAATTTAAAAAAAAAATTTAAAAAAAAAAAACAATTTTTAAAAAAATACTAAGAAAAAAAAAACAATAGACAAATACAAACAATTTTTTAACGGAATTTGACTCAACTCTCAAGAACCTTTGATTTTACTTTCATACGACATGAAGCAATTTGTAATTTAGGCCAACTACAGTGACTAATTATTTATTTATTCCAAATATATATATATATATATATATATATATATATTCGAACATTGATTTTCTTTTTATTTTTAAAAAATTGTTTTTTTTTTTTTTTACAGTTATTTTATTATTTTATTTGTTAAAAGAATAGGGGTATTATAGGAATATAAAAAATAAGTGATATTTTTTATACATTTTAGTAGTTTGATGGGCTACTTTAGTACCTTTTGAATATTGTAAAGCTCTATCACAAATAGTTATTAGTTTGAAGGTCTTTTCATATTTTTCTCGAAAAACTATGACATAACAATACAAAACAAGAAAGATAAATATAAACCAAATCAAACACCAACAAAATTAAAATATCCATGTAGCAATCCATTTCACAGCTTCGGAGATGCTCTTCTTGATAGAAGGAGGAGGATACAAGAATGCTACCTGGTTCTAGCGACACCTAAAATATTTTCACATCTGCCTACTGCGCGGAATGAATTGGGAAGGCTTAAGAGATATATATCTAGAAATAAATATCAAAGTCCTCATCTTGAATTGCGAGCGAGACAAATGACAGTAACGTCAATGTATCTTCATGTCCGGATCACAATCTAGAGTCTTAATTAAGGATGTGTCTTTCATTTGGTCTTTCATCAACCTTTGCAATGCTGGTTGTGCCTTACTATATATGGACCAAAATAAAGCTTCTCCAAATTTCTTCTTGTAAAAAGTGAGATAACAGCTCCTCATTTAAAAACTTATATATATATATATATATATATATATATATATATAAAAGTTGGAGGGATAATACAACCCCAACTTTTTTGCTCAATTTGAGCACAACTTTGCCCTTTTTTTTTTTTTTTTTTTGAAAAACACAATAAAAAATAAAATAAAAAGTTTCTGAAGCAATTTTTTTTCCCTTCTTTTATTTGGTATTTTTTTTAAAAAAAAAATTGTATTTTTCTTCATGCTAATAACCAATTTTTTTTTTTTAAAAAAAAAATGGTCATTATTATGAAAAAAAATATATATATTATTGCTTCAGAAACTTTTTAAATTTTAAATTTTGTATTTTTTAGAAGAAAAAAATAAAGACCAAAACGAGCTAAAAAAGTTGAATCTTTAACATTTCTTTATAAGTTGTTTGGATGATCGACCCACAACTGCCATAGCAGCATTATTAAATAGACAAAGATACGTATACTATTATACATACATATATATGGAAAGGGTAAAGCTAAACACAACGTGCACGCCGGCCAATTTTTTTTTTTTAATATTAAAAAATTTTAAAAAAAAAATAGCTTGTCGTGCTGTAAATCACGGCCCATATGGAAAATGATAAAGGCACAATTTAAATCCAACTTTAATTCAATTTTTTCTTTTAAGTTTAAGAAAATATAGGAGTATCTTGGGTGCCCAGTAGAGTTAAATAAAACATTTTGGAATCTAACTCATGCATAGGCTTAAATGGTAAAACTCCATATCAATCTTTTCAACGTTACTTTCGCACATAAAATAATACATATTTCTCCCATAAATTAATAATTTTCTTTTAGTTCAGGTTTCCATGATATGTGGGGCCCCTAATGTACAAAATAAAAATAAAATATTCAAACAGTAAAGACGAGAATAGAAACTAAACAGCTGTCTTCCAAACATTATGCAGTGTACATGTCTCATCATGATAATATGCATCATGATAATATGGAATCTACACACTTGTGGTTGCTGGAAGACTGGAAGTGGATAGAGACGACTTTTTTTTTTTTTCTTTTCTTTTTTAGAAATATTATTTTGACATTTTACTGTCCATCTTTGTACAGTATTAGACAGTGACGAAGCTAGAGAGGGGCGGGTCTTTTAACTATATATATATATATTTTTAATTGTTTTGGTTAAAGATGCCTTTGTTTTTTCTTTTAGCTTTTAAACTTGCTAAAAAACACATTTTAGGTCTTCTTCTTTCTTATTTGGCCTTTCAAAATTTTTTACTAGAGTTTGGCTCATTTAAAATTAACTTTACAGTTTCCTCCCTGCATATAAATTTCACAAATGATTGATTTCCAAAAAAAAAGAGGGGAGATGTGTACAAGAGATCACATGTAGCATGTCTCCTTTTTTTTTAATCTAGTAATATTTTCTCTTGCCAATTACTGTTTTGGAAGGAATTTTCCTAGTAAAAAAGAAGGCAGTATAATTTTTTTAAGAATTTATTATTTTGTAATTCAATATTAAATTAATCAAATTAGGGTTAGAGTACTTTTTGGTTGTTGTGTTTTGATTGGGGGTTGTGGAACGATTGGGAGATTGAAAAGATTTAGGCCTTGTGTTTTTGTTTTGAGTTCTGTTTTGGCTTCTTTTGGTTTTTGAACGGCAATAGTTACCAAAATACTCATTTGCCATACACTTATTGACTTGGACGCTAGAGTAGCTTCATCAAATCCCATTGATGAGCCCTTCTAACTCTTTTTTCGTCTCTTACAAAATTTCTCCTTAAAAGACGATCTTGAGGTCACTATGAGTCCTTGCATCAACAATCATGACACTTAGCACGATGCTTCGTGCTTATATATTGAAAACGAATAGGATCTTGTCCGCCAACTTTTTTGGCTTGCTTCAATAATACAAGATTCATGCATGGTGTTTAGTCCTATTAAACCATGATTACTTCTTCTTTCATCTCTTTTTGTTGAACAAATGTTCCCCCTCAAAGATGCAAGAATTGATTTCCTAGAGTATTATCTCTCTCTCTCTCTCTATATATATATATATAATCAACTATTTGTGATTGAAATTTCATCATGATCTTTGTTTTGGACAAAGCTTAAGGCTTTGTACAAGAAAATTGCCTCTTCTTTTTACTGCTCTCCCTAGAAGAAGGGTGGTAATTATTTATTTATAGCTTGTTAAATTATATTCTTGAGTGGACCAACCACTTTCAACAATGAGTTGGGCGTGCGAAGATTAGTAGTGAGAGATAAGATTTGATAATGCGATGTCAAATAGTGTAGAATATAGAAGCACTTTATTAAGGGAGATAGGATATGTGTGGTGGAAGTTAATCATATGGACACAAATCTTGGCTTTATTCATTAGGGTTTTTTCCTTTTCACCAACCAGGTTGCCATGTCATCTTTACCTTTCACTTTACCCCAACATGATTCCTCTTTGACTGCGCTAGTATAAAAAATTAATTAAATAATAATAATAACAATAACAACAGTTTCAATCTAAAGCGTGGCGAAGAAAGATCATCTCCATTTTAAGTGAAATGGAAATGGCTCATTTAATGTATTTAAGGGGACAAAGTTCAAAAAAAATTATTCAAAAATTAAATGGATAATTATGCCCCTCTAAATACACTAAATGAGCCCTCTCCATTTCAAGTGAAATGGAGTGGATCCATTTCCTGACGGTAGATCACTCAATTTTTTTATTTTATTTTATTTTTATTTTTTATTGAAAAAACTTCACTTATTACTTCTGATCTTTTATCATTTTTACAATCGTATTCTTGAATTTTAAAAAGTGTCAATTTAGTGTAGCAATCTTTCAATTTTTTTCAATTTCATCGATCCGTTAAGATTTTCCGTTAAATCCATTCAAAATTCCAAAAATACTAGTTTTTTTTTTTTTAAAAAAAAAAAAAACAAACAAACAAACAATATTAATAATTTTTTCAAAGATTTAGGCTTGGATATTTTTGCAAGTTTCAATAAATCTTGACCAACGCCTAAATCCTTGCAATTTTTTTTTTAAAAAAATAAAATAAAATAAAGGTATTTTGGAAATTTTGACACCCCTCCATTAGGATTTAACGAAAATGCTAATAAAGGGTTGAAATTGAAAAAAAAAATATATATATATATATATATATATATATATATATATATATATATATATAAAATAAAAAATAAAATTGAAAGATTGATACACTAAATTAACATTTTTTTAAGCTTAAGAGTATGATTGTAAAAATTATAAAAGAACGATAAATGCTAAGGAAAATGTTAAGGTCACAACACAAATCCAATTTATGGCAAACTTCTCGCCTAGGTGTCATCTAAAAAAAAAAAAATTGAGAGAGAGGATTTTGAGATTTTAAAAATTTGGGAAAAAAGACAATTTGTTTGATTTAAAATTCAAATTTTTTTTACACGTAATAGAGAAATTGGCTATGAGTTGAGTTTATATTGTGTCCGTATCAAACCTCAAATGCTAAAGACCCCAAGACTTTTTCCAAAATTGAAAATTCTTGTTCCCAAATGATTTAGTCTGTTCAAGAAATAACTATGTTTAGATTTTTTTTTTTTTTCTTAAATGCATGCGGGGTTTAAATCATTTGGAATCAAGAATTTAGAAAAAAGTTATGGGGTCTTTAACATTTCTCTAAAAGAACAAGGTGGTGAGTAGTGAAGTTTTCCCTATTTTATCCAACAAAGAAGATATTTATGTTATTTTGACTTCTTTAGTTAAGACTCAGTAAAAGAATTTTTTAATTTTTATTTTTAAAAAAGGTAATTAAAAGGGATCAATAGAATAGAACTCCAGATTACAACTTTTTTTTAAATTGAGATGAACATTACAAATTGCTTGAATTCCCCTTTTAGACGTTTTTTTTTTTAAAAAAAAAAAAAAACAGAAAAAAAAAAGAAAAAAAAAAAAAGAAGTTATCACTTCATTGATATAAGAATTAAGTGGGGTAAAAAAGCTCTCTACAATGCCAAAAATACAATTTGAAATCTTCACAACCCAAACTCTATATATGACACACATACTAGCCACTTGGACTATTAGAAGACAATAACTATAAAATGTCACCGTTCCAGTTAGATTTCAGATCACATCATTATTTGCTGCCATGTCATTGATTTTCTAACCTTTTTTTTTTTTTTTTTGTTACTAGTGCTTTACCAAATGCAATTCCCTCCGCTGTCTCTATCATAGTCGCAATTCTTTTGTATGCATGATAACTCATTTGTCATCGGTCTATGTTTTGCACTCATAAAAGAACTAGAAGAAAACAACCGAAAACCAATTATGTTATTCTAAAGAATTCGTGAAAAACAAAACCTAAGCAAACGACTAAAATTTTACCTCCATAAATCGCTGTTGAAAACAGATAAAGAGAAAAGACAATCTTATTCAAAAATAACAAAAATACAATAACAAAAAAAAAAAAAAAAAAAAAAAAAAACCCAACACGTTCTCCCGCAATCCACCAAAGAGAGGTAGCGGCCAATCTATCGAGCTGAAAAAATAAAGAGATTGAGAAAGAGAGAGAGAGGAGGAAATCGTAAATTCCTTTTAGACGCTTTGGTTTTGGTAAGGAAGTAGATCGCTTTGACACGATTGAGTGATTAAGAATTTTAGTGAGACTGGTTCAAAGGACGAAATTGACCAAACTAGTCATCATGCCAATTATGATAATTGGATAATTAAACAATGATGATAATGATGTCAAGAATTTTCCACGTCACCATAATTGTTTTTATAGGGCCTCCCTCACATGCGAGGTTTTGTTATTCCATGTCTCTTGACTCCAAATATAACATTATTTGTTTAATGTTTTGTTTTTTTTCATAGAATATTGGGCTACCAAACCAAACAATAACATGGCTTTTTTTCCTTTTTGTTTCATACAAACAATAACAACTCCATGATGGATGTTTGTTATACATTAAATCTTATTTTAATTCACTTTGGACCCATTCACAAAAATTGCATACCCTGTTCTTGCCATAAAAGGTTGTTCTTTTAGTTTCAAATTAAACCCTAAAAATAAATTCCCATGAATATTTATCGTATACTTCTTTGCTAATTAAATAATAAGGAAACATGTTCTTAAGAGATAGCTCAATTGGTTAAGATCACGCTTATTGAAGCGAAGATCACTAGTTCAAATTCTCTTCTCTCCTCTTTTGCGGACATGTAAAAAAATAATATTAATAATAAGGAAACATCACTTGAGGTCTAACACTTAAAACCCTAATTCTAAAAGGTATTTTGACACTTAAAAATGCTCACTTATAAACAATTTAATTCAGATTAAGTGAATAATAAAGTTCTTAAAATAATATATAGATGTGACTTGTGTTCATGCGAGTCGTTTGTTATACCGCAAATCAACATCTTAAAATAAGGTTCATTTCAATAAAATAAAAAACAAAAAAAACAAAAAAAATCTTAAAATAAGGTGGCTAACGTTCCCATGGTTGCTCGGTCGGTGCCTCCATTTGTTAATTATATGTGTAATGGAGTAATTATTGGGGTCAGAGGGTAAATAAACAAGTTCTAAGATCTATTTATTATTCACTTCAACAAATGGAGGCACCGACGTACCAACCAAATCCAATCATAAGGGCTTAGAAAATAATAATAATAATAATCACAGAATTGAAACCCAACTCAATGGACTTTTATTGTTGTCAACCATCGCTCTTAGCGAAGAATGTGATGGGTAATGTAATGGTTTCCAAGTGGTGAACGACTTAATTTTGAGGGTTTGCTCTATTTAAGATTTAAGATTCAATATTTTATGGGTGTAAACAATCTTTTCGTCCATATCTTTTAGTGAAAAGCCTGCGATTTAACTATTTTTGTGTAGAAAAACTTTCAATTGTGCAGTACATGAAATCGGAGTTTACTTTATAAAGGTGGGTCTGAAAGACTCTGTCTTGGACAGGTGCCCAATACAATATATATATATATATATATATATATATATATATATATAATGTGCACTCTCACACACCATATACATTATAATTATTTTTTAAAAATTGATATAGCTCTTAAAATTATTATTTGCGATGGATTATTACTCTTCATGACTACTTTGTGGCCTCTAAGTGGGGTGGCTTCAACCTGTCTTTAATTATAAATTATAATATCCAAAATTATAACATTAAAACCAGGAATTAGTCTTTTAGTTTCTTTCATTATTAAATTAAAAATGCTAAAAGGTTTTATCTACATCATGATCTGACCAACAGTTCATATTTGACCAAATCTTTTTTCTTTATTTTTTATTATATATATATATATATATATATATATATATATATATATAATCTAATAAAACCAGGAGAGGAAGAGGATGTGGGCTTAGGTGTGTTTGGAATTGCGATTTCGCAAGAATAATTTACATTTTTAAGAAATTGTAAAACGTAAAACGTTTAGCATTGCGATTTAAAAAACACTTAATTTAAAATAAGAAAAAAAATTGCAATTTCAATAAACAAGTTAGAGTGTGCTTATTGAAAAAAGTGTGAATTAAAAACTTAAAAATAAATTAAAAAAAAAAGGAAAATATGTGGTTTCAACTGACTAAACAATCAAAACGTGGTAGTAATATATAGAAAACGTGGCGTATTATTATTATTTTTTTTCTAAGGTAGTAAACGTGGCGTGTTGATGCATATCATCTCTATACGTTACTTTCAGATGTGTCCTGATGACTGGGGATAGAAAACACACGTAGCCGCCACGTCAGGTCAGTATATCCCTAAGAATATTACTGGAAAATTTTCATTTGTACCCCTAAATTTCAGTATATTTCGTTTCACTTCCCTAAAAGTTTTATTATCCTTTTTCTTTTTCTTTTTTTTTTTTTTTATCTTAAATTTTCTCTAACCCTCTTCCTTTTTAGTTTTTATACATCAAGATGGCGCTTGATCATAATGGAGATTGGAGGGTAACAAACTAACAATGCATCAAATTATAAATCAAATGAAAATAATTATTTTAATAAGATTAGACACAACAAAATTGACGCTAGATCTTCGAGGCAAACCCAAAAAACCTATCTTATAAGTATGTTATGATTTTTGGATTGCGGGTTTAGGGCCCGTTTGGGAGTGCGATTTCAATAAGTGCGATTTTAAAAATTGCGTTTTTAAAAATTGCGTTTTTAAAATCGCACAGACGTTTGGTAAAACATACTAAAAAGTACTTTTTTTATCAATTGAGTGTTTGGATAACATTAGTATATAATTGCGGTTTCATGACCAAATTACCAATAAGGATGAACAAGACAGAGAGGATGAAGAAAAAAATAAAAAGAGAAAATAAGGGTTTTAATATATTTTAAGTGGGTATTCTTGGTATTTTTTTCATTCCCGTTCTAAAAAAGGTAACTATTGCGTCAAATATCTTTTTAATAGAAATCGTTATTTTGTTTTAAATTCGCACTTTTTCAAATAAGCATCCTCTAATCAGCTTATGGAAATCGCAGATTTTTTTGCGATTTTAAAATTTGCGTTTTTAAAATCGCAATTCCAAACACCCTAAAATTGCGATTTGGTTTAAAATCGCAGATTATTTTTTAAAAAACGCACTCCCAAACGCACCCTTAATAGGTAGGATTTTAAAATTGCGTTTTTTGAAATTTTTATTTTTTAAAATCGCAATAGTGTTTGGTAAAACATATTTTATCATATATTTGCTATGCGAAATCGTGATATTTGTTTAAATTCACATATTTTCAAATAAGTGCTTCCTAATTTATAAAAATAGTAGATTTTTTTTTTCTATTTTAAATTAAGTGTTTTTTAAATCGCAATACTAAACGCGTTACGTTTTGTGATATTTTTTAAAAACGGCAAAATCGCAATCCTGAACACACCCTTTATTACCTACCTAAAACCCTCTGGCCGGGGCGAAACTATGTTGAAGCTTATGGGACAACCCTTGAGCTTCAACTGGTTCTACAAAAATTTTAAAATGCTTATACAAATTTTCTCTCAAATTAACTTTTTACATCTTTTGTTTTTATTGTTAAAAAAAAAAAAAAAATAGTTTCTCCATAATTAAAATTTGAATTTCGTTTCATCCCTATAGTTGATTGCAATAACAAGGCCATGGACCGACAGAATAAAAAGCTGCTGGCTGCACTGTAGACTGTAGAGAATGTGAACCCGCTTTTCCTACCCTTCTTACTTTTACGGTAATGACAAAATAAATAAATTCCAAAAACTTAGATATACATTAGTAAAATTACAATTTTCTTTTCTTTTTCTAATCATTAAAATTAGATTTCAATCATGTAAAACAGTATCACAACACTTTGCCTATCAATAAAAAGTTGCGGTAGAAACTTGGGTTTATGAAAAATAATTCACGTCAATATATTTTATTTTTTATTTGGTTAAAGTTCACTTAATTCTTTTAAATTATTATTTTAATGACAATTTATTCCCTAAACTATCAATTGCGACAATTTACTCTTAAAACTACCAAAACATTGACAATGTACCCCCCCCAATGCTAGCAAAATGACGAAATTAACCCTATAAAAATTTCAATAAGACAAAAATACCCTCAAAATTTTGAAAAATAAATAAATTTTAGTATTTTTGTTTTTATTTTAGTTAGAGGTAATTTCGTCATGTTGTTAAAATTGGGAGTACACTGTCATTATTTTGGTAGTTTGGAGGGTAAATTGTCGCAATTGATAGTTTGAGGGATAAATTGTCATTAAGGTGGTAGTTTAAGAGAGTTAAGTAGACTTTACTCTTTTTTATTTTTTTTCATTTCGTTTTACAAATTTAATAGATTAACTATTAATTTTGTGAACGCATATGAATCACACACAAATTTAACGGTAAATTCATCAATCGACTATAAAGATGGTTAAAAAATAGTTAAAAAGTGAATCAACGTGTGTCGGAGTATAGAGAAAATTTCTGTAAGAATAGATTGTTTTCTTCAAAGTAGAAAAATAATGGTAATTAACAAATTTAGAAATCAATTGACCACAAAATAGGGGTCAAATTCTAAAATATTTTCCTAACTCGGATTAGGGGAAAGTACTTAATATTGCTATTCTCATAGTTTTCCTTCTCTCTCTAGCTCAAACAACAATTATATTCATAAATTAGGCTATGTTTTTTGTTTTTTTTTTTGTTTTTTTATTTATTTAAATACATGTTGGAGAAATTAGTTTTTGTATTTTTAAGAGCGTTTTGTATTTAATATTTTTGTTTTGAAAAAGATAGAACAAAAGACAAAAAAAAAAAAAAAAGAATGTTAACAACAACAACAAAAGAGATGGGCAGCAACTTGAACAACGACTCTCACTCCGCCAACCCCTTGGCTGACTTGTTACATAAAATAATTATCATATTCCGATGATAATTTATTCGACAAAAATGGTCGTGTTTTTTTTGGTAATGGTACAAAATCACTTGAAATCATTCATGAGTCATGACATTATCAAATATCATATGATCTTCTAAATAGTGGTTGTAGTATTGACTTGCAATGTGAATTTTTTTTAATTTTCTGTTGACATGGATGTAACAACAATAAAAAGTAAGAAATAATCAACCATCCATCATTTTCATGATATATGCATGTTATATCATATGCGTCATCCGAGCACTAAATATTGGGGGCTTGTTTGCTATTACTTTTAAGAATGTATTTTTTACTCTTTGGTTGTGATGTGATGTAAAGATTGTTTTGTGTACTAAGTTGTTTGTTAATGTTTTTATTTATTTATTTTGCAAAATGTAATCCTAAAAAGTATTAACAAACGAGCCTAGAGTAATATTGAGTTATTACTTTATTAATCCTTATGCCTATGATGAAGAGACTACATATCTTGTTGGTGCACAATTATGAGCTATGGCTCAAAGGCTTCATTTGTTTTGATGTAAATGTTTTTTCTTAGAAAATATATTCAGCGAAATTTTTGGCGTTTGACTCGTATGGAAAATAAGTGATGGTGCCCCACGATGACGACAATAGTAGCAACTGTTGGCAGCGGGGGGGCAAATGGGCGGCAGCCTCTGGTGGAGGCGGCCGATGATGAACTCCAATGCAATTGAGGTCGACCTCCTACAGTGATAATGAACTGCGAGAGAAAAAAATGTGAGAAAGAGAAACTCAAACTCAAAAAATTAGTTTATGATTTTAAAAATGAAAATCATTTTACGAGGATTAAAGAAGGTTATCCTAGTCAACCGAAAATATTTTTGGTTTGACTATAATTTTCAGTCGTACAAAGCACTTAAAAATAGGGAAAACGTTTTTTAAAAAATATTATAAGCCGAAATAAATGGAGCCTAAAAGAATTCCCATAAAATAGTACGTGGAATTCTATAATTTTTTTTATTCTTATTTTTTTTTTCTAATAACAAGAATAGTCCCTCATATAAATATAACTAATCAGTGAGATGTTACATTGTGTTTTTTTTTTTTTTTGAAATAATATTGTGTTAATACGTAGAAATCTCCCTTGGGTGTTCGAATTATCTCCAACACATATTTTAAAAAATTATAGCATAATCTATATGTAATTTTAAATTTTTTTATGATAAAGAGAAACTTATATTAAATTTAAATAATTTAAACAGATTATAATTTTTTACGGCACATAATCCAATTATCCATCCTTCACATCCTTCCAATTTTCAATAAATATGTATGTCAGTCACCCGAATACTACATATTAGGCTTGTTTACTATTGAATTTTATTTGATTGTATAGCGATATAAATGTGAAAGTAATTTTGAATGGTTTATGTGATAAGTTATTTGTTAATATTTTTATTTTTATTTTATTTCTTTAATTTTACTAAAATGTAATCCTAAAAACAAAACTAACAAACGAGCCCGAAATATTTGTAATATTAGGTTATTACTTCATTAATCCTTATGCCTATGATGGAGAGACTATACATTATACAAGTCTTACTAGTGCACAATTATGAGTTATGGCAATTAAAGAAAACATTTTCAGAAAAATGATATCAGGTAAAAATAATTTTTCGTGTTTTGACTTGTATAGAAAATAAGTGATAGAGCATCAACGACGATAGCGGGCGACCTCTAGCGGAGGTAGAAAATTGCCGGCAACCTTCGATGATGGTGGCTAACAGCGAATAGAATGAACTGCGAAAAAGAGTGTGCGTGAAAATTAGAAGGTCAAACTCGAAAAGTGATTTACAGTTTTAAGAAAGAGAAACTATTTTACGGGGATTAAAGAAAGTTTTTCTGGTCAACTGAAAATATTTTTAGTTTGACCATAATTTTTAGTCATACCTAATACCCAAAAAATAGGAAAAACGTTGTTTTAGAAGCGAAACAAACCGAATTTAAAATAATTCCAATAATAATAATAATAATGGTAGCTGCAATGAGATAGGGGGAGCGTTTTTGTAATGGGGGAATTGTGTAGAAGGGCGCAGAGCGCCTCTCATTCGAAGTTGCCAACAGCTAAAGCGCTCCATTAACTTCGTCTTCTTCTCTCTCTCTCTCTCTCTCTCTCTAAAAAAAGAAAAAAAGAAGAAGCAGAATAACAAAAGTTAAATAAAATAAATAAAAATGTAAAAATATATCGAAGTTTGTTCGCACGCCCATCTTCCAAACAGAGACGTAAGTCTCTCTCTCTCTCTAGAATTTCCTTCCTCCACAAATTCAGTCATTTTCCAACTTAATTCTTCCCTTATATTCTGTTTTTCAATCCCCAAACTCTCTATCTGTTTCTCTGATTACGCTTTTTGGTTTGTTCCTAAATTTCCTCTCTCTCTCTCTCTCTTTCTCTCTCTCTCTGAATTCCTATAAATTCACTTTTTTCTTCTTCTTCTTCTTCAGCAAACCTGACATGCTTAAACCTATTTGTGTTTTTCCTGTTTTCCTGAAAAGCAATTCAATTCCGTGAAATCAATTTTCCTCTGTTCTGCTCCAAAAGTTTGAGAACTTGTGCGAGGAAACTGTTGATTTTTCTGTGAAGATTGTGTTTTTCGTCATTTTTGTCAAATTTTAGCAGCTGGGTATTTGGAGAGTTGGCGTAAAACCATGTCGCAAGCTCTGATCGACCCGGCATTGCCGGATTCGTCGACTTCGAGCGCTGGCTCTGTTTCCGGGAGATCTGTGGATGAGAATCGGCCATTCTCGCATCTTAGAGGCGTGCAGTGGCGTATAAATCTTGGGATTTTGCCCTCTTCTTCTTCCTCTTCCATTGATGATCTCCGTCGGGTCACCGCTGATTTTCGGAGGAGGTAACTTCGGCTCAAGGATCTTTTTATTTTGTTTTCTTATGAATTTCTGGATTTTCTCAGTTTGGAAGATTTCTTGTGAATTTCTAACGTTTGGATTTTTTTTACCATTTATGGGTGTGATTTCTTACGTGGGTGTTTTTGATTGAGTTTAGCTTATAGTTAGTATACAAATAATAATTTTGTATAGAATTTGCTGGGATCACCTTTTTTCTTTGTTGTGACGATTTCCTTAATTTGATTTCTTATTTTTCGTTTGGAAAATGAAATAATTCAATTATGTGATTTAGTTATTGATGCGTAGAAACAAATGGGTTGGTTATCAAGTTTGTTTAAGACTCTCAGTAACATAGGAATGGTGCCCCCTAAAAAATAAGAAGAAAAAAAAGTAAAGATAATATGATATGAGAGCGAGGGTGCATAAGTTTCTATTGATGGATAGATGTAACTGGGATTTTTGGTGTTAGTCAGTTACCTCAAGTCAAGAGTTAGGCAAGGATCAGGGTTCTACTTTTAGGGTTTAGGGTTTGTGCTGCTGGGTTTAGTGATTCTTCAAGTTTTACTTTAAGCTTTGTAGTAAACTAGGTCAAGTCGGATCAGCTATAGTTTGAATAGGGTATGTTGATTAAACCAACGTTTGCTTTGATCTGTGAATGTCAGAAATGCTCAATTTGAACTATGGTGTTTTAAGAGTTGACTTAACCTATTTCAAGGGTTTCAATATGCGAAGCAAAGAATTTTGTGAACCTTGTTTTCCTTTTATTCAGTTTATAAATCAATGGCAAAGCTGAAATTGAAATCATTTCATTTTCAACTTTAAAACTGGAAGTATAATTGCCATCTTGGAGGACAAGTGTTTCTGATAAGAGATTTTTTTTTTGTGATACCAACCATAGTTGTAAAAATTAGATTTACTACTCTTTCATTATAATCCATGTCATGTATGTTAATCTTATTCTTTCAGATATGCTGGTTTGAGAAGGCGCCTCCTAGTTGATCCACATATTCCGAAGGATGGAAGTAATTCTCCTAATCTTGTCATGGACAATCCACTCTCACAAAACCCAGGTAAACACTTGCCTCCTTTAGGCACCTTTCCAAGTTTAATATCCAATATATACTTGTGACCGTTGGAACTAGTAATGAAAATTTGTGCATTGTTAAAGCACATTCTTCCTCAATTTTTCCCAAGCTTAATTTTGAATATCTTGAGAGGCCAAATTTGCAAGGCTTAAATCTTGATTTTCTTCTTGCAGTATTTGTAGAAAGGAATGTCTATGCTTATAACTCAGCCTATGAGAAGATAAAGCAATAAATAAAACAATAAATGGTTGCACTTGTTGTACCGATTTCATGTCCTTTGTGTTGATGTTTAGCAATCAGATTGCTGGGTGAACTAACTAGCTTCTTATGGTTCAGTTTGACCTGTAATAGAACATAAAGAACATTATATAATACATTTAGGAATGTGGGCCAATGAGTTCTGGGGTAAGCTGGCTACTTATGACGTAGTTGATGCAATTACTAATGTATGTTGCATGTTGTTATGTCTGTGCAGATAGCACCTGGGGTCGTTTCTTTCGAAGTGCTGAGCTGGAGAAAATGGTTGACCAGGATTTGTCACGTTTATATCCAGAACATGGGAGCTATTTCCAGACACCTGGATGCCAAGGCATGTTGAGACGAATTTTGTTATTGTGGTGCCTTAGACATCCAGAGCATGGTTACAGACAAGGTAAATTGCTCTTGTCAGAGCAATCTTTATTGCCTACTTTTATCTCTAGTCCACATTTATATATGCGTAAGATTTCTGTTGTGGGACTTGACCTTGTGACCTCCCTGAACAATGTGTGGAAGTACCTTAGGACCAGAAGGCCCTATATTACCATATTTGTGGTATTTAATAGATAATAAAATTATCCATGAAGACGCCCTTACCTACAAATCATTATCCATTCCATTCAGAGATTTGTAATGGTTGTCTGGTTTTGATAAAAATTGTGGCTACTTTTGAAAAAAAGAAAAAGAAAAAAAAGGCTGTTTTATTTATTTATTTTTCATTTGTGTCTATGAAACAGCTTATGCTGGACAAATTTTAGGAGCAATGTTAATGAAAAATGTCTGAGCTATTAATAATTTACACTCGGCATTCATTTGCTTTATGGTGTCCAAGTAAAAATGCGGTAACTTCTCTTGGAGCTTAAGCTTGAATGATATTTTGCTTTGTACTTACTATGACCTCTAAGGCTCTAATTTGTCAAGCATGTCTGCTTTGCGATTAGATGTGATTGCAGATATTTAATTATACATTATTGAATTCTTCAAGCATGCATTTCAGGTACAAAGAAGATGGATGTTTATGTCTGGAAAATTTTTAATATCATCTTTCGTACTTTCTGCTGTTCTTTATAGGAATGCATGAACTATTGGCTCCTCTGTTGTACGTTCTTCAAGTTGATGTGGAGCGGCTTTCTCAAGTTCGAAAGCTTTATGAAGATCACTTCACTGACAAATTTGATGGCCTATCAGTTCATGATAGTGATCTTACATATAATTTTGATTTTAAAAAATCTCCAGATAATATGGAGGATGAGAATGGGTCCCATGGAAATGTGATGGGAGTTAAGAGTCTTGATGAGCTTGATCTTGAGATACAGACCATTGTGCTGCTGAGCGATGCTTATGGGGCTGAAGGTGAACTGGGTATTGTCTTATCTGAGAAATTTATGGAACATGATGCATATTGCATGTTTGATGCTTTGATGAGTGGGTCCTGTGGTTCGGTCGCAATGGCAGATTTCTTCTCTCCCACACCTGCAGGTGGGTCCCACTCTGGCTTACCTCCTGTCCTCGAAGCATCTGCTGCACTATATCACCTGCTATCTCTTGTTGACTTGTCTCTGCACAGCCACCTTGTTGAGCTTGGGGTTGAACCCCAGTACTTTGCACTTCGCTGGTTACGGGTATTATTTGGACGTGAATTTTCACTTGAAGACCTATTGATAGTCTGGGATGAGATATTTGCATCAGACAATAGTAAATTAGACAAAGGTGCTGAAGATGACATTGGGTCCAGCTTCGGAGTCCTTAATTCACCTCGGGGAGCATTTATATCAGCTATGGCTGTTTCAATGCTACTTTATTTGAGATCTACCCTGCTTGCCACTGAACATGCTACTTCCTGTCTTCAGAGATTGTTAAACTTTCCTGAGAATGTAAATTTAAAGAAACTGATGGAAAAGGCGAAGTCCTTGCAGGCTCTTGCACTGAGTACTAATCTCTCATCCGTATCTCCTTCATTTGGTGGAGCTTTTAACCAGAGTAAATCAGCAATTGTAAGAGGTCACAGCCTATCATCTGGTTCTGTTTCTCCAAAAACTCCTTTAAATATGGTTCCTGAGAGCTACTGGGAAGAGAAGTGGAGAGTTCTACACAAGGCTGAAGAACTTGGGCAAGGTGATTTAAAGAAACGAGTTCCAACTCCAAAAAGAGGGTGGGCAGAAAAAGTAAAATTGCGTCTTTCCAGAACAGGATCATCTCCAGCAAAAGTTGAGGGTGGCAAAAAGGACAGCAAGCCAACTGTTAGGCGAAGTTTGCTGGAAGATCTCTCGAGAGAACTTGGCTCAGATGAAGACATTGAGCAAGTACGCTGTGATGATGGTTTAAGCAAGAAGGACAATCTCTCTGTACAAGTTGAGGTGGAGGGACAAGAAGCTGTGGAGAAGGAAATTACTTGCAGTGCTGAGGGGAGATGTTTGAGTGGGAATGCTGGCAGTGAAGAAAACTCATCTATATATTCAGTCCCAACAAGTCCTCTAAGTGGGGCTAATGACCATGAAAATGACTCTGAGAAAAGTAGTGTTGCATCAAATTTGTCCCTCGATGAAAGTGATGATCACTCAAGGACTATTCCATATGAAAGTGATGATCATTTGAGGACTATCCCAGATGAAAATGATGATCATTCGAGGACTATCCCAGATGAAAGTGATGATCATTCGAGGAATATCCCAGATGAATCACCTCTTCCAGTTTCTGATCTACCTGAGGATGTATGCCAAAAGTCTGGGTATGACAATGATTCTGTTGGAAATTCAGCAACAGGATTAAAAGAGCGAAAGCTTCTTTCAGGTAAATTCCCGTGGTTTTGGAAATTTGGGAGGAATGCTTCTGGTGAGGGTACATCTGAGAAAGGAGGTACCCCTGAGGCTACAAAGTCTGCCAGCAGTGCAAACGACCAAGACGATATTGCTGATTCTCCTGCTGCAAATGCTTCTTGCAACTCTTCTGCTAGCTGCAAAGAAGATGCTATGGACCAGAATGTGATGGGTACTTTGAGGAATCTTGGGCAGTCTATGCTTGAACATATTCAGGTAACACTAATATTTTTTTCTCCTAGGTTTTTAAAAGACAATGCTTTAATTTTGAGCAGAATGATTTTCTGTGGGCAAGTTGGGATGACTTATATTAGAATAATATCTAATACTTTGACCATGCACATGTTTCTCTTGGATGTAAATTGGTTAATTTCTTCAAAGATGATGTACTGGTATGAGATATTAAAACTTGTAATGGCTTTTTGTAATTAAATTTTTGCATATACTTCTGGTCGTGGTTCAGCCCAGTACGCATAATCAAGCAAAGGAGGAACTGGTTTGGTCCTTAGGAGGGAAAACAATGGAGCTTGGCATTAAAGTTGTAAAGGAAACTAATGTGAGAGAAGTAATGATAGAAGTTTTGAGAACCATGAGAGGACTTTGGAAGAGACTAAGTCTATTTTTTTAACACCCTGTATCTTTGAACAGTTGCTTTTGTTTCTCCTTTGGTGATTAGTTATCATGATTTTTCTTTTTACTCCTAGTTAAGTGGCTTTTCCTATTTACTTTTTGTGTGTGCCTGGAGACACCTTACGTTTTTTATAATATCTCGATTAATTATAAAAAAGAAACTAATGAGAGAACCAATATAGGAAACGAACCAAATCATTTTCTTTTTCTTTTTCAGTAAAGGATACTTAAAACGCAATTTTTGAAACGCGTTTAGGGTGCCTTTAGAAGTATTGTGATCTTACAACTGATAAGTTTTTTTTGACAGGTAATTGAGTCCGTTTTCCAGCAAGATCGAGGTCAGGTGGGATCATTGGAGAACTTCTCTAAAAATGGTTTAGTTGGAAAAGGACAAGTCACAGCCATAACAGCTCTGACAGAGCTACGGAAAATCAGCAATCTTTTATCTGAGATGTGAGGTGGGTTTTATTTACATTCACCTGTATATACATTCTGTAATTACTATTTTTTAGAGTCAAAATAAAATGAGTTTCTTCAGCTTCCTTCTTCCGCAAGTTCTAATAAATTCCAACATGTATATAGAGTTTATAGGTAAAAATGTCTGATGATGCCAAAGTTCTAGTGAATTTGCTTTAAAACTTTCTTCTTCTTTAGTATGCTGTGGTAAATTTTTGGCAACCTACAATGAGCTGTATATACATTGCTGCTGGCGGCTATATTATTAGAGCAAGAAACATGGGGTTTCCCCAACACCTACCAGTTTCTCTTAACACCTTTTCCTAGGGTTTCCATGCCTGCATGCATAGTTGTATATTTTATTGGTGCGCTTTAGAATGCAATATAAACGGGGGGTTTCAAAAAACCATAAATAAAACAAATCTGGTGGTGCAAATCTTTCAATCAAATTGCTCTCTTGGTCTTTTGCCTCATTTGATATACTAAGCACAGGCAGGGGACGTGGGCCCTTACTTCAATCTGAGAGAGGGGGTTGCTGGACTCATATGCAGTGGAGCAACAATATGCTATAACAGCCATTTCCTAACTATCAAAAATTAACTGTCTTAATTATCTTTTTTGATAGCGTTGGCACAATAACTTATAAGTAGGGCTGCCCGTTTTTGACATGACTAAATACGATGAGAATCTAACACGAAATTAGCGAATTATGATTCAGAGGTCTAACTTGTTTATTTAAATAGGTTGAATTAGTATTAACTTATATGACTTGTACTTATGTTTCGATACAACTTAAATCTAAAACGCAAATACAAATTGTTATATATAGTTATAACGCCATAGTCTAGTCAAAACCGATGAAAATTGTTCAACTTAGTACCTAGGTTTTCACTTAATAGGCCAACCTGCTTAGTATGTCTTATTTAATGCTATATCTTCAACTGTTATGGCAAGAAAAAAGTAGTAAGAACTGTGAATATGAACAATTTAGGGTCTATATATAACTTTTCAATTGATTACTCTCTTGGCATCTCTTCGACTTGGGGGATTCGACTGCCATGATAAATGGGTTGGTTATCGTGGATTAGGTGTTTAGTGACATTTCAATTAAGGCCTGGTTAGAATTGTGTTAAAGAGCTTAAAATGTATATTTAGTACTTAAAAAGCTGCGCCAAACAAAGCTAGCATGTTTGGTAAAAAAATAAAGGATTTTTTTTTTTACTTTTTTACTCTAAAAAAAAAGACCGAAACGCACTTTTGACAAAAGTTTAAAAGTTAAGCTTTTACCAAAAATTACTTTTTGACCTAAAAGCTCTATTTCTTAAGTACAATTTCAAACATGCTCGAAAAATCTCATTGAAAATTATGGGTTAAATGTTTCGACCAACGGTTGCAAATATTTTTATTTTACATGCCAAAAAAAATTATATATATATATATATATATATTGAAAATAATGACATCTTTGGCGAGGAATTCGATTTTTGTTTTTTCTTCTTTGACCTACGTGAATTCTTCGAACCTTATCAAATAAAGCATGTTGACCCAAATATCGGTAAAAGAAAATTGCTACACAAACTTTTTTCTTTTTTATTTTTTATTGCCTACTCTCTAATGTGGTAGTTGCAAAAAAGAAAGAGTAAGCCGATAAAATTAAAACCATTGTAGTGAAAAACTAATTGTCACATTACGAAATAAACATACATTTGAAAGTGTGAAAAAGAAAATTATCTAACATTTATAGTCAGTAAAATATGGTGTTAAACAGGGCGGCGAGGGGAGATATAGAAAAGCTTTTAAAAGAGAGGAAAAAAAAAAAAAAAAAAAAAAAAAAATCTGAGAGAAGCATTTTTCTTGTTTTTTTTTTTAAAAAAATTTATTTATTTATAACACCATAGCTTTGTGCTTTCACCTCAAGTGAGAATAGACCAATTGCAAATCCTACACCCACAGAAATTAAGGAAAAAAACCAAAAACAAACAAACAAAAATGACCTTGATTTTCGTACTTTCTCATTACTTGGCTCTCTTTCTCTTCCCCATAAAGACATGAACGGAAATTACACACTGCTTCCCTTGCATTACTTGAAATTTGTTCATAAATTGCGTAAGTCAGATTGCAGCATTCTCTATTGATTTGATTGGATTTTTTTAATTTTAATTTTTTTTTAAGACTAAATATATTCTTCACTCATTTTATCACTCTCTTAGCAACGGCTCACTTGGCATGAGTTGAATGACCAATTGAAATGAGTAATGCTACATTTTACATTTATTTGTCAAATTCATGTCATACCGGTTGACATGATGTGTTTCAAATGACTTACACTTTAATTCTTTTAGGTGATTGATATTGTAAGCCATTTAAAACACATCATATCACTCATTATAACATGAGTCTGATAAAGACTAAGGCTTGGGAACACTTCTATATCCGATAAAAAAGTTGTCCCTTTGCATTTTTAAGGAGACCACTCATTGCAAGAGTTCCACTTTCACTTATTATTGCAGGGGGGTCTCCACTTTCCCTTATTGTTTGGAAAAACCTTTTTATGCGGATGCGATCCGAATAAAAAAGTGTTTACAAACATTACTCATATGGTAAATAAGTGTGACCGGATGAAATCCGAATAAAAAAGTGTTCCCAAACATTACTCTATGGTAAATAGATGTAAAGAGTAACATTATTCTTTAAAATTACCAGACTTTTTACATCCATCCAGCTTATGCCACATCAACGGTGTGACAAAATGAGTATCAAGTATAATATTACTTTTTTTCGCAAACGAATTTGGCTTAAATGTTGTAAAAAAACTATAGCACCCATTTTATCACACCCATTTTGTCATAATGGATGCTGTAAAAATAAATAAAAAGGACTACAGAATATGTTTTGTAGTTTTTTAAGGACTTCAAATTTAATTAAATTAAATCTAAACCATGTTACAACCTAAGCCAAATCCTATATACAGATTTGAAACTAACATAATCGCTTCAAGAAGAATTTTACGCAAATGAATCAGATTGTCGGTGAACTGCAGAAAAATCAACCAAGGGTGTCAATAAAAAAAAAAACTAAGGATGTCTTGGTCATAATAATTGAGGTTTCTACATCAATTGTAGCCCATGCCAAATACATGATTTGTCATTACTTGATCCCCAAAAACTACATTCCTTTTTAATTTCTTCGACATTTTGGTCGGAATTGAAAATAAGTTCACAAGAATGTCACATCGAAAAACAAAGTATGAAGCTGAAGTTGTTTGAAGGAATACCATATTGAAAGAAGCATAATAACGAAAAACAAAAAACAAAAAAACCCATAACTAAAAGCCACTACATCATAATTCATATACCATACAACAGTATGCTTCAAGTTGTAATTATGGGGATAATAAATACTTTAAATACTTTACATTTATTTGAAAAACTAAGAAACATTTTACCAGCTTCTGAATTCATTATGGAGGGTTGCTCGCCTGCAAAGTCTGATCTAATCTATGTTGTGAAAGCCAGGGAGAAGGGAAGTAATAAAACCAAAGACAATCATCTGGATCTCCTTCACGATTCCCCACCAGTGATTAGCACCACCATTGCCTCCACCAGCTTCTGCCACATTCTCATTCTCAACTGCCTGATTTCCGCCATCCCCAGCCTGATTCTCCACCTGAGCTCCTGGTTGACCTTCTGCCATAAGTTAAATGAAACAAACATCATTTTGTTGATACTTCTTTTCCAACAAGAATCACTATAAGAAAAATTACAATGATGTGGGTGATATGTTTTTTTACCACCTGTAAATGGAAAGTTCATAGTATGGCAGGAATTATGTGGGATTTAATACCAATTTTTCTGTTTCAGTGAAAGAAAGAACTTAGGTTTCTCTCTTTAGCTCATATAGTGGATTGCTCATTTAAAGCCCCCAATGAAGTAATCCACATGACTTTATAGACAAATCTCAAAAATACAAAAAATACATGTTTCCATGAAAGAATTTTGGTATCCTTTCTTGGGCAGAGGTACAAATATGCGGCTCTTTTATGCCCCCTCCTAAAAAAAAAAAAAAAAAAAAAAGAAGAAGAAGAAGTGCTTTTGCCATGTCCATTTTGAGCAATGTCACAAACGCGGTCAAATCCATGTGGGTATTTTTTCTTTTTTGATAGGTGCTAGAAAGGGTATTAGTTTGATAAAGGTTAAAGGGTGTTCATGTAATAAAATATACCACACAAATATACTACTCAATTGTACTACTCTCTCTAATATACATAATTGAATAGTGAGAGGGTGAACACGTGCTTTTCCTCTCAATCTTTGTGCAAACCCTAGTATTTAACATGGTATCAGAGAAAAACCCCAAGTCTAGCACTTTTTAATTAATTTGTCCCTTTTCTCGTTTTCCAAACCCACCCTTTGTCTCGTCCAAATTTGTTTTCTTATGTTTTCTTTTCCTCTATTCTACTTTGCAATGGTACTGGCAAAGTGGGCTTCAAGTTTACCATTGCCCGAGGTTGGAGGTGGATGAAACAATAAATGACGATTCTCACACTCAGTCACACAAATTTGTTTTGGATTGTAAATGCAAGAAGTTGGATAGACAATGCTCTCTGTCATACAAAGATGTGAAAAAAGGACTAAAAATTCATATGCTTAGGTACAGACAGAACACAAACCTTATGTCCAAATTGAGTTTTAATAGACCTACTTAAAGATGGAATGTTGGTTGCTTGGTTGGAAAAGGCTTTATTTATCCAAGGGAGGTAGATTGCCTTTGATAAAAAGCCTTTCCAATTTGCCTACTTACTATTTGTTTCTTTTCCCTATTCCAGTGGTTGGGGCTAATAGGCTTGAAAAACTTCAGAAAAACTTTTTATAGAGGGAATTGGTGATGAGTTTAAGTTCCATCTAGTGAACTGATTAAGAATTTGTACCCCAATGAAATCAGGTAGTTTGGGGTTAGAAACCCGACTCAGTTCAATCGATCCCTACTTAAAAATGGTTTTGGTGTTATGCTATGGAGAGGGAGGCTTTGTGGAGATTGGTGATAGAAACTACATATGATAGTGATGCAGAACAGAGTAAGAAATTAATTCGGTCCTACTAGTTAATTGAATCAATAGTATTTAATTTTATATTTTATTTACTTTTTAAGAGTCAATGGTGTTGTTTTTGGTGATTCAAACCATGTCCATTTCAAGTGATCCAAGCCTGACTAGCCAAAAGTTAAGCTTCCCTCAGCTTGTTTGCAGCCCTACTCATATTGTGAATATCCATGTGTACATGGTACTTCTTTCGGAAAGTGAATTATATGTAAACTACCTGCCAGAAAAAGTTCCTGAAACACAGTTTTCATTATTCAAGAATACTTAAAAGGAACGAATATACCTGCTACAGCAGCATTCTCAACTCCCTGTCTTGCAGCAGGAGGAACATTCTCAGCCCCGACAGCAGGTCTTGGTGGAGGCGCAGCTGCCCTCTGCATGCCTTGTGAAAGCCATCGTACTATTGGTGTGAGTGCTCCAGTTTGGTACCTGCCACACACCACATCTACAAAGTTCAGCTTTCATTCATCCAACTCAATTCGTTTTAATAAAACTAAAATCGATTAAAAAAACCCATATATACATATGTGTGTACAAGTAGCCTCGTCATAGCTCAAAATGTTTTTTATTGATAACTATGGTAAAGTTTATTGATAACTATGGTAAAGTTTAGCGTCGCCCGGACTCTCATTGTAGCTCAAAACTAAAAAACTGAAACTAAAAACTAAAAAAATTATAACAAAACAAAAACAGTAAAATCTTTTCCACCGTTCATTTTTCTAGTGTAAACGTCCAATGCACCACTAAGTGGCAGAGGTCACAGGAAAAACAAGCCTCATAAAGTGGTTAAGGGCTTAGATACTTACAAGTAGACAAGTGAAGCAAAAAATACAAGGACAACAAGCCTCTGTCTTGAACCATCTTGGTTGAACAAAAAGATTACTGCAGCCAGCTTTAGAATAAGCAACAAATCAAGCTGAAAAGCAATTTGAAATCTCCTTACAACGACTTGTCTTTGAGGTGCAGGTTGTTGCTGCTGTTGGCCCGCTTGCCCACGCTCTTCACCCACAGACCCAGCCTCAGGACTTTGTCTACTGTTGATGGCATTCATACAACCATGATGAAAAAGGGACAACCAGTCAGCCATATAACCTAACAACATAATCTAATTTTCCATGGATGTTGTTTTTGTGATCAATAACATCAATCCGCAATATCATTGTCCATAGATGAATTTAAACGAGACTTGTACATTAAAAGATCAAAGTCTATTGAAATATCTTCTAGGAAATGGAGTGGCCAGACTTTGTTTTATTGTTTTATTTAAAAGATATGTTTTCCATCCAACCCACTCTCCCCGCCCCCCAAAAAGGAAAAAGGGAAAAAAGAGAGGAGAACGTAACTGAATTGTTAGAGGAAATTACTAAATCTGGGCAATAAACAAATTCAGTCTTCTTGCACATTGATATATTATTAGTAACTAGCCTTGCATTATATTTGAAGTAAAAGTAGTTGTGGCTGCATGTATTGTTAACATCAACCTGACAAAAAGCATTTTATTTTTTATTTTTTAATGAATACCTGACCAAAAGCAATTTATTATGTATTGAGATGCAAGAAAGGTTTATAAGGGGAAGTGTCTTGCGCTTAGGCCTATCAAACAAGTACATATATATGTATTTTCAAATGCCAATTGGGCTGAGAATCATTCAGAGCAAAGCACATTCTCAATTCTACAAGTTAACTAGAGGAAACTTGGCGACATTTGTAGCCTGGTATAATCCTCAAGTATGACAAGAAGCTTCAGTTGATTCACACAGGTTATGAACTGTTGCAAGCAAAATCTTGTCAGTTCATATATAAACCAACAAGCATGTAACACTCCAGTCCCATATTGGGAAGACGAGGAGTAGCCCACATAGAGTGGGTGGTTTAATAGATAGTTATGAGTGCTAAGTCCCACATTGCTTAGTTACTAGGTGAAACTGAACTTTAAAAAGAATTCTAAAGAAGCTCCAAAGTGCTGTGATTAGCGATTTTCCCTGGGTCATTACAAAGCAACTATAGAATAACTTCGCTAAGTCCTCAAATAAATAATTTTTATAATCAATCCCTAACACGAGCGACAATCTCGTCTTTTGTCATTACCTAAACCTATCTCTTTTTTTACCTTAATCTTGTGGCACATAAACCAAAATGAAACTACCCTTCCTCATCACATTAACTTTTTTTATTTTTATTTTTATTTTTTATAAGCAAAACAAATTTATTAAAATGTGCAAAGGGCTCAACCAAAATACACAGGGAGTATAAAAGAGAAAACACCCAACACTTAACTTATTTATATAATGATCAATAGCTTCCTAAGGTATAATAGTTATTTCATAAGTACATTATACAACTATAAAGTATTTGACAAATATACTTAAAAGTAGGTTTATTATAAACATTTTTCTCATGATTAAAGTAGGGATGCTTGTATGATTGATAACTATAAGTTATAAACAATAGAATATTTAACAAAAAAATTCACACATACACTCATATAGACATATACACACATATATGTACATTAGAATATCTCCACCATATGGTATCCAACTATTTATGGATGTATCTAATTTGTGTTTTACCAATATGCAATATCCATATCCATGCTTCGTAAGCGTCATAAAAATAGCAATGTTAATAGTTAGTCACAAATATCAACCCCTCAACATAATCAAAATACCATAGTTACACTTACGTGGGTATATTGTATGTAAGAGGAACAAGAGTGTTAGATGGAAGTCCTGTAACATGCCCCATACATGAAAAAACGGGAACAGCATAAATGCCTGATCCACGATTTATCTGTTCTTGATTTTGTAAATTATTTAAGCCTGGAACAAGTGCAGGGTACATGACTGGGAACATCTGAAAATCACCATTTGGGAAAGCCGGAAAATTGGAGAATATTGGAACCTGAGAACAAAAAAACCAGAGTGATAAGACAAGCTGAAGAGCCACCATGGAGCAAAACAGGACATGCATTTTTTCAAATATATTCTTTTCCATTGAATATTCAAAAATAGCGAGCTTCTGCATTCCCACTGAACACAAATTTCTTAATATGTGACAAAAGCTTAAGAAAATAACACTAAGTTTGAGGCAAACCCCTCCACAAGAAAGGTACAAGCAGAGGGGAAATGTACTACAGGTCACAACTATTTCCGTCTCTCTTATTTATTAATTAATTTTTTACAAGAAACTCTACGCAAAATTGTCCACCTTCTATAGGCTCAGTAAACCAGTTAATATTTATTCTGTCTCTCATCCTTCACCCAAAGTGTAACAAATCAAGCATTTGAATGAGAATGGAGCTTATCCAAAGACCTGTATAATTAATCATGCAGGTTCTATAGTCTCACTTTTCATAATTTTAGGTTTCTAATAATGCAGGTTCTTACTTTCTTGCATGTGGAGAGTCTCCACTTTTCAAAGATAATGTTCTCCATCACAAGGGGTTGTTAAGCTTAATGCTTCAATCTTTTATGTGAACTAGACAAGAAACTAATTTTTTTAAATAAAGAACACGCACTTAAACCATGGGCATTTAATAATAAAATAACAGAAAAAATATTTTGCCTAACTTGTGAGCTCTCATCTCAACCACTTCATGCAAATATAGTGAACATTAGGAACTGCATCCAGGTTTTCATTCCCATGACCTTGTTTTTTAACACTGGACTGATCTTTGTAATCTCTCATCAGTAGATTAAATCCAGGTGACGACCACCAACTTTAAGGACACTGCTACTAAACTCTACAAGAGAAGCAAGCTTCAAACTGGCATCACTCACAAACTAAAAGTGGTAGAGTTTAGAAGCAAACAAGCCTTCAAGGTGTTATTAACCAGTTCCTCTAGATTCATAACAGAAAGAAAGTACACACACAGAACCGGTGCTTGGAAATGATAGACTATTTTCTCACCAAACCCATATTGGGTTATGCCTAGATGTGTAGTTGATCTGCATGCTTGTTGGTGGACTTCCAACAGTCCGTGGAGTGCCATTGTGTGGAAGATGGTTCCTACGTGCTTTTTATGGTGTTTGTGGAGGGAAAGGAATTACAGAAGTTTTGAGGACCAAGAGAGGACATTGGAAGAGATTAAGTTCTTATTCTTCAAAACTTTGTATCCGTAGACAACTGCTTATGTATTTCCTTGTTCTTTATGCTCCTTCTAGCTAGGTGTTTCCTTTTGTGTACTTAGAGGCACCTTATGCTTCTAATAATATCAGTTGAATTACTTACCAAAAAAAAAAAAAACAAAAGGTGCAACAACCAAATAAAAGGAACATTTTTAGGTAAGATGTAAACCTAGCTATAGAACAGATTCAAATCCAAGTAGACGGCAGTGCAAAGTCATAGTTTAGACCTACCCCCTTTTTTATAAGAATATATTTAATAATATTAAGGAAAAATGTAAATAGGGATTTAGTAACAGTAAGCCATTGAGAAATCAAGCTCACTGTGTCACAAGACCTGTAAGAGGTTTTATCTATGCCTTTAAACGAATTGTCATTACAACAAATTGTTATTAAATGGGTTTTATATCTATGCCTTTAAACGAATTGTCATTACAACAAATTGTTATTAAATGGGTTTTATCTATACCAATTTAACACTACAACAAATTGTCATCACGCAATATCAGAATCTTCTAAAGCCCCAAGTTTAGCTGTCAGCTTACAACAGTTTTTGCTTTTCTAAATTCTTATAATTTTTGGATTTGTGTTCTCCATCTTCTGAATTAGGTATTTCTTTTGTATACTTCAATGTTCTTTGAATTTGAGTTGCACCTCTCTATGTTTTTTAAAACATTAAATTACGTATAAAAAATAAAAATAAAAATAACCCTCCATTTCCTCAAAAATAGGAATTTACAAACCTAGCTATCCCGCATAATTAAAGTCCCCTAATAACAAAATTCTGAATGGCGGTCTTACAATACAATTGACAAAAACCTTACCTTGAGTTTTCAAAGTGTGAATAACTAAGCCCCAAATAATTCTACATACTTCAATTTATCAATGAACCTCATGTAACATATTATGAAACAGAAACGAAGCGTAAACAGAGAATTTTACGCAATGCAAATGACCTAATTGATGATGCAATATAAAGTGTGAGAAAAACCCCATTTTTCTATATTGATTCCAAACTTAACGCATCACAGATAACCCTAGAAACACAGAAATTGTAACAAAACTTTGGGAAATTATTGAAATATAAAAAGAGAAACGTAGGGAACCTGCGATTGCGGGAGAATGTCTTCGGAGGGAGATTTCTGCGCAGAAGAAGAAGACGGAGGTTGAGATCGAGACGACGCCGTAGAGGGGTCTTCCGCCATTTCTGAGAGCTGTGTTTCAGGAGAGATTTAAAAAAAATCTATGAAGTAATGCCGGCAGTGGCAAGTGCTCAGAGAATTCGTTGTGAAACCTATATATAGCTTTTTTTTTTTTTTTTTGAACGACTATATATATTGCTTTCTTATTCATTACGTGGAATTTCACCTTTTCGCCAATGGGGAAAGGCCACGTTGTACGATGTCCGCTTGCTGGGACGCCCTTCTCCTTATTTCTTGTAAATTTTAAGGTATTTTCTCTTTAATTTTTTTTTTTTTAATTTTTGTTTTGATGGGACCTACTTCCTCTCCTCGGGTATACCGTATATATCACATTTTTACCCTAAAATTACTACACAAGGATGACGTGACACGCTAATAGCCTCAATTAATCATTTTTAACAAAATTTGTACAAATTGTTGGATAGGGTTGTCACTTCATTGTAAGATAATTGTATAATAAAAAAGTAGTATGTATCCAGAGACGGAATCAAAAAATTTTATAAGAGGAGGCGGTCAATATTTTTTTTTTTTTTGTCTTTTTTCTTGGTTCTTTAGAATTTTTTTATTTAAAAAAATATTTTGATTGTTTTTTATGAACTAAAGACTACCGTAAGGGCAAAAAAAGTAGGAATTTGAAATTAAGGGCAAAAAAAAAAAAAAAAAAAAAAAAACCTTAATGGTTATAGCCAAAAAAATTAAGAATAGAGCCAAAAATGCCAAAAATGAGGCCAATTTTTTATTTTTTATTTTATTTTTAAAATTTTTGGGGCGAATGACTAAAATTAAAACTTTACTTTATTTTTTTTTTTTTTTGAGGTGGGCATGGCCTACCCCGGTCCCCCCTCCCTCTGTCACTGTACGTGGCATTACTCTCCATTGAGAAGCCACCATCCACCTTTTAAAAGAAAAGTAATGTTAAATACTACATTTTTATTTTAAAATTATTCTACAATGTTAAGTTAGCAATTTCCACCAACCCTTGTTTGTTAAAAAAAAAAAAAAAGTTATTTGAAAGTGTCAAGCCAGCATTTGTAGAATAGTTGTGAGATAAAATATAGTTTTAAGGATTACAACTTTTTTTTAAAAAAACTGAATAAGAGACATGTCAAAATACAAATCTAAGAACAAAAGTTTTGCTACTTCACCCGTGCATCATTGACTTCACAAAATGACGTCCTACATTTTTAACCAAACCCTAAACTAAATATATACTCCATTGGCATGGAGGTGCCATCACGGCAGTGGCGGAGCTAGACGTTTCAGAATGTAGGGGCCGTAAAAAAAAAATTTTGTGTCCTAAATTTTTTTTTTTTGTGTCATAAAATTTTTTTTTACACTGAAAATTTGGTAATTCACACAATATATGCATCACAAAAAAATATCTATAAAAGTTCATAAATATATACTCAAATTGATATATTAAAAATATAACATGTCCGCACTATATCAAAAAGACAAAAATACAAAAAGGGAGAGAACTCATAGGCTAGTGCGTGAGAAAGAGGAAAAAGAAACAATTTTTTTTTTTTTTAAATAACTTGTGGGGCCATGGAGGATGGTCCGGATGGAGCAGACCAGCAATAATTTTTTTTTTTTTTTAAATACTTGGAGGGGCCTATGTAGCTGATCGTGTGCTCAATAGATGGACAAGTGCTCAAATTTTCTATTTAAAAAAAATTCTTTGTGGGGGCCCTATGTAGCTGGACCAGTGCTCAATGGCTGGACTTTTGCTCAAATTTTTTTTTTTAATATTTCTTGTGGGGGCCGTGGCCACCTCTGGCCTATATGTGGCTCTGCCATTGAATACTCATTTCAATATTGGAAAATGAAATCAAATCGAAGTTTTGTTTCAGTTTGAAGACAAAAACAGAAAGTTAACTCAACCATGCTGCCTCATACATGCGGTTTCATTATCTACGGGTTTGGGATTTTGTCTTGTAGTAAACTGAAAACCGTGCGAACAAGCACGTGACGCAGCTGCAAAACTTACGCTACAGTGCAAAATGCAATATACCCACAATCAGAGACTGAGGGAGGGGGGAACGGGTAGGCCATGGTCCCCCTTAACTAGAATTTTTATATATTCTAGTTGCCTTGAAACCAGCTCCTCAGTTGGCCTTATCTCCCCTACTGCCACGTTGGCTTCATCCTGTTATGAAGACATAAAAAATTCCTTCTATTTATGTTGTTTCTTATCTGCTAGATTTGTATCTTCATTCTGATAAAGATACCACGTAAAAAAAAAATAATAATAATAAATAAATAAATAAATTTCTTATTTGTAGAAATCAGTGGCAGTTGGAAAACTAAATAAAGAGTTACTACGAAATAAGTGTGTTAGAGTGATCGAAGAACTTTTTCTCTCTTGTCTCATGTTCCATAGTCGTCTCTTCTTGGATGCATACTACCCACATGCGCACGAGTCCAGGACGTTAGCCGAAGGAGATTTTGTTCTGCAACTCAACTTCAACACTTTTTCTGAACTCTCTCTTTAATAGCTTGCTGCATGCCTTGATGTATCAATGGCTTTCTTGTTGATGGTTCAATCTTGTAAGACATTCAAAAGCAATCTTTTAAATATGATAATATTATTTGTACAATGATCTTGTTGTTTCTTTAATCTCATCCACAAGAAAATTGCTCGAAGAGCTTCAAAATCTGTTTGATCAAAATTATTAATGCACTATGATGTAGAAGTTTGCAGAGTGAGATTATCTCATAAATGCACTGATCTCTTAAAAACAATAACTACAAAAATAAGAGTTACAAAAACATATTTTCTTACTTCATTGATTACATTCTTCCCATCCCATCACAATATTCAATATCACAACAAAATACATGGGATCAACTTGTTCAACATTCTCAACACAACAACAAACCTTTCCATAGATTAAATGTATGCAAAACTTTAGATCAAGTTTTGACCTCTATCCACTACAAATATGATTTCTCAATAAGTATTACACAGAAATTTGTTGCCTTTTCTCTTCTAAAAACATTAGGGTCTAGCTTCTCTCTTCTTAATACTTTAGCCATATCTCTGCAAAA
Source organism: Corylus avellana (assembly GCF_965113065.1). Lineage (NCBI taxonomy): Eukaryota > Viridiplantae > Streptophyta > Magnoliopsida > Fagales > Betulaceae > Corylus > Corylus avellana. The sequence continues at coordinate 14,423,300 of NC_142498.1, forward strand.
TTTGTTGTCCTCTCTCTTCTTGATATTTCTGCCAATATCTCTGCAAAATTTCTAGAAATTTAAATGTATAAACTCAAAACTCTTAGAATAGTGAAAGGTAAGTATATATAGTGATAATAATGAAGTTGCATGATATAACAATCTAGTTCAAGATCAATTACCTCTAACCTACATACTGCTTCCAATATAAACGTTTGCCTTTACATTTAGGTGCTCAATGTCTTTAATAAAATATTGTGAAGTTGTGTGATCGGTCATTGCTCCATCCCGATCGTTGACCCTAACCTTCCTGAGGATCTTTCCCTTTGCCTTTTTCTTCAGCTAGGAAGTTTAATAACTTTCCATTTCTTAGGAACTTTTCAATTTCGAACCGAAGATTGATACAATCCTCGGTTTAATGCCTATGGTCGTCATTATATTCACAAAACTTTTGAGTGTTGCGATTTTGGGGAAGAGCTTTCATCTTCCCCGGCCATCTGAAGCTCAGATCCTTTCTCACTTCCATGAACACCTTATAAACGGTTGTATTTAGAGGTGTCCATCCCACATATTGTTGATGCTGGTTCGGCCTAGGTGGTAGCTCAATCTTCTTTTCCGAAGTCTTCAAATTCTAACGATCCCTTTTCTTTTTCTCACCAAACGTTCTCAGCTTTGTTATAACCGAGTCAGAAACGAGATTACTCTCACTGGCTTTGGATTTCATCAAAGTTGAAATAGTCTCTTCTTGATTAATGAACTCTTCAGCTTTGTTGGTAAATTGTCGCAGAGTTCCTGATTTCGGCTTCCGAGCTAATTCAGCCATCAAAGGCCCATCAGTCTTTATACCATGCATTAATGCCGAAAGAATGGTTTGCTCATTCGGACTTTCTACTGTTAACTTCTCCCGATTGAACCACAATATATAATCTTTCAAAAAATCGTTTTTCCCTTGCATGAAAGATAATAGATATGCTGGGTTTTTCTTCCTTCTCCGAACAGCAAGGAATTGTCCTAGAAATTGTTGTTCGAGATAATCGAAACTATCCACAGATTTAGGACTTAACATATGAGCTCGGAAACTCTCCATATGGTCGGATGGATCTCCACTCCCATCATACTCGTCAACCCGAGAAACCTTAAACTTACCAGGCAGAGGAAATCTCATTACCCGGTCAGTAAAAGGAAAATTGGTGTGCTGCATAAGATCCTCGGCGGCAAGCCGATTTTCACCATTTTCAAGCAAGAAAATCATCTTCTCGTATTTCTCTTTAAGATCTTCAACATCTTTATTTATAGCAACCTTCCCGGTTTTGATGTGATGTGACCAATCATGATGAGAATGACTACACTGGGAATGACGAGTTTTGCCGTGACTGGATTCACCACGATGTGATTTGCCACCAAGATGTGCATCATTGCCGAACCCTTGTTAGTGAGAGCTCTCCTTGGTTCGGGCATTACGATGACTCCCTTGTATTGAACTTCCAGCGTCTTGTCGAGTTGATTGTTGTTGGCTTAATGGTGGTGGCTCCCCGAGCATTTCTTCTTGCCTTCCTTTTTGTACTAGATCTTCTCTAGGAGGTAACCTCGAGACGATCTCTTCATTCTGTTTTCTCATAGCTTCAATGGACTCAGTTATCCGCTTAAAAAAACTTTCCAATAAAACTATTTGAGGATTTGGGTTGTGCGACGTTCCAGGAACATCGGTTTGAACATTTAGCACGGGGTGCGGAGGTGTGTTAGGGTGTGGGGGCGTGTCAGGATGTGGAGGTGTATTCACCATGTCGGAATTTTCGAGATTAGTAAGGACCGATAAAATCGATTCCCACAGATGGTGCCAAACTGTTTAGACAGTTTTCCGAATGATGACGTGAGGGTGAGGGGAGAGGCTGCGTGAGGGTGAATTTGTGTCAAATTTGGAGCTAAATTTTTTTCCCGCTGAATATGTGAGCAATTGATTTTTACTTTTTTTTTTTTTTTGTTATTATTATTATTATTATTTTTTTATTTTTTTAATTAAGATGTGTCATGCCACGCAGGCAGAGATGGTGAGTAGAAGGTTTAGAGAATGCGCTATATATATATATATATTCCCTAAAATGTATGTCTTTATTTTTTCATCGGTTTAATTATAGATCGCTAATATTTGTTTGCATATCAATTTATTAATTATATTTTGTTTAATACTCATTTCAATATTGCAAAATGATATCAAATCGAAGTTTTGTTTCAGTTTGAAGACAAAAACAGAAAGTTAACTCAACCATGCTGCCTCATACGTGCAGTTTCATATTCAGGGGTTGGGGGTGTTGTCTTGTAGTAAACTGAAAACCGTGCGAACAAGCATGTGATGCAGCTACAAAACTCACGCAACAGTTCAGAATGCAATATACCCACAGTCAGAGACTGAGGGAGGGGGGACCAGGTAGGCCATGGTCCCCCTCAACTAGAATTTTTATATATTCTAGTTGCCTTGAAACCAGCTCCTCAGTTGGCCTTATCTTCCCTACTGCCACGTCGGTTTCTTCCTGTTATGAAGACATCAAAAATTCCTTCTATTTATGTTGTTTCTTATCTGCTGGATTTGTATCTTCATTTTAATAAAGACACCGCGTAAAAAAAAAAAAAAAAAAAAAAAAAAAAAGCATTTTTCTGATTTGTAGAAAGTAGTGGCAGTTGGAAGACTAAATAAAGAGTTACTATGAAATAAATGTGTTAAGAATGATCGAAGAACTTTTGCTCTCTTGCCTCATGTTCCATAGTCGTCTCTTTTTGGATGCATACTACCCACATACGCACGAGTCTAGGACGTCAGCCGAAGGAGATTTTGTTCTGCAACTCAACTTCAAAACTTTTTCTGAACTCTCTCTTCCAAGTCACTCACTTGTGCCCCTTTACCTCGAGCAACGCCTTTCCTGCAAGGTGAGTTATGTGACCCAGCATTTGATTAGGAAATGACCATGCCTTGACTAACAAAAAAAATGTAACAAGACATGTAAGCCCACAAGTCAAAAAAGTAAAAAGACACGTAATTTCTCATGTCAAATTTGCGAGGTTATCCACCGCTCAAACCCTTCTCTCTTTCTCACTGGAACATGAAATCAGAAAAAAAATGCTATAGTTTCCATTTTTGGAATGGGAAGACTCGGAAAGAAAAACATTCAAAGGGATATATATATATATATATTCCCTAAAATGCATGTCTTTATTTTTTCATCGGTTTAATTTTATGTCGCTGTTATTTGTTTGCATATCCATTTATTAATTATATTTTGTTTAATACTCATTTCAATATTGGAAAATGAAATCAAGTGGAAGTTTTGTTTCAGTTTGAAGACAAAAACAGAAAGTTAACTCAACCATGCTGCGTCATACGTGCAGTTTCATATTCAGGGGTTGGGGATGTTGTCTTGTCGTAAATTGAAAACCGTGCGAACAAGCATGTGACGCAGCTGCAAAACTCATGCTACAGTGCAGAATGCAATATACCCACAATCAGAGACTATGGGAGGGGGAACCGGGTAGGCCATGGTCCCCCTCAACTAGAATTTTTATATATTCTAGTTGCCATGAAACCAGCTCCTCAGTTGGCCTTATCTTCCCTACTGCCACGTCGGTTTCTTCCTGTTATGAAGACATAAAAAATTCCTTCTATTTTTGTTGTTTCTTATTTGCCGGATTTGTATCTTCATTCTAATAAAGACACCGCGTAAAAAAAAAAAAAAAAAAAAAAAGCATTTTCTGATTTGTAGAAAGTAGTGGCAGTTGGAAAACTAAATAAAGAGTTACTACGAAATAAATGTGTTAAGAATGATCGAAGAACTTTTTCTCTCTTGCCTCATGTTGCATAGTCGTCTCTTTTTGGATGCATACTACCCACATACGCACGAGTCTAGGACGTCAGCCGAAGGAGATTTTGTTCTGCAACTCAACTTCAAAACTTTTTCTGAACTCTCTCTTCCAAGTCACTCACTTGTGCCCCTTCACCTCGAGCAACGCCTTTCCTGCAAGGTGAGTTATGTGACCCAGCATTTGATTAGGTAAGGACCATGCCTCGACTAACAAAAAAAATGTAACAAGACATGTAAGCCCTCAAGTCAGAAAAGTAAAAAGACATGTAATCTCTCATGTCAAATTTGCGAGGTTATCCACCGCTCAAACCCTTCTCTCTTTCTCACTGGAACATGAAATCAGAAAAAAAATGCTATAGTTTCCATTTTTGGAATGGGAAGACTCGCAAAGAAAAACATTCAAAGGGATATATATATATATATTCCCTAAAATGCATGTCTTTATTTTTTCATCGGTTTAATTTTATATCGCTGTTATTTGTTTGCATATCCATTTATTAATTATATTTTTTTTAATACTCATTTCAATATTGGAAAATGAAATCAAGTGGAAGTTTTGTTTCAGTTTGAAGACAAAAACAGAAAGTTAACTCAACCATGCTGCGTCATACGTGCAGTTTCATATTCAGGGGTTGGGGATGTTGTCTTGTAGTAAACTGAAAACCGTGCGAACAAGCATGTGACGCAGCTGCAAAACTCACGCTACAGTGCAGAATGCAATATACCCACAATCAGAGACTATGGGAGGGGGAACCGGGTAGGCCATGGTCCCCCTCAACTAGAATTTTTATATATTCTAGTTGCCTTGAAACCAGCTCCTCAGTTGGCCTTATCTTCCCTACTGCCACGTCGGTTTCTTCCTGTTATGAAGACATCAAAAATTCCTTCCATTTCTGTTGTTTCTTATCTGCCGGATTTGTATCTTCATTCTAATAAAGACACCGCGTAAAAAAAAAAAAAAAAAAAAAGCATTTTCTGATTTGTAGAAAGTAGTGGCAGTTGGAAAACTAAATAAAAGAGTTACTACGAAATAAATGTGTTAAGAATGATCGAAGAACTTTTGCTCTCTTGCCTCATGTTCCATAGTCGTCTCTTTTTGGATGCATACTACCCACATATGCACGAGTCTAGGATGTCAGCCGAAGGAGATTTTGTTCTGCAACTCAACTTCAAAATTTTTTCTGAACTCTCTCTTCCAAGTCACTCACTTGTGCCCCTTCACCTCGAGCAACGCCTTTCCTGCAAGGTGAGTTATGTGACCCAGCATTTGATTAGGTAAGGACCATGCCTCGACTAACAAAAAAAATGTAACAAGACATGTAAGCCCTCAAGTCAGAAAAGTAAAAAGACATGTAATCTCTCATGTCAAATTTGCGAGGTTATCCACCGCTCAAACCCTTCTCTCTTTCTCACTGGAACATGAAATCAGAAAAAAATGCTATAGTTTCCATTTTTGGAATGGGAAGACTCGCAAAGAAAAACATTCAAAGGGATATATATATATATATTCCCTAAAATGCATGTCTTTATTTTTTCATCGGTTTAATTTTAGATCGCTGTTATTGTTTGCATATCCATTTATTAATTATATTTTGTTTAATACTCATTTCAATATTGGAAAATGAAATCAAGTGGAAGTTTTGTTTCAGTTTGAAGACAAAAACAGAAAGTTAACTCAACCATGCTGCCTCATATGTTCAGTTTCATATCCAGGGGTTGGGATTTTTGTCTTGTAGTAAACTGAAAACCGTGCGAACAAGCATGTGACGCAGCTGCAAAACTCACGCTACAGTGCAGAATGCAATATACCCACAATCAGAGACTATGGGAGGGGGAACCGGGTAGGCCATGGTCCCCCTCAACTAGAATTTTTATATATTCTAGTTGCCTTGAAACCAGCTCCTCAGTTGGCCTTATCTTCCCTACTGCCACGTCGGTTTCTTCCTGTTATGAAGACATCAAAAATTCCTTCTATTTCTGTTGTTTCTTATCTGCCGGATTTGTATCTTCATTCTAATAAAGACACCGCGTAAAAAAAAAAAAAAAAAAAGCATTTTCTGATTTGTAGAAAGTAGTGGCAGTTGGAAAACTAAATAAAATAGTTACTACGAAATAAATGTGTTAAGAATGATCGAAGAACTTTTGCTCTCTTGCCTCATGTTCCATAGTCGTCTCTTTTTGGATGCATACTACCCACATACGCACGAGTCTAGGACGTCAGCCGAAGGAGATTTTGTTCTGCAACTCAACTTCAAAATTTTTTCTGAACTCTCTCTTCCAAGTCACTCACTTGTGCCCCTTCTCCTCGAGCAACGCCTTTCCTGCAAGGTGAGTTATGTGACCCAGCATTTGATTAGGAAAGGACCATGCCTCGACTAACAAAAAAAATGTAACAAGACATGTAAGCCCTCAAGTTAGAAAAGTAAAAAGACATGTAATCTCTCATGTCAAATTTGCGAGGTTATCCACCGCTCAAACCCTTCTCTCTTTCTCACAGGAACATGAAATCAGAAAAAAAAATGCTATAGTTTCCATTTTTGAAATGGGAAGACTCGCAAAGAAAAACATTCAAAGGGATATATATATATATATATTCCCTAAAATGCATGTCTTTATTTTTTCATCGTTTTAATTTTAAATCCCTGTTATTTGTTTGCATATCCATTTATTAATTATATTTTGTTTAATACTCATTTCAATATTGGAAAATGAAATCAAGTGGAAGTTTTGTTTCAGTTTGAAGACAAAAACAGAAAGTTAACTCAACCATGCTGCCTCATATGTTTAGTTTCATATCCAGGGGTTGGGAATTTTGTCTTGTAGTAAACTGAAAACCGTGCGAACAAGCATGTGACGCAGCTGCAAAACTCACGCTACAGTGCAGAATGCAATATACCCACAATCAGAGACTATGGGAGGGGGAACCGGGTAGGCCATGGTCCCCCTCAACTAGAATTTTTATATATTCTAGTTGCCTTGAAACCAGCTCCTCAGTTGGCCTTATCTTCCCTACTGCCACGTCGGTTTCTTCCTGTTATGAAGACATCAAAAATTCCTTCTATTTCTGTTGTTTCTTATCCGCCGGATTTGTATCTTCATTCTAATAAAGACACCGCGTAAAAAAAAAAAAAAAAAAAAAAAGCATTTTCTGATTTGTAGAAAGTAGTGGCAGTTGGAAAACTAAATAAAGAGTTACTACGAAATAAATGTGTTAAGAATGATCGAAGAACTTTTGCTCTCTTGCCTCATGTTCCATAGTCGTCTGTTTTTGGATGCATACTACCCACATACGCACGAGTCTAGGACGTCAGCCGAAGGAGATTTTGTTCTGCAACTCAACTTCAAAACTTTTTCTGAACTCTCTCTTCCAAGTCACTCACTTGTGCCCCTTCACCTCGAGCAACGCCTTTCCTGCAAGGTGAGTTATGTGACCCAGCATTTGATTAGGAAAGGACCATGCCTCGACTAACAAAAAAAATGTAACAAGACATGTAAGCCCTCAAGTCAGAAAAGTAAAAAGACATGTAATCTCTCATGTCAAATTTGCGAGGTTATCCACCGCTGAAACCCTTCACTCTTTCTCACTGGAACATGAAATCAGAAAAAAAATGCTATAGTTTCCATTTTTGGAATGGGAAGACTCGCAAAGAAAAACATTCAAAGGGATATATATATATATATATATTCCCTAAAATGCATGTCTTTATTTTTTCATCGGTTTAATTTTATATCGCTGTTATTGTTTGCATATCCATTTATTAATTATATTTTGTTTAATACTCATTTCAATATTGGAAAATGAAATCAAGTGGAAATTTTGTTTCAGTTTGAAGACAAAAACAGAAAGTTAACTCAACCATGCTGCCTCATATGTTCAGTTTCATATCCAGGGGTTGGGAATTTTGTCTTGTAATAAACTGAAAACCGTGCGAACAAGCATGTGACGCAGCTGCAAAACTCACGCTACAGTGCAGAATGCAATATACCCACAATCAGAGACTATGGGAGGGGGAACCGGGTAGGCCATGATCCCCCTCAACTAGAATTTTTATATATTCTAGTTGCCTTGAAACCAGCTCCTCAGTTGGCCTTATCTTCCCTACTGCCACGTCGGTTTCTTCCTGTTATGAAGACATCAAAAATTCCTTCTATTTCTGTTGTTTCTTATCTGCCGGATTTGTATCTTCATTCTAATAAAGACACCGCGTAAAAAAAAAAAAAAAAAAAAAAGCATTTTCTGATTTGTAGAAAGTAGTGGCAGTTGGAAAACTAAATAAAAGAGTTACTACGAAATAAATGTGTTAAGAATGATCGAAGAACTTTTGCTCTCTTGCCTCATGTTCCATAGTCGTCTCTTTTTGGATGCATACTACCCACATACGCAGGAGTCTAGGACGTCAGCCGAAAGAGATTTTGTTCTGCAACTCAACTTCAAAATTTTTTCTGAACTCTCTCTTCCAAGTCACTCACTTGTGCCCCTTCACCTCGAGCAACGCCTTTCCTGCAAGGTGAGTTATGTGACCCAGCATTTGATTAGGAAAGGACCATGCCTCGACTAACAAAAAAAATGTAACAAGACATGTAAGCCCTCAAGTTAGAAAAGTAAAAAGACATGTAATCTCTCATGTCAAATTTGCGAGGTTATCCACCGCTCAAACCCTTCTCTCTTTCTCACTGGAACATGAAATCAGAAAAAAATGCTATAGTTTCCATTTTTGGAATGGGAAGACTCGCAAAGAAAAACATTCAAAGGGATATATATATATATATATATATATATTCCCTAAAATGCATGTCTTTATTTTTTCATCGGTTTAATTTTATATCGCTGTTATTTGTTTGCATATCCATTTATTAATTATATTTTGTTTAATACTCATTTCAATATTGCAAAATGAAATCAAGTGGAAGTTTTGTTTCAGTTTGAAGACAAAAACAGAAAGTTAACTCAACCATGCTGCCTCATATGTTCAGTTTCATATCCATGGGTTGGGAATTTTGTCTTGTAGTAAACTGAAAACCGTGCGAACAAGCATGTGACGCATCTGCAAAACTCACGCTACAGTGCAGAATGCAATATACCCACAATCAGAGACTATGGGAGGGGGAACCGGGTAGGCCATGGTCCCCCTCAACTAGAATTGTTATATATTCTAGTTGCCTTGAAACCAGCTCCTCAGTTGGCCTTATCTTCCCTACTGCCACGTCGGTTTCTTCCTGTTATGAAGACATCAAAAATTCCTTCTATTTCTGTTGTTTCTTATCCGCCGGATTTGTATCTTCATTCTAATAAAGACACCGCGTAAAAAAAAAAAAAAAAAAAAAAGCATTTTCTGATTTGTAGAAAGTAGTGGCAGTTGGAAAACTAAATAAAGAGTTACTACGAAATAAATGTGTTAAGAATGATCGAAGAACTTTTGCTCTCTTGCCTCATGTTCCATAGTCGTCTGTTTTTGGATGCATACTACCCACATACGCACGAGTCTAGGACGTCAGCCGAAGGAGATTTTGTTCTGCAACTCAACTTCAAAACTTTTTCTGAACTCTCTCTTCCAAGTCACTCACTTGTGCCCCTTCACCTCGAGCAACGCCTTTCCTGCAAGGTGAGTTATGTGACCCAGCATTTGATTAGGAAAGGACCATGCCTCGACTAACAAAAAAAATGTAACAAGACATGTAAGCCCTCAAGTCAGAAAAGTAAAAAGACATGTAATCTCTCATGTCAAATTTGCGAGGTTATCCACCGCTGAAACCCTTCACTCTTTCTCACTGGAACATGAAATCAGAAAAAAAATGCTATAGTTTCCATTTTTGGAATGGGAAGACTCGCAAAGAAAAACATTCAAAGGGATATATATATATATATATATTCCCTAAAATGCATGTCTTTATTTTTTCATCGGTTTAATTTTATATCGCTGTTATTGTTTGCATATCCATTTATTAATTATATTTTGTTTAATACTCATTTCAATATTGGAAAATGAAATCAAGTGGAAATTTTGTTTCAGTTTGAAGACAAAAACAGAAAGTTAACTCAACCATGCTGCCTCATATGTTCAGTTTCATATCCAGGGGTTGGGAATTTTGTCTTGTAATAAACTGAAAACCGTGCGAACAAGCATGTGACGCAGCTGCAAAACTCACGCTACAGTGCAGAATGCAATATACCCACAATCAGAGACTATGGGAGGGGGAACCGGGTAGGCCATGATCCCCCTCAACTAGAATTTTTATATATTCTAGTTGCCTTGAAACCAGCTCCTCAGTTGGCCTTATCTTCCCTACTGCCACGTCGGTTTCTTCCTGTTATGAAGACATCAAAAATTCCTTCTATTTCTGTTGTTTCTTATCTGCCGGATTTGTATCTTCATTCTAATAAAGACACCGCGTAAAAAAAAAAAAAAAAAAAAAGCATTTTCTGATTTGTAGAAAGTAGTGGCAGTTGGAAAACTAAATAAAAGAGTTACTACGAAATAAATGTGTTAAGAATGATCGAAGAACTTTTGCTCTCTTGCCTCATGTTCCATAGTCGTCTCTTTTTGGATGCATACTACCCACATACGCAGGAGTCTAGGACGTCAGCCGAAAGAGATTTTGTTCTGCAACTCAACTTCAAAATTTTTTCTGAACTCTCTCTTCCAAGTCACTCACTTGTGCCCCTTCACCTCGAGCAACGCCTTTCCTGCAAGGTGAGTTATGTGACCCAGCATTTGATTAGGAAAGGACCATGCCTCGACTAACAAAAAAAATGTAACAAGACATGTAAGCCCTCAAGTTAGAAAAGTAAAAAGACATGTAATCTCTCATGTCAAATTTGCGAGGTTATCCACCGCTCAAACCCTTCTCTCTTTCTCACTGGAACATGAAATCAGAAAAAAATGCTATAGTTTCCATTTTTGGAATGGGAAGACTCGCAAAGAAAAACATTCAAAGGGATATATATATATATATATATATATATTCCCTAAAATGCATGTCTTTATTTTTTCATCGGTTTAATTTTATATCGCTGTTATTTGTTTGCATATCCATTTATTAATTATATTTTGTTTAATACTCATTTCAATATTGCAAAATGAAATCAAGTGGAAGTTTTGTTTCAGTTTGAAGACAAAAACAGAAAGTTAACTCAACCATGCTGCCTCATATGTTCAGTTTCATATCCATGGGTTGGGAATTTTGTCTTGTAGTAAACTGAAAACCGTGCGAACAAGCATGTGACGCATCTGCAAAACTCACGCTACAGTGCAGAATGCAATATACCCACAATCAGAGACTATGGGAGGGGGAACCGGGTAGGCCATGGTCCCCCTCAACTAGAATTGTTATATATTCTAGTTGCCTTGAAACCAGCTCCTCAGTTGGCCTTATCTTCCCTACTGCCACGTCGGTTTCTTCCTGTTATGAAGACATCAAAAATTCCTTCTATTTCTGTTGTTTCTTATCCGCCGGATTTGTATCTTCATTCTAATAAAGACACCGCGTAAAAAAAAAAAAAAAAAAAAAAGCATTTTCTGATTTGTAGAAAGTAGTGGCAGTTGGAAAACTAAATAAAGAGTTACTACGAAATAAATGTGTTAAGAATGATCGAAGAACTTTTGCTCTCTTGCCTCATGTTCCATAGTCGTCTGTTTTTGGATGCATACTACCCACATACGCACGAGTCTAGGACGTCAGCCGAAGGAGATTTTGTTCTGCAACTCAACTTCAAAACTTTTTCTGAACTCTCTCTTCCAAGTCACTCACTTGTGCCCCTTCACCTCGAGCAACGCCTTTCCTGCAAGGTGAGTTATGTGACCCAGCATTTGATTAGGAAAGGACCATGCCTCGACTAACAAAAAAAATGTAACAAGACATGTAAGCCCTCAAGTCAGAAAAGTAAAAAGACATGTAATCTCTCATGTCAAATTTGCGAGGTTATCCACCGCTGAAACCCTTCACTCTTTCTCACTGGAACATGAAATCAGAAAAAAAATGCTATAGTTTCCATTTTTGGAATGGGAAGACTCGCAAAGAAAAACATTCAAAGGGATATATATATATATATATATTCCCTAAAATGCATGTCTTTATTTTTTCATCGGTTTAATTTTATATCGCTGTTATTGTTTGCATATCCATTTATTAATTATATTTTGTTTAATACTCATTTCAATATTGGAAAATGAAATCAAGTGGAAATTTTGTTTCAGTTTGAAGACAAAAACAGAAAGTTAACTCAACCATGCTGCCTCATATGTTCAGTTTCATATCCAGGGGTTGGGAATTTTGTCTTGTAATAAACTGAAAACCGTGCGAACAAGCATGTGACGCAGCTGCAAAACTCACGCTACAGTGCAGAATGCAATATACCCACAATCAGAGACTATGGGAGGGGGAACCGGGTAGGCCATGATCCCCCTCAACTAGAATTTTTATATATTCTAGTTGCCTTGAAACCAGCTCCTCAGTTGGCCTTATCTTCCCTACTGCCACGTCGGTTTCTTCCTGTTATGAAGACATCAAAAATTCCTTCTATTTCTGTTGTTTCTTATCTGCCGGATTTGTATCTTCATTCTAATAAAGACACCGCGTAAAAAAAAAAAAAAAAAAAAAAGCATTTTCTGATTTGTAGAAAGTAGTGGCAGTTGGAAAACTAAATAAAAGAGTTACTACGAAATAAATGTGTTAAGAATGATCGAAGAACTTTTGCTCTCTTGCCTCATGTTCCATAGTCGTCTCTTTTTGGATGCATACTACCCACATACGCAGGAGTCTAGGACGTCAGCCGAAAGAGATTTTGTTCTGCAACTCAACTTCAAAATTTTTTCTGAACTCTCTCTTCCAAGTCACTCACTTGTGCCCCTTCACCTCGAGCAACGCCTTTCCTGCAAGGTGAGTTATGTGACCCAGCATTTGATTAGGAAAGGACCATGCCTCGACTAACAAAAAAAATGTAACAAGACATGTAAGCCCTCAAGTTAGAAAAGTAAAAAGACATGTAATCTCTCATGTCAAATTTGCGAGGTTATCCACCGCTCAAACCCTTCTCTCTTTCTCACTGGAACATGAAATCAGAAAAAAATGCTATAGTTTCCATTTTTGGAATGGGAAGACTCGCAAAGAAAAACATTCAAAGGGATATATATATATATATATATATATTCCCTAAAATGCATGTCTTTATTTTTTCATCGGTTTAATTTTATATCGCTGTTATTTGTTTGCATATCCATTTATTAATTATATTTTGTTTAATACTCATTTCAATATTGCAAAATGAAATCAAGTGGAAGTTTTGTTTCAGTTTGAAGACAAAAACAGAAAGTTAACTCAACCATGCTGCCTCATATGTTCAGTTTCATATCCATGGGTTGGGAATTTTGTCTTGTAGTAAACTGAAAACCGTGCGAACAAGCATGTGACGCATCTGCAAAACTCACGCTACAGTGCAGAATGCAATATACCCACAATCAGAGACTATGGGAGGGGGAACCGGGTAGGCCATGGTCCCCCTCAACTAGAATTGTTATATATTCTAGTTGCCTTGAAACCAGCTCCTCAGTTGGCCTTATCTTCCCTACTGCCACGTCGGTTTCTTCCTGTTATGAAGACATCAAAAATTCCTTCTATTTTTGTTGTTTCTTATTTGCCGGATTTGTATCTTCATTCTAATAAAGACACCGCGTAAAAAAAAAAAAAAAAAAAAAGCATTTTCTGATTTGTAGAAAGTAGTGGCAGTTGGAAAACTAAATAAAGAGTTACTACGAAATAAATGTGTTAAGAATGATCGAAGAACTTTTTCTCTCTTGCCTCATGTTGCATAGTCGTCTCTTTTTGGATGCATACTACCCACATACGCACGAGTCTAGGACGTCAGCCGAAGGAGATTTTGTTCTGCAACTCAACTTCAAAACTTTTTCTGAACTCTCTCTTCCAAGTCACTCACTTGTGCCCCTTCACCTCGAGCAACGCCTTTCCTGCAAGGTGAGTTATGTGACCCAGCATTTGATTAGGTAAGGACCATGCCTCGACTAACAAAAAAAATGTAACAAGACATGTAAGCCCTCAAGTCAGAAAAGTAAAAAGACATGTAATCTCTCATGTCAAATTTGCGAGGTTATCCACCGCTCAAACCCTTCTCTCTTTCTCACTGGAACATGAAATCAGAAAAAAAATGCTATAGTTTCCATTTTTGGAATGGGAAGACTCGCAAAGAAAAACATTCAAAGGGATATATATATATATATTCCCTAAAATGCATGTCTTTATTTTGTCATCGGTTTAATTTTATATCGCTGTTATTTGTTTGCATATCCATTTATTAATTATATTTTGTTTAATACTCATTTCAATATTGCAAAATGAAATCAAGTGGAAGTTTTGTTTCAGTTTGAAGACAAAAACAGAAAGTTAACTCAACCATGCTGCGTCATACGTGCAGTTTCATATTCAGGGGTTGGGGATGTTGTCTTGTAGTAAACTGAAAACCGTGCGAACAAGCATGTGACGCAGCTGCAAAACTCACGCTACAGTGCAGAATGCAATATACCCACAATCAGAGACTATGGGAGGGGGAACCGGGTAGGCCATGGTCCCCCTCAACTAGAATTTTTATATATTCTAGTTGCCTTGAAACCAGCTCCTCAGTTGGCCTTATCTTCCCTACTGCCACGTCGGTTTCTTCCTGTTATGAAGACATCAAAAATTCCTTCTATTTCTGTTGTTTCTTATCTGCCGGATTTGTATCTTCATTCTAATAAAGACACCGCGTAAAAAAAAAAAAAAAAAAGCATTTTCTGATTTGTAGAAAGTAGTGGCAGTTGGAAAACTAAATAAAGAGTTACTACGAAATAAATGTGTTAAGAATGATCGAAGAACTTTTGCTCTCTTGCTTCATGTTCCATAGTCGTCTCTTTTTGGATGCATACTACCCACATACGCACGAGTCTAGGACGTCAGCCGAAGGAGATTTTGTTCTGCAACTCAACTTCAAAACTTTTTTTGAACTCTCTCTTCCAAGTCACTCACTTGTGCCCCTTCACCTCGAGCAACGCCTTTCCTGCAAGGTGAGTTATGTGACCCAGCATTTGATTAGGAAAGGACCATGCCTCGACTAACAAAAAAAATGTAACAAGACATGTAAGCCCTCAAGTCAGAAAAGTAAAAAGACATGTAATCTCTCATGTCAAATTTGCGAAGTTATCCACCGCTCAAACCCTTCTCTCTTTCTCACTGGAACATGAAATCAGAAAAAAAATGCTATAGTTTCCATTTTTGAAATGGGAAGACTCGCAAAGAAAAACATTCAAAGGGATATATATATATATATTCCCTAAAATGCATGTCTTTATTTTTTCATCGTTTTAATTTTATATCGCTGTTATTTGTTTGCATATCCATTTATTAATTATATTTTGTTTAATACTCATTTCAATATTGGAAAATGAAATCAAGTGGAAGTTTTGTTTCAGTTTGAAGACAAAAAAAGAAAGTTAACTCAACCATGCTGCCTCATATGTTCAGTTTCATATCCAGGGGTTGGGAATTTTGTCTTGTAGTAAACTGAAAACCGTGCGAACAAGCATGTGACGCAGCTGCAAAACTCACGCTACAGTGCAGAATGCAATATACCCACAATCAGAGACTATGGGAGGGGGAACTGGGTAGGCCATGGTCCCCCTCAACTAGAATTTTTATATATTCTAGTTGCCTTGAAACCAGCTCCTCAGTTGACCTTATCTTCCCTACTGCCACGTCGGTTTCTTCCTGTTATGAAGACATCAAAAATTCCTTCTATTTCTGTTGTTTCTTATCCGCCGGATTTGTATCTTCATTCTAATAAAGACACCGCGTAAAAAAAAAAAAAAAAAAAAAGCATTTTCTGATTTGTAGAAAGTAGTGGCAGTTGGAAAACTAAATAAAGAGTTACTACGAAATAAATGTGTTAAGAATGATCGAAGAACTTTTGCTCTCTTGCCTCATGTTCCATAGTCGTCTCTTTTTGGATGCATACTACCCACATACGCACGAGTCTAGGACGTCAGCCGAAGGAGATTTTGTTCTGCAACTCAACTTCAAAACTTTTTCTGAACTCTCTCTTCCAAGTCACTCACTTGTGCCCCTTCACCTCGAGCAACGCCTTTCCTGCAAGGTGAGTTATGTGACCCAGCATTTGATTAGGTAAGGACCATGCCTCGACTAACAAAAAAAATGTAACAAGACATGTAAGCCCTCAAGTCAGAAAAGTAAAAAGACATGTAATCTCTCATGTCAAATTTGCGAGGTTATCCACCGCTCAAACCCTTCTCTCTTTCTCACTGGAACATGAAATCAGAAAAAAAATGCTATAGTTTCCATTTTTGGAATGGGAAGACTCGCAAAGAAAAACATTCAAAGGGATATATATATATATATTCCCTAAAATGCATGTCTTTATTTTGTCATCGGTTTAATTTTATATCGCTGTTATTTGTTTGCATATCCATTTATTAATTATATTTTGTTTAATACTCATTTCAATATTGCAAAATGAAATCAAGTGGAAGTTTTGTTTCAGTTTGAAGACAAAAACAGAAAGTTAACTCAACCATGCTGCGTCATACGTGCAGTTTCATATTCAGGGGTTGGGGATGTTGTCTTGTAGTAAACTGAAAACCGTGCGAACAAGCATGTGACGCAGCTGCAAAACTCACGCTACAGTGCAGAATGCAATATACCCACAATCAGAGACTATGGGAGGGGGAACCGGGTAGGCCATGGTCCCCCTCAACTAGAATTTTTATATATTCTAGTTGCCTTGAAACCAGCTCCTCAGTTGGCCTTATCTTCCCTACTGCCACGTCGGTTTCTTCCTGTTATGAAGACATCAAAAATTCCTTCTATTTCTGTTGTTTCTTATCTGCCGGATTTGTATCTTCATTCTAATAAAGACACCGCGTAAAAAAAAAAAAAAAAAAGCATTTTCTGATTTGTAGAAAGTAGTGGCAGTTGGAAAACTAAATAAAGAGTTACTACGAAATAAATGTGTTAAGAATGATCGAAGAACTTTTGCTCTCTTGCTTCATGTTCCATAGTCGTCTCTTTTTGGATGCATACTACCCACATACGCACGAGTCTAGGACGTCAGCCGAAGGAGATTTTGTTCTGCAACTCAACTTCAAAACTTTTTTTGAACTCTCTCTTCCAAGTCACTCACTTGTGCCCCTTCACCTCGAGCAACGCCTTTCCTGCAAGGTGAGTTATGTGACCCAGCATTTGATTAGGAAAGGACCATGCCTCGACTAACAAAAAAAATGTAACAAGACATGTAAGCCCTCAAGTCAGAAAAGTAAAAAGACATGTAATCTCTCATGTCAAATTTGCGAAGTTATCCACCGCTCAAACCCTTCTCTCTTTCTCACTGGAACATGAAATCAGAAAAAAAATGCTATAGTTTCCATTTTTGAAATGGGAAGACTCGCAAAGAAAAACATTCAAAGGGATATATATATATATATTCCCTAAAATGCATGTCTTTATTTTTTCATCGTTTTAATTTTATATCGCTGTTATTTGTTTGCATATCCATTTATTAATTATATTTTGTTTAATACTCATTTCAATATTGGAAAATGAAATCAAGTGGAAGTTTTGTTTCAGTTTGAAGACAAAAAAAGAAAGTTAACTCAACCATGCTGCCTCATATGTTCAGTTTCATATCCAGGGGTTGGGAATTTTGTCTTGTAGTAAACTGAAAACCGTGCGAACAAGCATGTGACGCAGCTGCAAAACTCACGCTACAGTGCAGAATGCAATATACCCACAATCAGAGACTATGGGAGGGGGAACTGGGTAGGCCATGGTCCCCCTCAACTAGAATTTTTATATATTCTAGTTGCCTTGAAACCAGCTCCTCAGTTGACCTTATCTTCCCTACTGCCACGTCGGTTTCTTCCTGTTATGAAGACATCAAAAATTCCTTCTATTTCTGTTGTTTCTTATCCGCCGGATTTGTATCTTCATTCTAATAAAGACACCGCGTAAAAAAAAAAAAAAAAAAAAAAAAAAAAAGCATTTTCTGATTTGTAGAAAGTAGTGGCAGTTGGAAAACTAAATAAAGAGTTACTACGAAATAAATGTGTTAAGAATGATCGAAGAACTTTTGCTCTCTTGCCTCATGTTCCATAGTCGTCTCTTTTTGGATGCATACTTCCCACATACGCACGAGTCTAGGACGTCAGCCGAAGGAGATTTTGTTCTGCAACTCAACTTCAAAACTTTTTCTGAACTCTCTCTTCCAAGTCACTCACTTGTGCCCCTTCACCTCGAGCAACGCCTTTCCTGCAAGGTGAGTTATGTGACCCAGCATTTGATTAGGAAAGGACCATGCCTCGACTAACAAAAAAAATGTAACAAGACATGTAAGCCCTCAAGTCAGAAAAGTAAAAAGACATGTAATCTCTCATGTCAAATTTGCGAGGTTATCCACCGCTGAAACCCTTCTCTCTTTCTCACTGGAACATGAAATCAGAAAAAAAATGCTATAGTTTCCATTTTTGGAATGGGAAGACTCGCAAAGAAAAACATTCAAAGGGATATATATATATATATATTCCCTAAAATGCATGTCTTTATTTTTTCATCGGTTTAATTTTATATCGCTGTTATTGTTTGCATATCCATTTATTAATTATATTTTGTTTAATACTCATTTCAATATTGGAAAATGAAATCAAGTGGAAGTTTTGTTTCAGTTTGAAGACAAAAACAGAAAGTTAACTCAACCATGCTGCCTCATATGTCCAGTTTCATATCCAGGGGTTGGGAATTTTGTCTTGTAGTAAACTGAAAACCGTGCGAACAAGCATGTGACGCAGCTGCAAAACTCACGTTACAGTGCAGAATGCAATATACCCACATTCAGAAACTGAGGGAGGGGGGACCGGGTAGGCCATGGTCCCCCTCAACTAGAATTTGTGTATATTCTAGTTGCCTTGAAACTTGCTCCTCAGTTGGCCTTACGAGTGGGGTTATAACGTTGCCACCAAGATATATTTTTGATAGATGGAGGAAGGATATAGATCGAAAACATGTTTTGATTAAGAGTAGTGGTGACATGTTGGTTAATAACTCTACTGCCCAAAGGTATGATGAATTTTGCAAGCATTGTGAAGAATTAGCACCGCTCACATCTAAGAACGTGAAATATTTCATGAAAGCGATGAAAAGTGTTGATGATAATGGAGAAATACCGTGCCTTAACGTTGGCTGAGCCCAATCAATGTGATGAAGTCATTCCAACTTGTGATGAGGTAATTTTAAGTAATGAGGGCACCACGGTGCAAGGTGAGAAGGTGCTTACTCTTGTTAAGGCTATAAAGAAAGGGAGACTACGCTTCCTACGAATGGTCCTAGTTATAGAAAAAGTGACCAAAAAGTCACAAGGTAAGAAATCCCAAAGACGAAATAAGCAACAGGATGAGAACACTGTCAACAAGAAGGGGAAAAAGAAGAAGGTCCATAACCTATCTCAAGATGACCTCAACACTTCTCAAACTTCATTGCCTCATACAACATAGGTGATTAATATGACGATTTACCTGATTTTGGGTGCACATATCATTTGCTCAAATATAATTTTTCATTTGTTTAATTTATTACGTAGGGTTCCATCAATGTGGCAGCAACAATGGTTGATCCAATGTCTGAGTTGTCAAAATTGATCAGCCAACACAAATATGAAGAAGCCTTTGTCGCAGCCTTTCAAAGATGAGATGTGTCTATTGTATACTGGCTATGCTCTCAGGTTTATAAATTCATCATGTTATCTTAGTTATTAATGTTATATATTTAAAAGAAGTTGCCTTAAAGGTGGTCTTTTTTTTTTTTTTTTTCCTCCCTTATTTAGGTTGATCTATAGCATATATTGTCTATATATCCTCTTCCTTTGAGCCAAGTAGTTTTGCTTCACCTTTTGCGGCATCTAACCTACGGTATCAATATCAATATGCCTTACACATTTGGTTGGATGATAAGCGTCGCCAATGCTATAATCCCAACAGACCCAATGATTGCAATGCATGTGCAGCCCATCTTCAATTAAGTTTATGCCGTTCTCAATCATCGACAATACTTGCCTACGATTACTGGTGATGAGCTTTCAAGTATCCGCTCTCTGATACATGTTATTATGTCAAAGAGCATGTAAAATTTAATATAGTTTATGTCTTTGATGTTGGCATATTTTTTAGGGAATTGTCATGTAACTGTCTTTTTGGGAAGTTGCCATGTGACTTTTTTTTTTTTTAGAAATTGTCATGTAACTTTTAAAAGGATTGTGTTGGGAGCAACGTGGAAGAGCTTGTTTATAAGAACATTCGGTTCGAGGTGAGCTAGCGGCTTCGAATTCCTTTTTTTTTTTTTTTTTTGTCATTTATGTTTATTGCATATTTCTTATTGTTTACGAAAATTTTTTACTGGGTTCTTTTATTTTTTGTTCATTTATTTTTGGGGGAAGTTGGATTTATGGGTTGCTGGTTGTTTTAGATAGTGAAAGTGTCTGTTAATTTGTAGTTATATCATGCAAATGATGGTGTCAATGTTATAATCGAAGCTAGATTTAGTTATTCAAGTATTGGTTTTTGGTCCGATTGATCTTTTGTCACTATATGTCTGTGATGTATGGTTCTTTGAGGATTTGTTTCTTTATATTTGGAAACTGAATGTAGCTTTAGGAAAAATAGTGAATTTGGGGGAGTGGGTTTTAGTAGGGTGATTGTTGTTTTAGTGTCTATAATTTCATGTAGTTGCAGGAAATTCAAAACATTTGGGATTTTGTGTTTTCATGCTTTGAAAATTTTTGATGTACTTGATATAAAAACAATTCCCGACACGTACATTTTGAAGAGGTGGACAAGAGAAGCAAAGAGTGAAGACATCTTAAACAATACGATAATGAATGTGCAAGAGGATGTGAATTTAAATGCTACACAACGATATAGAATAATGTGTCCAATGCTAGTGGGAGTAGCCACTGAAACAACTAACAATGAAGAGGCATTTGCTTTTGTAAAGAAGATGGTAAAAGAAATGAAAAATGGAGTTCGAAATATTAAAAAAGGTTCGAGTACTACTCTTGATAATGAAGCTCAACCGTCAATGTTAGACAGCAATAAAATTGCAAATCATACCCAATCTGTTGAGACATTATTTGAAACGGTAAAAGGGATAAAGAAGAAGTATGGTTGGAAGGGTGGAAAACGATTAAAAGGTTGGGTTGAGACGCAACCAAAGAAGACAAAAAAAATTATAGCAAAAAAGAATATTGAAAAAAAGTCTTCTCGGGTAATATTCTAGCTCTATAAATTCACATTAATCACATATAATTTATTAGATTTAATACCATTTGACTAATTGAATTTTATTATTACTTACAGGAAATTAATTGTTCTCTCAATCTTTGGGATGATGACTCTAACTTGCATTTAGAATGTTACTTGCATCAGGTGAGTATTATTTAAGTTTATAATGTTTATCTATATTTCATGATATGTCTAAATGCACTTAGAAAAAAAGAAAAAGGAAAAAGGAATAGCTTAAAATAACTTGAATCGTATGATGTCTAAATGCATTATCCATTTGTAGCTTGTGTTGATGGGATTTTTATTTTATTTTATTTTATTTTTTGTTACATAGCAAAAGATCAAGTGTCTTATTCAGTACCAATAATAATATTTGAAGAATCGTTTCAACATAGATGTGAAACCAGTTTCATTAAGTTTCTATCGGTACGTTTACACTTTCTACTCTTATGATTGTATAGTGACCATTTTACCGGTGCCCTAACACTATTTTACTTTTTTTATATGATTAATGTGGTTATGTAGGAACCATTTGATAAAAGTTTATTGCCCTTATCTTTTCAAGTATCAAATCATGCGTACATTACTCAGGTAAAAATATACATTTTATTCATATTTGAAAACATTAATGGATCTCATATTAGGTTGACAAGTTAAATGATATTCTTAATTTTTAGGAAACCAATGGGTTCAATCTTACACCAACATCTATTGCTTATAGCACAAATGCAAATATGGATCTCATTAATTTTCTTGGTAAGTTGCAAACTTACTATAGAGAAATCTTTTAGTATTTTCTTATTCATTTGAAAAATTAACTTTGATTTTGAAACATGTTCAGGACATTGAAGGGTGGTGCGAGATTGAAAGGGGGTGTTGATTGTGATTTTTTGTTGTTTTGGTGGGTTGGTGTTGTGATTAGAACATTTTTTGTGTTGGGAATTATATTATTTTTGTACTTATTTGTGCTGAAGTTGATGCAAAAGAACATTGTAAGGAATTGATAGGAAAATCAGTGTTGTTTATTCAGATGGATGGTTATCAATTTGTGTGCATTTATATCCAAATTTGAATGGCATTGCTATTGATATAATTTTGAAAAGTATTATCCCGACAATCACAACAAATAAAATCTTCTTTATGATGTTGTTAGCTTGAATTGGAGTATTAGCAAATACATCAATTCTAGGAAAATCATACTACAAAATTCAAGAAACATAACTAAGAATCATTAATTATAGATATATAGACTACAGAGGAAGCAAACTATTTACATTTTTCTAAAATCTACTGGCACTTTTCTATAAAGACTTTATGAGGCCACAAAACTTTTTGAACCAATTATAAAATGATGGATGTACACAACTTTTTTCATGCCCAAGCCTATGTGCACGGGATATAGCTTGCCTTTCCACTTATGGAGTCCATACCACATCTAACAAAACAACCCTAGTTGGATCATTGAAAATATTAATTGAGGATCGGTGCTGCTTTGCTTCTAGCTGTCCATCCACATACAACACCTTGCTCCCCTATCTCTAATTCAGCTTCCACTAGCATTGCAGATAGAATCACATCTCTAGTTTTTTTCTGGGAAAGAGTATCTCTCCCAACAGTTGTGTATCTTCATATTGAAACATGATATAAAGAAAATGATGCAGCTAGCCATAGGAAACATAAAGTCATGTTTTTTTTCTTTCTTTTGTTTGTTATCTTGATTAAAACCCAATGTAATTAATTAGTATAGAGAGATTCATGATTGTACATGCAAATTTTTAAATTACGAAAGTTGACCATTTACTATTCAATGAAGCAAAATCAAAGCAAGGAGCAAAAGAAACCTAACCCCCAAACTTGCCCATTTAGCCATGGCAAAAACTAAAATGAACTGAACATTTTCTCCACATGCCCAATCGGTGCTCAACTGAAATACAAAAGAAAAATAAAACTATAACTAACTAAAATTTCATACCCATTTTTGATTTAGCAAACAACCCAAAGAAAACCCATTCAGTTCTTAGAAAAAAATCAAAGGAAAGATCAAAACAAAACCCCATAAAAAATCAACCCAACTCACTTCAACCACCAATTTTTCGTCCATTTAAACAAAGCATAAGAATATGAAAACTTTAACAATTGAAAGAGAAGATAAGCTCACCCAACAAGTCATCAAGAACAACCAGGTACGGAAGAAGAAACCAAGAAAAACCACGTATGAACAACCAACTAGGTTTGGATAGGTGAAGATTGTTGCAAAAGATACGATTTTTTTTTTCTACCTTTGATTGTTGCAAAAAAATCCTGTGTGAAGAAAGAAGAAGCTTTCTTGGTCTGGGTTGGTGAAGACTAAAAAGATAGGATTTTTTTTTTTTTTCTACCTTTGACTGTTGCATAAAAATCCTGTGTGAACAAAGAAGAAGCTTTCACGGTGTGGTGTGGTGTGGTGAGGTGAGGAAGAAGAAGTTTTTTATTTATTATTATTATTATTATTATTTTCAAATGAGGAAGAAGCGTGTAGAAGAAGTTTGAGGAAGAGTAATTAAGACAGCACATTGGTAAAACAAAAAGTTTAAAATCAAAATTCACTGCGCCTAGATTACACAAAAGCTCTTACACCATTGGATTTCATCAACGGCCAAGATCCCTCAACATGAGATTCTCCAATTACTTTCAATTGGAGGGGATTCGGATCCAATAACGTGTCCAGACGATAGGATAGATTGTGAAAACCATGTGAGTGGTTGTACTATTGTGTTGAAATAGTGATAGAATATAATTTGGTAGTTATTTTAATAAAACTATGCAAAGGGCTTGCATGGCACTTGAGAATGCACATTAATGTGTTGTTGTTGTAATACCCGACAAATGGCTGATTTTTTTTTTTTTTTTTTTTTAAAAAAAGACTAATAATTTGCTACAAAGAGACAAAACATTTTTCATAAAACAACATTTTATAAACCAAAAACCTAAACCCCTTATGAGCAGCCCCAACCCCTTGAGTTTTTCCAAACAAAAGCCAAGAATTTCACTCTCTCACCGAACATTCGTTATGGGACCACCTGAACGTTTGCCCTTAACCTAAGTGCGAGTGTTTGCTTGGGGGACCACCACGAGCATTCGTTGACTAGTCCTTGAGCCATTGGGTAATACCCAAACGTATGACACCCTTTGACCCATTGTGTAAATAGTACCCGAACGTTCCTTGACAACTCTGGAAAGTAATTTTAACCTATTCTCCACATTTTTCAGAGGAAAGCACGCCTCAAGCCTCTATATAAACCCCTCCCTTTGACTCTCAGTCCCTCCTCACACCAGAAAACCCTAACCATAGAGTGATGAGTGATTTTGAAGGAGGAGGAAGCCTTGGTGGTCTTGCTATCTTCTAAGGTATTTTCTTGCCCATTCGCATAACCTTCATGTTCTTCTTATTGTATTTTCTTAAAGTATTACAAGTTTTAAAGATGCATTGACAAGTTCTTGTATCTATTTTCTTACAAAACCGAGAATGATTTTGAAGAGCTTTAAACTCGCCTTTTATTGTCTTAAGTTTGCATGTGTCCATTAAGAGCCTAGAAAGAGATGTACCACACCCTAAAAGCATAGAGCTATATTTGGGTTTCTGGCTGAGAGTTTTTACTCTTTGGCCAAACGTTCGCCCAAAGAGCATGACACACGCCTAGCAACCCATATGTGTGAGCTTAGGGTTTCGATGACCCCTTTCATTAGATAGGACTTATTGTGTCTCTCGAGGAATTCTCTAGTGATGCATATAACGATGTGTTGTATTTTGTTATAATAGGGATTTATGATGTTGGAAGACTCAAACGAGTGCACGAGGTAAGTAAACACTTACGACTATTTTTCTTAAAAACGTGTGATATGTCAGCTGACTAAGCACGCGTCTAATATAATCATGCCTATATTTTTTTATAACTTGTTAATAACTGCTTGATAAGATGCATCGCATGACATGGTACACCTGTATGTGCGGTATGATGGCCATGTGCTTACTTTATAAAATTGATTATATGGACAAACGTGTGTATGGATGTGATATAAGGGCCTTGGATCCAATGGTTAATTTGTGATTGTCGCAGCTTTAATTGGCGGGTCACTACAGGACTTACATAATTAATAGCGTGGGCCACCCAGGGTCAGACTTGGTCAGGCTACTGGTGTTATGGACGGTAGTGTACAATGGACGGGGCACCAACATTGTATTAAAAGTCCCTCGGGCAGCGCCAACTCTACTGAGAATGGGTAATATCTCGGGTAGACCATATATGATAGTTATAATATGTTAAAGCATTATTTTTCTACATTAAAACACTTAGGCGATTGCCGTTGGAAGTACATCCCTTTTTCTACCAAACGATATTTTTATGGTGTATTAACAGAGACAGCACCTCTTTCAAATCTCTGTCAAATTGCACGTTTATTTCTGCTCAATAATAACTGGCTCATGTCGTACCTAACTATGAGGTACTTACTAAGTCGTTAAACTTATGCGGTTATTACATATTGTAGGATGCCTCTTTCTGGGAAGAGGGGAGTAACAAGGTTGCCACTACGCAATTGTTTAAGATAGAGATCTTTATATTGTTACCAGGTTTGATCAGGTTATTATTAGTTGCTTCGTGTCTATGTTTCGAGGATAATATATGCTTCTTTTATGGTTATTAGATTTCTCAGATTTATCTCACCTTCCTATGCACTAACTCTGATAATGCTTAGAGGGGCGGTTTTCCACTTAGCTACCTATTAGTTATATTAGGGTAATTGCCGGTAACCCTACCAGATTGGTCAACACCAAATTTGGAGGTGTTACAATTGTGCTGCACAAATTTTATGGATAAAAATAAGGGTTAAATACTTCATCCCCCCTAGGGTTTTCCAACTTTATTTTTCCCCCCCTGTGGTTTCATTTTTATCACAGGAGGTCCTTGTGGTTTTGATAAGTGACCAAATTAGTTCATCCGTTAGTTGACCGTTAGGACTGACACGTGGACCAATCAGACGTCGACACGTGGCACATATTTAATTTAAATTTTTTTTTTTTAAAAAAATGTATTTAAAAAAAAAAGAAACAGAAAAAATTGGGGGTGGCTCTTGGCCATTTGGGGGTGGCTCGGCCATGCCACCCCCATCTGGCCGGATGGGGGTGGCTCGGCCACCCCCTTGGAGCCCAAGGGTGTGGCCGAAACCACCCCCAACCACCATTGGGGGTGGCCGAGCCACCCCCAGTGGGTACTGGGGGTGGTTTCGGCCACCCCCTTGGAGCCCAAGGGGGTGGCCGAGCCACCCCCTGGTGCCCAGGGGGTGGCTCGGCCACCCCCATCCGGCCAAATGGGGGGGATCCACCCCCAATGTTTTTTTTTTTTTTTTAATTTTTTTTTTAAAAATTAAATATGTGCCACGTGTCGACGTCTGATTGATCCATGTGTCAGTCCTAACGGTCAACTAACAGATAGACTAATTTGGTCACTTATCAAAACCACAGGGACCTCCTGTGATAAAAATGAAACTACAGGGGGGAAAAAATAAAGTTGGGAAACCCTAGAGGGGTATGGAGTATTTAACCCTAAAAATAACGTATAAAATGAAACTTTTACAAAACTAAGCTTTTGTTCATAAGTTTGTAGTTTGAAGCTTTCAAATGTATTATGTAACCGATTGGATTTTTAGCTACATGTTGGGTTAAGAATGGTCCTAGGATGAAAGTTGATGAATTAGAATGAGAAGAACGAAGTGTAACACCCTAGACCCCCTATGGTAATTTTAGTAAGTTCTTCATTATTTTAGTTTTCTTTAAATATTGTGTGGTAGTAATTTGTTTAATTAATCCCTTATAAATTTGTGGGTTTAACAGGGGTATGTAAGACGACAAAAAAAATACGTAAAAGGGACAAAGAAAGTCATAATTTTCAAGTCTGAATCCTAACAAAATCTAGCAAACTGTCTTTTTCCCTAAAAATGAAAGTATTATTTGTTAAAATAGAATAATGATATAAGGAGGACTATAGTTCTTCTAAATATGATGTGTCTTTTCACTTATAATTTTAGCCTCCAAACTCTCACGTCAATTTAGAAACAAGAAAATACACATCTCTCTGTGTCTCTCTCCAAGCGAAAACCTAAAAGCCTACAAACAAAATCATTCGAGGCTAGCAAAACAGTGGTAAGTTAAGCCCCAAACTATCTCCTAGAAGCTATCACCTGTTGTTCAACTTCTAATCAAGATTTTATAAGTATTTCTAATGATCCTTTCAAGTATTTTTAGAGTTTCTTTAAGTCAAACATTAGAAAAAATTGTCCTTCTGTGTTTTTCTTAATCCCTATGAATAAAATCTTGCAAAATTAGTGCAAGAAACTGCACAGAACAGTGTTGGTGCCCAAGGAATAGATTTTTGTCTTTTCAGTTTCTCCCAATTCACATCCAGATTTTGCTTAGGTATAAGTTCTAATAAGCCTTATCATTGATGAATAGTTTTGTTATTATAAGAGCTAGGGGTGCAAAGGCGGTTAGTAAATTTCACTAACCGCAACCGCTAACCGCCTAACGGTTAGCGGTTAGCGGTTAACCGCCGGTTAGCGGTTAGTGAAATAGATAACCGCCCGCTAACCGCTTTTTTAAAATTGGGCTTCTTGGCTTTTTGAGCTTTTTTTTACCCTCATTTTTTTTTTCTTGTATTTTTAATATCTTATTGGGCCCAATATAATCCAAAACCCATTCCGATCATACCCCAATAATCAACAAATACACAATAAATGACCCAAAATCATTGGAAATAATTGTAAAATAGTAGGAAATCAAAAATCAAAGTAGCTCGGGAAAAACTCCAAGAAAATGAACCCCAAATCACTGACCTTGGTTGTCTAATTTGAGAAAAAAACTACCCAGTATTTTCATTGAGCCGATCATGAGCAGCGGGTGAGTTTGAGAGAGTTGAGACTTGAGAGAGGCTGCTCAGCAACTTTGAGTGATTTTGAGATTTCGTGAGATTTAGGGTTGGAAGAAAGAGATGAATATATACAGGTGCAAAACGATGTAGTTTTGCCTTCTATATAATTTTTTTTTTTTAAAAAAAAAGGGTTGAAGGATAAAACTATTAACTATCAATGATTCAATTTTAAAAAAATTGTTACTAATGGTTCAAAAAATTCAAAATTGTTCAAAAAATGGTTAAATTTCTTTTTCTAAAAAATGTTCAAAAAATACATTAATACTTCAATTGTAATTATAAGTGACACATTGTTGAATCTAATGTCAATTACTTAATTTGATATTATATAATCATATAGTCTCATTAAATTATATCATATGATTCACATGATTAATTATTTAAATTCTTATCATATTTACTTATAATCTTTTTTCTTTGAATTGAACTTAATATCTAATGGTAAATGGTAATGTTCAAACTCCTAAATTCTAAATTTCTAAAGTATCTAATAATGCTTTAATTAAATTGTAGACTTGTAGTTATAAATAATATATTGTTTAATTCAATTGAATCAATTGTGATTATCATTGTACATGAATCATATGATTAACTTGTAAACTTATGACTTATGAGTTATGTCATATTATATATGTATTATTTATTATTATATAATCATATGATTTAATGATCAAGTCATCATGTGATATAATCATATCAATTACAGTGATAATATATAAATTACTAAAATTGTAATGATAATACATTAATACTTAAATTGTGTTTATAAGTAACACCTTGGTCATTGTTTAATCCAATGTCAATTACTTAATTTGATATTATACGAATCATATCATCATTGTACATTAATAATATGATTCACTTGAAGTCTTGAATAAAGTATTTGAATTGTCATCGAATCATATGATTAAGTATTGATATTATACATTTATATTATTCATATGCATATGTAGACTTATATAGACTTATAACATATATAGACTTATAAGTTTATAACATACATTGAAAATAAGTCTCTAGATATTTAATTGTTGTATTAGTATGAATTGGTATACTTATGAGTTATGTCATATTATATATGTACAATTTGTTATTATATAATCAAATGATTTAATGATCAATCTCATGTGATATAATCATATAAATGATAATATAATATATTAATACTCAAATTGTGATTTAATTATTTTTTTTTTTAAAAATTGTGATTTAATGATCAAGTGATTATGTTATATGTATAAATATTTTTATAATTATAATTATAAAAATATATTATATAAAAAGGTGGTTAGCGGTTAGCGGTTACGGTTAGTAAACCCAATAACCGCTAACCGCTAGGTGGTTATAGCGGTTAGGCGGTTAGCGGTTAATACGGTTAAGCGGTTAGAGCGGTTAACGGTTAGGTTAACTCCTTTGCACCCCTAATAAGAGCATCTCCAATAGATTAGGTTAACTCCTCACATTATCTATATTTAGCTAATATGGGGAGTTTTTCTTCTCCAACGGATGAGGTAGAGATTTGGTCAAATGCAATTTGTGCTGCAGTAAATAGAAACTTCTTGGTATTTACTGTAACGCAGTAAATATATAAAATAATAATTGCCAATTGCACCTCCCTCTCTCTCTCTCTCTCTCTCTCTCTGCCATTTCTTCTCAGTTGGTGGCCCTCGTTAAAAGAAAGTGAGAAAAAGAAAAGATGCTCTAAGAATCATAACAAAAACCTATTAATACTTTAATAACAACGAATAAAAAAGAAAATAAAGAAATTCCATTCAAATTCTTTAGATTTTCCAGCCATTATGGTCTGAACTATAAATTTCTTTAGTTATTAAGGTACAAATGGTCTTTGTAGTTGTGATTGTATTGGTAGTAGCAATTCATCAACTCCATTCAAAGTGTCAGATTTTTAGTAGCGTTCAAGACAAGCAACATCCAATGCTCCTCTTTAAGTAGGTAGTTTAACCTTTTAGTTTCTCTTATCTATAAATTTCTTTTGCTATTAAGGTACAAATGGTCTTTGTAGTTGTGATTGTATTGGTAGTGGCAATTCATCAACTCCTTCATTCAAAGTGTCAGATTTTTAGTAGTGTTCAAGACAAGTAACATCCAATGCTCCTCTTTAAGTTAGGTAGTTTAACCTTTTAGTTTCTCTTATCTTCCAATGCAATGAAATGGAATGTTCTACATTTCTACTAAAAAAAATTGGATGCTATATCAAAACTTGTAATTAGCAAGACGAAGAGAACGTTTCATAAAATGCCTTTGCCCTTGGGTCAACAAATAAATCATGTACTTGGTATTGAATGTAGAGTTAACAAACGGATTTGACTTAGGTGCCGTAAAAAAACGACAGCACGTGCTGTAGTTTTTTTTCGACGGTCCAGCTGAATGTTACACATGCAAGGAGAGTCTCCATTAAAAGTACAAATCGTGAAGAAGACTTGTGATGAGAACAAGCATATTCAAGATACATTGATTCCTTATCAACCAACCGCAAACAGGAGCAAGTCAAGACTTAACGTAGACAGGGGATGGGTTTGGGAATTAGAGAAGCGTAAGAGCAAATCCCTAACCCCCAAAACAACCATAATTACATCTGTACAGCATTTCATTTACTCGTTAACCTTCCACCAGCCCAGCTTCTCCTTCCTCTCAATCTAAAGTGGTTAGCGAGCCTGCAAGTTCCGACCATAAATTAGTTAGTAAGAGAGCATTTGCAAAAGCAATTGCAGATCGTGGCGGACAAATAGCAACAGCACTTCACTCCTTGGAAGAAATTTGACCTCAAAAAGGCATGTATGCACACAGGTACTCACCTGTGTGTATATGCCCCTTTTGAAAACAAAGATTTTGCTCAAATGAAATAAACTAGCCCAATAGCATTTCCACCTCCCCCCACCACCCAAACACAAGGGCAGTTTGGGATGAGGTAATGCCAATCGTCATGCAGTGTTTCAGTATCACGTAGCATTACTTGGTTGATCTGATAGCATTTGTAATGATTTAAGAAAAGTGTTAGCAACATCTAGACTATCACTCTTTTTTTTTTGATAAGTAATAACATCTAGACTATCACTCTTAAAGGACTAGTTGAGTTACAACTAAAGCCTTTGGTAGGTTCCACATAGCCTTGGGTACTAGACTAAATTGGCAAGGGAAAAATAAGAGCCTTTTCTTTCCCTAAATGAGTGTATAATTATCATGCTTTGCTGATGAGTGAAACAGTGTCATTAATAGATTAACGTTTCTTTTTTGGGGTTGGGATATTACCTACTTCGAATCATACCGTAGAAGAAAAACATAAATTATCAATGAAAATAATTATTATGCATCCACTGTAGCAAGAAACTGAGCTATTGCCATAATCAACAGCCTTAGACTTGACGAAATAAGTTGAATTTTCTTCTAGAATTTGGGAGTACGATTTCAATATGTGCAATTTTAAAAATTGCGTTTTTAAAAATTGCGTTTTTGAAATCGCTACTTTTTAAAATAGCATAGGCGTTTAGTAAAACATGTTAAGAAATACTTTTTTTTATCAATTGAGTGTTTGGATAACATTAGCATATAATTGCAGTTTCATAGCCAAATAGGTAAATATTGCGCCAAATATTATTTTAAGCGAAATCGTGATTTTGATTTAAATTCGCACATTTTCAAATAAGCACCCCCTAGTCAGCTTATAAAAATCGCGAATTTTTCCATGATTTTAAAATTTGTGTTTTTAAAATTGCAATCCCAAACACTCAAAAATAGCGATTTGGTTTAAAAATGCAGATTATTTTTTAAAAAACACACTCTCAAACGGACCCAAAATACCATACATAAAGGTCACATACACAATGAAAAACATTACTGGTGTCTGCCAGAGAACATACTTACCACACGGACCATTCCGCCAAGGGATCTGCTCCTCATCCTTCCTCATCCTCAGATTGCGATGTGTCCTCTGAAATTTTCAGAACCTTCACCTCTACCTCCACCTCCACCTCAGCTGACCCATTCACCCGCAAATCTGCCTTTGATGGATTATCAGATTCATTGCCTGAATTAAAAGAAAAGGATGTACAAGTGTATTAAGTGTCAAGTTCAAATAACGTAACACAGAAGCTCACTAATTAACATTGGAAAGGGTCTCAACAATGCCTAAACACACTTCCCACCCACCACCCAGAAAATGGCCACCTTTCAAGTCTTAAATCTGTAACATTCAACAGTTACCAATGCAGACCCCAAAATGTTAATTCATAAAGGAATGAACCAAGATATTGGATTTAACACAAGGATAGATTAAATGAAAATAAGACATATAGCTCTAATTTGTTTCCTAGGAACTAAGATCAAACAGAAAATTGTGTCTTCTCTTCTGGTTCTGAATCTAGTTCTTTTTATCATTGTTGTTGTTGTTTTTCTTTACATGTAAAAAATTCCAAACTTACTATTGCCTTGATAGTTAATAAGTAGTCCTTATTCTTTTGTGCAAAATATCGTTTGGAAATGCAAGTTGTAAGAATTTGTTCGCTGTTGACTTGTAGGTGCTTTCATCCATATTGTAATTGTACTTGAGATTTACAAATGTCCATCCCAGAAACTCCAAAACGTATATGTCAATTCCAACACTATACATGAAAGAGCTGCTGCCAAGACTTGAACTGCAAAGCTTTTAGACCATAAAGATACCTATATTACAATTATCACTAGATAATAATCTTTAAAATGCTAAAAATCAGCAAACTTTTCCTCCGACTTGACTCTTTGGGCACAATTTGGGTAGAACTCAGACAAGCCAACAGACTGAACCATATTTATTGGAGACAGCTAAATGAATGAAAGAAGCACCTGAGCGAACAACAGATTACCAGCTACGGGATGGATTAATTTTCTTCAAATGGCGAGCTGTCAATCCACCAAAATCATCACTGAAAGACTCTCTCTTAAATTAATCCCATAATTCAAAGATTGGCGGCCATTTGGGGGTCCCACACACTTACAAATGAATTGCACAAGGATTCTACTAAAGTTGGTGAAGAAGGATGTGCATGCTCATGTGGCAGTGTGTGAGATGTACGAGTGCAGCAAATATGAAGCCAGGAGACCTGTAGGGTTGCTTCAGCCATTGCCAGTACCCACACAGGCATGGGAAGATATTTTTTTTGATAATTAAAGATAAGAAGAATAAAGAAAATGGGAAGATATTTCATTGGATTTTACTTATAAAAAAAAAGGATATTTCATTGGATTTTATAGAGGGTTTGCCAATGTCTGCAGGTACATATGTTTTAATGGTGATGGTGGACCGCCTAACAAAATAAGCCCACTTTACCGCCTTATCACATCCATACACTGCACAAAAGGTTGAAAATTTTTGTGTGGAAATCATTGCTCCATGCAATACCACGGTCAATCATGAGTGCCCATAACTGTATCTTTATTAGCCAGTTTTGGCAAAATTATTTCAAGCTACAGGAGAACCAACTCAAGAAGAGCACCACATATCACCCACAAACGGGGGCAAACGGAAGTTGTCAACTGGTGCCCTGAACAATACTTGCGATGCTTCACCAACCAACCACCTAGAATATGAAGTCACTTTTTGGCTTGGACAAAGTTTTGGTACAATACCATCTTTCATCAGTCGGTTGGGATGACGCAATTCCAAGCTTTGTATGATCAAATTCCTCCAATCATTACTGATTATCTAGTGGGCATATCGCCAATGGAAAAGGTGGACCAAGGATTGGTAATGCGAGACAAAATACTGAAGCAGCTGAAACATAACTTGGAGCAAGGCCAGAATCGGATGAAATAATGAGCTGATGCACATCGAAGGGAAGAGACGTACAACATTGGTTCTATGGTTTATGTGAAATTACAGCCATACCACCAGAGTTCAGTTTTTCAGTAGGCTCACCAAAAGTTGGCCAGTAAAGTATTTCGGGCCTTATCAAGTGATTGAATGTGTGGAAGCTGGCATTACCTGAATACTTCAGAGTTCATCCCATATTTCATGTTTCCAAATCTTCAGCGCTAGGAGATTCCGCGCAACCAATTATGAGCTTCCCCCATTTCTGACAATGGGAATCCCAACATTGAGCCTCAGTTCATCAAAGATTACATATGGGTGAAACAGGGATCCAGATATGTGACAGAGGCACTCATCCAATGGAAATTTCTTCCACCAAAGGATGCAACATGGGAGGACACTGATCAGCTTACCCAACAATTTCCAATGTTACACCTTTAGGACAAGGTTCCAGCTGAAGGGGCAATGAGAATGATAGGCCATGGAGAATATGGAAACAAAATACCATATATTTGATGCTTGAAGGGAGTGGAGACATGCATGCAGCCACATGAGGATGACCACCGAATGGGCTCTGTTATGCCCTGTTTGTGGAAGCTAAAATAGAGGAGATGAGGAACTTGCAGCTAATGGATGGCACGCCAACTTAAATGGTCACATGGGAGGACTTGCAACATGTGCATGGCTACAGTTTGGTGGGGGGGGAGGGGGCGGGGGGCAAGTTCTTTTATATTCACGTCTTCTTGTTAGTGGGGAGTTACAAGTTTACGTGTCATGGTGTAGTTTATGTATCATTGTGAACGGTGTTAGTAGGTGAGTTGGTAACTGCTAGTTAAGAAGCGATTAGAAGCATGGGTGCGGAACAACCTTATCTCTATTGTACTGTGGTTTGACTCCCACCCGAAGTGGAGTTCATTGTTAGGAATTTAGTGTTCTTAGAATTACCTTGGGCCTATCAGGTCTACCAGAGTTTCTCATACTAAAAACCAATTTAGTTTCAGCCGTAAGAACAGTGTATCTTACCAGCAAATTTGCCAAGATACATGGGCTTTGTTTCCAATTAAAAAAAATAACACACACACACACACTTTAAAGGGTTTCAGATCAAATCTCCAAAATATGAATAACAAACAAAAAATTCTGTGTAAAACCATAAAATCTGGAAGTTGGCTAATCGTCAATAGCATAACCCTAGGACTCCAAAACAACATGAAAAAAAAAAAAAAAAAAAATTGCTATATTCTATTAAAAAAATATTCTCTAACTATAATAAACACCCAAAATTTGTGACCCATTGTTAGATTGTAGCATATTAGTATAAAAGGGCGTATAGAATGATAGAAAATGTCAAAAGGTTCTCTTTCTTGGAAGTTAGGCTGTCCTCGAAACAACCCATCACCCTTTTTTTTTTATCCTAATTCTCATTCCATAATCACTGCAAATTCATTTTGGGGCGCCTTACGCTTTTAATAAGACTGGTTATTACTTATAAAAAAAAATAAATCACTGCAAATTCATCATCCATCCAATTTCATAAAAATTATATATAAAATGGTTATGTATTTGTAACGATGGATGGTGAATTTGCAGTGATTATGGAATGAGAATTAGGAAAAAAGGGTGAATTGATTCTAAATGTTCTGGACATTTTCAACGTCCTTTTATACTAATATGCTACAATCAGTCTAACAGCTAAGTCAAGCAAACCTAGTTATCGACATGAATAAAACCTAAGCATAGAAGCATCGAAAAACCTGATTTTCCTATTGTTTTACAGAAGTTTCTGCGAAGCCAAACAGATTTCGCAGAAGCAGATGGGCAGAATTACCGTGGAGGAAGAAAGAAGAGCAGGGCCAGCCACGGGAGGTTGTAAGCGAGAGGGACTCCTCGTGGCCGAGCGGGTCGGTCAGCCGGCCCACCAGGTCCAGCACCTTGGATGTTCCGGGCCTCGGCGGCACCCAGAAGGACGAACCCGGCACGAAGGGCAGCCAGTCCGGGGTGGACTTCTGGACCATGATGCGGTGGATCAGGTCGTCCAGCTTCTTCAGCAAAAAGGACTCGGATTCCCCGTCCCCCTCGCCCGATGAAGACGACGACGACGAAGAAGAAGAAGATGAGGAGGAGGCATCAAGGTCGATCTCCATCAGCCGGCCGGAGCTGCTGGAGAAGGAGCGGTGGGTGTGAGTCAGGTATCGTGGCCGGAAGAGGGGGGAGCGGCGGAGAAGGCTTTGGATCAGGATTCGGGCCATCGGAGAAGGACCAGAGAATTGGGAATAATTTTTTTGTACGTCTATCTGTCTATATAACGCATTCAGGAAAGTGTACGGTTATGAGGTGGGGATTGGGAATTGACAGTAGATATATGCTAAATCTAATAAAATCTTTCATTTTGCCCATAAAAAATTATGTGACAAGATATTACATCTTCTTCTTCTTTTTTTTTTTTTTTTTTTTTTTTAATTTTATCTTTTTTCCTTCACAAAAAATATAATGTGGCATTTTACCATATGAATTTTTATGGACAAAATATAAATTTTTTATTAAATTCTATCATTTCTCTTTACCATATACACTTTGCCATATATATATAATTAAAACTAGGTACCATTCTTTTATCCTATTTAAAATTCTTATAAAACTAATGTAGCTTTTAAAATCGCCATTAAATTTTAGATGAATCATACTTGAATTTTGATCAAATAGTAATTTTGAAAGCTATATCAGCATTAAGAAAATTTTAAAAGGATAAAAAGATGATACCTAATATTATTCTTCGTGCAAAATCTTAATGGATTATATTAAATTATTAATGTGTCACTAATATATGTCATTTATAATTAAAAAAAAAGGGTATAACCTTATTCAACCATGAAGTTTCATAACTTTATTTTTTGACTATTAGAGTTTACTTTTGATCATAAGAGGTCTTTGTGGTTTGCCTTAAGACCAAAATGGTCTTTCCATCTATTTGCTGTTAGTAGACTTAACGAAAATTCATGTCACTGATTTGGAGACCAATTACATTTCGATAAATATCCTAATTGTCTAATCATCTTACTACTTATTTTTATTTTTATTTTTATTTTTATTTTTTCCAATTAAGAGATTAAAATACTCGGAAAATATTGGACTTTTACAATTAAACCCTTAGGTTCTGTCGTGAAATCAGAACCAAACCCATTCTTCCCCAACCCCATGCGCGGGTGAATCCTGCCTTCTACCCCAACCCACCGTTCTTCCCCAATCCGATCAA
Organism: Corylus avellana; assembly: GCF_965113065.1. Taxonomy (NCBI): domain Eukaryota; kingdom Viridiplantae; phylum Streptophyta; class Magnoliopsida; order Fagales; family Betulaceae; genus Corylus; species Corylus avellana. Next base: position 14,460,472 of record NC_142498.1, read on the forward strand.
CCCACTCTCCGGCCAACCCACCGATCTTCCCCAAGCCGAAGAACCCACTCTCCGACGCTCGGTAGCCACTCCAATAGCCATCACCACATTGCAGAAAAAAAAAAAAAAAAAAAAAAAAAAAAAAAAAAAAGACCCTACTGTTCGAACCATAGAAAGACCATTCAAACAGTTAGCTGGAGATTTCTACCATATACCTATACAAAATCAGACTCACAACCAACTCTATCTCGAATATTTGTAGCAAGATCTTCCTCATAATCTTTTCCCACATCCTTTCTATTTCCTCTGCTTTAGGATGGTTTTGTCTCCAAAGATGAAGCAATGGATTTTCCCATCTATCTCAATCACGTTGTTGCCTGGCAATTTCTCAACTCCTTTCTCCATCATTCATTTCATAATTACGAAATTTTCCCACTTCTGGTGCATATATGTTTTGAGAGTAGCACATAATATCCGTCATTATTGATATATGAAATTAAATTTTTCCCTTGTTTATCCGATGCATTAATACAGAAACAAATTTTAAAGAGAAATGCATTTATATTGTAAAACAATGACTAAAGTACAATGATGCCAATTCAAAAATCAGTGTCAAGATTGTTCGAATGGTTCATCTCTCAAAAAGATGGAAGCAACAAAGAGGTCGTTATACTCCAAAAAGTATGCTGCCCCATTCCAGAGTATTTCTGTGGTTTGCTCATTATTTGTCTGTCTAGAAAGACAACTTGAAAGCACCCACCTTAGAATCCGTTACTGAATCCCAGAATGGGCTTTGGGGTATCAGTCTTAGGGTCTGAACGGAGAATGGGTTTGGAGAAGAAGGCTCATGGCGGTGGGTTGGGGAAGAAGGCAGGATTCACTGGCGCATGGGGTTGGGGAAGAATGGGTTTGGTTCTTTTTTCACGATAGAACCCACGGGTTTAATTGTAAAAGTCCAATATTTTTCCAGTATTTTAATCTCTTAATTGTAAAAAAAAAAAAAAAAAATTACTACGTGGCAAGATTATTTGGCAATTAGGACACGTGTTGAAATGTAATTAGTCTCAAAGTCAGTGACGTGAATTTCCATTAAGTCTACTAATAGCAGATGGATGAAAAGACTATCTCGGTCTTTAGGCAAACCACATTGACCTCCTGTGATCAAAAGTAAACTCTATGGATCAAAAAATAATGTTGTGAAACCCTATGGGTGAATAAGGTATTTAACCCTAAAAAAAATATATAAACATATAAATATATAAAAATTAAGATTAAATACCTTTTTAGTACCTGTCTTTTAATGCCTTTATTTTTTCCGTTTAGGTTTCATTTTGTATCATAGATGATACCTCCATCCACATTACTTAACTGCAAAAGGGGGTGGAAATCGTGGCAATCTATTAAGGCCTTGTTTGGTTCATTGAATGTCTAGTCTATTGAAAAATGAATAGCTACACAGCTATTCATATTCCTTAGTTTGGTAACAACACATTCAAAAATTGAAATTGAATCAAAATTACAAAAAAACCTTTCAAATTCATTAAAAAAAAAAAAAAAACCTAAAATAAAATGGGTGGCCGACCACCCATAGAAGAGGTTGGGGGCCGCGTGGCCACCCCTGATTCAAATATAGGGTGGCTAAAATGCGACGGGAGTGATCGCACTACCCACAAAAGGCTCGAGGGTGGTCCCCCAAGGCGTCTAGGGGTGGTGCGACCACCCTCAACCTCTTATGTGGGTGGCCGACCATCCCAAAGGGTGGTCAAGCCACCCACTTTATTTTTCATTTTTTTATTTTGTTTTAAGTTTTTTTTTTTTTAAAAAAAAAAAAATTATATGGGTATTTTTGAAAAATGCATTCTATTTCTTAAAAATTAGCTAAGCCACTCATTTTTTAGTGGCTTAGCTAATCCTTTGTGTATGAAATTAGTAATCCCATGAGAATAAACTATTCACAGAAAGTGTGTTACCAAATAAATGAATAGTTATATTTAGAATTAGCTAGTCCATTCCAAGAGTCTATTCCACAAACCAAACGGGGCCTTAGTTTTATTAACAGAAGATGGACGAAGGTACCATTTCAGTATTTAGCCATAACCTAGGTATCGTCTATGATACAAAATGAAACCTAGGTGGGGGAAAATAAAGGTGTTAAAATCTAGGTACCAAAATAATATTTAATCCTAAAAATTGAAAGGTTTCATTTTGTTAAATGTCAAATTTGGGCTTGGACCCAAAAAAATAAAAATATACAAACTATCTAGAGCTTTCTCTCCAAACTTTGCAAAGTTGGGCTAGGGCCAAAAAAAAAAAGGAAGAAGAAAGGATTTCATTTTGGTAAAGGCCTAGTTAGCAGGTCAAAGTTTGAAGGTCAAGCAAAATGGATCAGTCAGTTTTCCAGAATTTTTTGCTAGGAACAAGGGAATTGTTAGGGAGGGTAAAATGATGTAATCATAATTATTTGGTTGATTCTGACTCTTAGTAAAGTCAGAGTGCTAGTTTAGAGTTAATAGAGTTAATCCTAGCCCTATTCGTTCACTTAAATAATTTAGATGGGCTATGTCAATGGCTCCTTACTTTCCAAACAGAGTAGCGATAATCATGGAAGACAAAAGAGGAAAGAAGGAGAAGATTTTGTTATGGGGGAAAGACGAGAGGAAATTTGGGGGGGGGGGGGGGGGGGAGGGATGGGAGAATAAAAAATAAAGATTTTGAGGAAGTGGTGCAATCAAGCATTAATGACAAGATTTTTGCTAGCAAAAGAAAAAGTATCTACGTAGGTCAATGAGACACAATTAAGGAGAAGATGGTGTGGTAGGCTATGGGAAAAAAGCTGACGTGGAGGGTTTACAAGATCAGGGAAGGGGATCAAATTCAAATGATTTTTCTAAGCCTGTTTTTCAAGCTAAGGTGGGTGGCCAACACGTGGAGGGTGGAATTGAAAGATCAAGCAATAAGAAGAAAAGAGTGTCGACGAGTAGAAGTTTTACTCATGGGCCGGATAGTAAAAAGTCCAAAGTGGGAAAGTCTGGAGAAAAAAGGGATGAAGGGGAGGTCATGGGGAAACAGAAAGCACAATTTTATCCAACAGAAGAGGACAAAGAAGGTGGAAAGAGGAACAGATTGGGAGGGGAGGAGCAGGGATATTGGAGTGATGATTCGGCGGAGGCTGTTCAATAGCCCCGCCTACAATAATGAGTTTTCTAAGTTGAAACTGTCGAAAGCTTGGGAACCCTTGAGCAGTTCGAGATCTCCATCAGATGGTGAGAGAAAAGAGATCCAATTTGGTGTTCCTTATGGAAACCAAAATTCATAATAAAATTTTAGATTATCTGAGAATAAAGTTGAGGTATGACAATATCTTTGAGGTGGAAAGTGTGGGACGTAGTGGAGGTTTAATTTTATTGTAGAGGGAGGATATCTAGTTATGATCCAAAACTATAGCCGGCGACACATTAATGCTCTTGTTACAGTTGGTAGAGAAGGTGTGGAGTGGAAATTCTCGGGCTTTTACGGGCATCCGGAGATGGCAAAGAGGAAAGAATCATGGGCTTCTACTCCGGTATTTATCGACCATGACACCTTTACCATGGTTGTGTATGGGGGACTTTAATGAAGTAGTAAATTTATCTAAAAAGAGGGGAGCCGGAACTCGGGCAAATGGACAAATGGATGCTTTTAGAAAAACAATAGAAGACTGCCAGTTGAGTGATTTGGGTTTCAAAAGGCCAAAATTTACTTGGAATAATGTGCAAGATGGAGGAGCTTTTATCAAAGAAAGATTGGATAGAGCTTTTGCAAACACGGAATGGAGATCATTGTATGAGAACATGGAGGTTAAGGTCTTGGAAAGACGAAGCTGTGACCATAATCCTCTTCTTGTCACTCTACATGAGAAGATGGATTTTGGAAAAAGGGGGTCAAGGCCATTTCGGTTGGAGGCTAGCTGGTCGGTAGGGGAGGATTTTAAGGATGTAGCGAATAATGCATGGACAACATGGTCGAAAAGGGGAAACAAATGGGATATGATCCAGGCGAAGTTGACGCATTGCAAAAGAACTATCCAAAAGTGTGTGCGGAAAAATGTACACGTTCACACTAGCCTCATTAACACTAAAACAAAAGAGTTGGAGTCTATACAAATAGAGCTCGGAGATGATAGAAGGGAAAAAGAGAAAGTTCTTAAAGAAGAAATCAATGGATTGTTGGAACAAGAAGAAGCAAAATGGAAACAATGAGCAAAAGAAGAGTGGTTAAGGCATGGGGATAGGAATACTAAATATTTCCACGCCTGTGCCACGCAAAGTAGGAGACGCAATACGATTGACCAAATCCGGGATGAAGGAGGGAGGATATGCATTACAACCAGTGATATAGAAGAGGCCTTTGTGCGGTACTACATGGGGTTGTTTACTTTGGCAAAACCTAGTAATGTGGAGTTGTGTACATTGGCTATTGGCATAAAGGTTTCTGGCGAGATGAATGACAATTTGTTGGCTAATTGTATGAAGGAGGAGGTGAAACAAGCGCTGGATCAAATGGCTCCTTCCAAACCACCAGGTCCGGATGGGTTCACTGTAGGCTTCTATCAACAACATTGGGACACGGTGGGTCCTGAGGTATGTGAAGCTGCTTTACATTTTTTTTTAATTCCTCTTGTATGGATGGGTTAGTAAATTCCACTAATATTGCTCTGATTCCCAAGTGTAAAAATCCGAGCAAGGTCTCTGAATCTAGACCCATTAGTTTGTGTAACGTGTTATACAAGATTATCTCGAAAGTTTTGGCTAATAAGCTCAAAATGATTTTACCTCTGATCATCTCTCCTAATCAGAGTGCTTTCCTTCCTGGGAGGTTAATAACCGACAACATCCTAGTAACGTATGAAACTATGCACACCATGCACACAAGAATGTGGAGTAAGTTGGGGTTTATGGGGATTAAACTAGATATGAGCAAGGTGTACAACCGGGTGGAGTGGTTCTTTTTGGAAGCAATAATGGTTAAAATGGGCTTTGCAGCAGGGTGGATTAAATTGATCATGTCATGCATTCGCATTATCACGTACTCTATTGTTGTGAATGGCCAACCGATTGGTAATATCATCCTAACACGAGGACTGGGACAGGGACATCCCCGATCCCCCTATTTGTTTTTATTGTGTGCCAAGGTACTAAGTTCCATGCTGTCCCAAGCAGAGTGTATGGGAGTGATTACAGGGGTCCCAACATTTAGGAAAGGGCCAAGGCTAAGTCATCTATTCTTTGCAGACGACAACCAACTTTTCTGTAAGGCTAATTCTGTGGAATGGAGACGAATTACAAAAATTCTGGATAGATATGAGACGGCTTCTGGACAAAAATTGAATAAAGATAAGACATCGATTTTTTTCTCCCGTAATACTCCTTTGGCGAAAGGGGAGGAGATTACATGGTTATTTGGGCTACAGGCAACGGATAAATATGAAAAATATTTGGGGCTTCCAACCTTGGTAGGGAGATCGAGATATAAAGCATTCAAAGGCATGATTGGAGGGGGGGAGGGAATAAAAAATAAATATTTTGAGGAAGTGGTGCAATCAAGTGTTAATGACAAGATTTCTGCTAGCAAAGGAAAAAGTATCTACGTAGGTCAATGAGACACAATTAAGGAGAAGATGGTGTGGCAGACTATGGGGAAAAAAACTGACGTGGAGGGTTTGCAAGATCAGGGAAGGGGATCAGATTCAAATGATTTTTCTACACCTGTTTTTCAAGCTAAGGTGGGTGGCCAACACGTGGAGGGTTGAATTAAAAGATCAAGCAGTAAGAAGAAAAGAGTGTCGGCGAGTAGAAGTTTTACTTACGGGCCGGACAGTAAAAAGTCCAAAGCGCGAAAGTTTGGAGAAAAAAAAGGGGATGAATGGGAGGTCATGGGGAAATGGAAAGCACAATTTTATCCAACAGAAGAGGACAGAGAAGGTGGAAAGAGGAACAAATTGGGAGGGGAGGAGCAGGAATATTGGAGTGATGATTTGGCGGAGGCTATTCAACAGTCCAGCCTGCAACAATGAGTTTTCTAAGTTGGAACTGTTGAGGGCATGGGAACCCTTTGGCAAGGTGATGTGCGGGGCATTCAAAATAATCATCAAAGTCACCTGATGATTAGGAGCATCACGTGTAATGTGGGGTGTCGCCTTGTTATGAATTTGAGAAAAGGGGAATGGAACGAGTTGACAGGGCACCCGCAGGATGGTGGAAAGACTCATCTGAATTCAAGGACGAATTCTCTCCAACATGGGGAGAATGATGTAGGGTGGAAATTATCCCCTACGAAAAATGATGTAGGATGGAAACTACCCCCTATGAGGGATCAATTCGAAGCCCTCTCTACCCGATTTTCCAACATGGGTGGTCACAACGGAGGTCGCCATCAACCAAGACCATGGTATGCGAGGGCGAAAGACAAATCTATCGTTGAGAATGAACTTGTCGATCCTTTTGCGGGTCGCGGAGTGCGGAGGACATTTCTTATGACACAAGTTCATGCTATTTCATGGGAAGCAGGCGTCAAGCTTGACACCCCAAAATTCCAAGGTTGCTTGCAACTCGAAGAGTTCCTTGTGATAGAAAAAATAGGAAAAATCGACAAAAAGAAGGTGCCTAGAGAAGCGATGGAGATTAGGAGTCAATCGGTTATGGAAGCAGAAGATGAATTTATTAAGGAAGATTTTTCGGTAGATTGGGTGTCTCCACCAATCTATGACAGCTACCCCGATGAAGATGATTCATTAGAAAAGGTAAATCTCTTGGATACTATTGACAATTTTGCTAATGAGAGTTTTACACACTTTGTGCTTGATAAGAGCCCCAAGGATAAAGCCTTCGATTTGAGTATTGCGCCAACTAACAAAGTTGATTTCATCGTGGTAGATGCTATTTTGTCAAATTTTTCTAACCAAATTTGTGATGAGATCTGTATGGTGGAGGAGAATGTTCTATTAGAAGGTGACGGGGTCGTTGCTAATTCGTTGAAGATTTTCATGGCATATGGGAAAGACAAGGTACGAGAAGAGCACGACAAGCTTGACGTTTGGCAAGGTGATATGCGGGGCATTCAAAATATTTATTAAAGTCTCCCGATGATTGGGGGCATCACGTGTAATGTGGGGTATCGCCTTGTTATGACTTTGAGAAAAGGGTAATAGAACGAGTTGACAGGGCACTCACAGGATTGTGGAAAGACCCATATGAATTTGAGGACGAATTCTCTCCAACAGGGGGAGAATGATGTAGGGTGGAAATTATCCCCTACGAACAATGATGTAAGGTGGAAACTATGCCCTACAAATGTTAAAGATGAGGATGTGAATTTGAGGGCGAATTTTCTCCAACTTGGGGAGGTTGATGTAGGGCGAAATGGATACTCGACCGGCTTTATTAAAAAGGTCATAACTCGAGTTTTGGACATTGGATTGAAGCTATCTTGGTCGCGTTGGAAAGATAATTCATATATCTACAAAGTCATGTTTCATGAGATTAGGCTGATTCCGATGTTTACTATGTCAAAACGGGCTGCAAAGAGCTCCTTGTAAATCATGTCCGGACACGGACTCCTCATGTCCAGACAAACACATCTATGTTTTACCTTACGTGTCTTTATTTATTTGGTGCCCGTTCGGACAGGGGTATGTCCCGTCCGGATGGTTATCGTAGAGTTGTTAAAACTAACAGTAACTCGTATTTCTTTTTGGTTTAAGGTTTGCGGGCCTATAAATATATGTTTTATAGACCTTAGAACATAGCTTTTGATTATATGTAAATTTTTATCAATAAGAAGTCTCAGAGTTGAGTTTCTTCTTTATTTTCCTTCAAACCTTAGATCGGCTCTAGTGTTTTGAGAATATTTTTTAGATCCTTTGATAGAGTCAAGATCTAGAAATGCCTATTTGTTCCTTAATGTTGTTATTCGCTACAGCCTATTAAGTCACGCTGCATCAGTTTTGTACCTGGAGGATGAGCCTATTTATAGGCAGAGAATTTTAGCTAGACCTAGATTAGGTTTCCTACTTCAATTCAACATAGAGTGCTAAAGGTTTTAATTAGACCCAAATTGTGTTTCCTACTCCAATTCAACTTGGAGTAGGGATCTAATTTGGATTCTCAAGGATAGTAATCAATCCCGAAAAATTAGGGATTAAGCCCAGTAGCACCCTTCCTAGGATTCCGGGATAAAGATCCTATATGTCTTTTGTATTCGAGATGCCTTGGTCTTCCTGCCTCGGGATATACCTTTTCAGGGCTTTGTTGGTAGTGAATGAATCTTCTTAATTAGTCCCAAGATGTGTCCAATCCGAGGACTAGCTTCTGGTATATCATTTGTCACATTCTCTTGGGGTGAATCTATTCCAGGAGTGACCCCTTACAAGTTTTCTTCACGTTCTTCTGAGATGTGCTTATCCTAGAAGTGACCATTTGTAGGTGGGCCCGTATTGATAGATCATGAGCCGATGATGATGCTTGAAGGACTTCTCTAAAGTCTTTGCAGGCCAATACTGATCCTTAAACTCATGATTCTTTTGATGGGACAGTTAAGGAGAATTATTCCCAATAATTATTATCTCGAACTTTTTGTTTGCCAAAAGATTTGGGTTCCTTATATGAATCTAAAGGTCTAAGTTCCCTATACAACTCTAAATGTCTAGGTTCCCTCTACGAACCTACTCAATATATTATTTCCTATGTTTTGTTATTAATAGATTCACATCAGATGGTTGTATATAGCATTGTGAGAACATCATCTTTAAGAACAAATCTAAATCCCTTGTTTGAATCAAGGAGATATGGAATATCCCAATGAGATAGATTTAATAATAATTATTATTTTTAATCTCGGGCCTGAATATTTTGGTAGAGTTACTTTAAATATTTACATACTTAGTGAAATGAGATTTCACAAAGTACAGAGAATAATCAAGTGATTAAATTGGGAACTTAAGGATGAGATGTAGTGAATTAAAGCGGCAGTCTTAATCAACTTTAATTCGACTACGGAATATTCAATGGAGGGATAATACGTAATACATAAGTATTGTCTAGGGATTAATTGATTAAATAAATATTATAAACTAGAATATAGTAACATTTTTTTAGTAAAATCAATTGCAATTAATAGGAACTTGTAATAAGTCATGAGATGACATGTATTATAAAGCTAGTTATATTTTTCTCTTTAGGTCCATCTTTAAGCCGATGTAATTTGACCATTGTGCAAGGGCTATTATAATTTATTTTAGGCTTGTTTTATTTCTAAAACATGGGCTAGGAATTGGATTCCGAGTAGCCGATTCTTTAGAGGAAATATGGGCTAGAGATAAAACCTTAGTCCCAGTGTTTTCCTAGAAGAGATGGGCTAGGATGGGTTATTTTTTATTGAAATAGTATTCATTTTACCACTATCAGTCTATCATCTACTATAGGACCCAAAAAACAATAAATTAGTAATTATACAGAGTCAACTCTACTATGCTCAGGCAAAAAGAAAAAGAAAAAAAGAAAAACTCTAGTAGGCAATTCTTTTTTTCCAACTTTTTTTTTTTTTTTTTTTTGAGGGGAAAATGAATGATTTCATTAATCAGAAAAGACATATTCGGCCAATACAATATCCCTAATACCAGGGGGAGTCATTGTTAGCCATAACTGGTTTACATTAAGAGAGACAGCCATTTTAGCTATGCTATGTGCCGCTTCATTAGCAGTTCACCTCACATGACGGATTTCCCACGAGTGGCAGCCATGGAGCATTTCTTTCGCTTCCTCCAGCACAGGCCCAAACTTGGTCCCGCTTTTTTCCTCCCTTCTTACCGCTTGCACTACCTCAAGAGAGTCCCCCTCAAGGATTGAGTTTGTAAGTCCCAATTGTCCCATAAGAGCTGCTGCTGTCCACAAAGCCATTGCTTCCGCCACCGCAGGATCACTTATATAAGGTCGGGTAGTGCACTGTGTTGCAATCACCCCACCTGTATAGTCACGCACCACAACCCCGATGCCCATTAGTTTTTTCTTTTTATCAATTGCCGCGTCCCAGTTGATCTTCACAATCCTCCTAGGTGGTGCTATCCACTTTTCAATAGCTTGTTCGCAACTCGTCCTCTTGCCAACATTAGCCCTTTGAGACACCTGTAAGTGAAATGCCATCTAATCGCTAGTTGCTTGAGCGACAGTCTTTGGATGGGTAAATTCTCCCTCAAACACCAATCTGTTTCGCCTTAGCCAAATTTGCCAGGCTATGCAAGCTACCAAGTCAAAATTTGGGTCCTCCAATCTGTCAAGCAGCTTCAACAAAATATGACTAAAAGCGTCCTTATCACTTGTGCTTTTCTGTGTTTTTGCCTTACCTTCCATCTAGACATCTCGTGCTGCAGTGCAACTCCACAATGCATGACCCACCGTCTCCACTTCCAAACCACACACCGGGCACAATGGGTTGCTTGTTATTTTCCTCTTGAATAAATTCTCTTTTATGGGTAGAATATTATTGCATGCTTGCCATAAAAACAGGATAACCACCTTCGGCCCTTGTATCCGCCAAATCTTATTCCATAAGGGTGTCAAACTGTTAACCATAGAGCAACCTCCCACCTCTCTAGTTTCTATCCCCTGAGCCAAGTGGTAAGCGCTATGCACTGAGAAGGTACCACTTTTATTTCCTGTCCACACCACTCGGTCTTGCTGCATGCGAGGACAAATTGCCATACCACATATCATTTCGGCCTTCTCCTCCATAAAAATTTCCCGAATGAGACGGATATTCCACCATTGTGTGTCCTGTTCAATTAAATCACAAACCTTAGCTTCATGATCTAACACATGAACTGGGGTTTGGATAGCATGTGTCGTCGGAGATGGCAACCACTTATCGTCCCAAATTTTAATGTTCCTTTTGTTACCCACTGATAAACGTCGAATGTTGCACATTCAAGCCCCTTAATTTGTATATGTTAATTCCTTAGCATTGTTATTTGTTTGATTTTGTTTTGTTTCTGTGTTTTCAGGTGTTTAATAAAGATACAAGAAAATCATTGATTTTGGGCTCAAAATGCAGTTTACTGTAACGGATTCACTGTAGAAGTTACTGTAGCGGATTCAATGTAGCAAATTTACTGTAGCGGTACTGTAGCAATTTTAATGTAGTGGAGCTATTGTAGCAAAGTTACTGTAGCACGCTACTGTAGCTACAGTACCCTCGAGCGCAGCTACAGTGCGCTCGAGCGCACACGGGCTGCAGAGACAAAACGGAATCCGAAATTGAGAAGGAAAGTTTTGTTAGGTCTCCCAATTGGACTGGGAGACTGACCTCCGGTTTTTTCAGGGTTTCTAGGGTTTTTGGGGTTCTCCTAATCCCTATAAATATGTCTCTAAGCATTGAGAAAAAGGACACACCGCTTCCTAAAGCTAGAAATCAGAAATTTGTCTTTGGAGCTTAGAAGATCATGAGCGGCTAGACCCCTTCGTGGGGTGTTGATGTAACCCTATCCAAGCACAATGGTTTAATTGTATTTAATTTCTAGATTTTCAATTTATGCATGTTGATTGTATAACTATGAGAATTGCTACCTTTTGATGATGTTCTTAATTATTAAATGCAATTGTTCTTAAATTTCAAAATCAATATTTGTAAAATTCTTCTCTTGTCTTGGAAAGTATTTTACTTTTATCAATCTCAAATCATTCTTGTTTTCTGTGATTATGAGGATGATGGTTATACAATGGGTTTAATTGACATATGATCAATAGGATTTGATAGGCCATGCCTAGGGAAGACGGATTGTACTACACCCTAGTTTAGTGTAATTTAGGTAGACAGTCCATGCCAACCAAAGATGGGTTACACTTATTCATTGATTGTGTGTATCTTGTTAAAAAATTTGATAATTTATACCTGGGGAAGACGGGTCGTACTGCATCTTAGTGGTTAGGTGGACGATCCGTGCCAACCAAAGATAGATTATGCTTATTCTTTAATAAGGTAATTTCTTGTTTATTTATAACATGCATAGAATGAATTTTTGGGATTAATTATGATTAGCCATTGTTGTGCGGATAGAGGTGAAGTCAATACCCTACACTCTCTCTTATTTTAAATCTCTTTTATTTTCATGCACTTTAAGTTTTAAAGAAAATCAAATCAATTCTCTTTTTAATTAAGTTAATTTTAATCTTTTGAATTTCGATAATAAAACCCCTGCTGTCCTTGAGCTTCGACACCCTCAATATAGCCCTATCCTATAGGATTCGTACTTTTGCGAGTGGTTATTTTTATTATTGATATTTTTGGTCAAAAAAAAAAAAAAATACCACATCACCCACCCTCTACACCATCCCTTATTTGAGCAAATATTTCGCATTCCAAATACTTTGCCAAACATACGAGGGTCTTTTACTCAAAGGAGTATCAAGGAACAAGCCATTGGGATAATACTTTTCTTTTAAGACTTTTGCAACAAGTGAGTCCGGGTTTTGAATTAAGTGCCATCCTTGTTTAGCAAGCAATGCTGTATTGAAGCACTCTAAATCACGGAAACCCAATCCCCCTACCACCTTTGCTTTCCCCATTTTTTCCCAACTCATCCAAGGCACCTTTTTGACATTCTCCTTATGCCCCCACCAAAATTTGGCCATCATAGAATTAATCTCATTGCATAAGCCTTTTGGAAGTCAAAAAACACTCATAATGTAGGTTGGTATGGCTTGTACCATTGCTTTCAACAAGATCTCTTTCCCTACATGAGAGATAAATATTTCTTTCCACCCTTGCATCTTATCCCATATTTGCCCTTTAATCCTTGATGGTAAGGAAACTTTGGATCTACCTATAAGTGCTGGCAGCCCTAAGTATTTTTCATACCTTTAAATGGAATTAATTCCAGCCATCGATAGAACTTGATCCCTCATGTCAGCTCCAGTGTTATGACTAAAGAAAAGGGAGGTCTTGCCTTTATTAAGCTTTTGGCCGAAAGCTTTCTCATAATCATCTAACACCTTTTGAATACAGAACCACTCGATAGTATCCACTTTGGAGAAAAGAAGACTATCGTTTGCAAAGAAAAGACGATTTAATCTCGTTCCTCCTTGTGTCAATGGGAACCCAGTAATACCCCCTACTCTTTCCATCTTATTAAGTCCTGTACTCAAACCTTTAGCACATAGGATGAAGAAGTATGGTGATAGCGGATCCCCTTGCCTCAACCCTCTTGAAGGAGTAATTTTTCCATAAGGTCTTCCATTAATAAAAACTGAGTAGGTCACCGTACGAACACATGTCATCAACATTTGAACCCACCTGTTGGCAAATCCAATTTTGCTAAGAACCATTTATAAGAATTCTCATTCAACTCTGTTGTATGCCTTACTCATATCCAGTTTTAGTGCCATATACCCCTCCCTTCCCTTCAGCCGTGTATCCATAGTGTGCAGTGCCTCAAAAGCAATTAGAATATTATCTGCAATCAACCTTCTTGGAATAAAGGCACTTTGATTGGGAGATATAATCTCCCCTAGCACCTTCCTTATATGATTTGCTAACACTTTTGCTATGAGCTTGTAAATAACATTACAAAGGCTAATAGGACGAAATTTAGTAATATGGGTGGGATTTTTTATTTTAGGAATCAAAGCAATGTAGGTTTCATTAATGTCAGTATTAAAAATACCCCCATTAAGAAAATCAAGCACAGCTGCACATACCTCATTCCGGACTGTACCCCAAGCTTTTTGATAAAAGCAAGCTGCAAGTCCATCAGGACCAGGGGACTTCAATGGATGCATCTGAGAGAGAGCAAACTCCACATCTTCTACAACAAAGGGTCGCAAGAGCAATCCATTCATCTCTAGAGTAACCCGAACCTCAAGTCCCTCCAAACAAGCATCTACTCCAATTGTGCTTCCAATTTGAAACAACTTATGATAAAAACTCACGAAAGCTTCACCAATTTCTTCTATTTGGACCACTCTCGATGTTCATCATCACAGACCTTTTTAATATGGTTAATCCTTCTCCGGTGACTCGCCCAAGCATGGAAAAATGGCTTATTTCTGTCCCCATTCTAGTACCAATATTGTTTTGCTCGTTGCTTCCATTTAATATCTTCATGTTCCAATAATTGGTCAATTTCTAATTCCAGCTGTTTTATTGCCTCATGATTCCCATCCCCTTTTCTTTGTTGTGATTGGGCCAATTGCTTTGTTTTCTCTTTCTCCAACTCCTTTACGTTCCCATATTTGCATGTACTCCATCCTTGAAGCCGCGATTGACACTGCTCAATGTTGCGTCTCACGCTCATCATTGCCCCACCTTGCATGCTCACTCCCTCCCAAGCATATTCAATTATCTTGCCACAATTTGGATCTAGCCACCATCTATCTTCAAACTTGAAGCCTTGTCGTCCATCCCTACAGTCCTGCTCATTCTTGTCAAAAATTATTAACAAAGGATTGTGGTCTGAAGCCCTGGCAGCAAGAACAACTACCTCCGCCTCTCTGTGGTGCTCACACCAAGTGCTAGTGGTTAAAGCTCTGTCTAATCTCACTTGTATAACTATACCATTAGTTCGTTTATTAGACCAAGGCCTACCCTCTATCACCCTTTTCTTATCATTGAAATCTGCAAACTCAAACACCCACACATTGTCCTACACTTCTTTGAACACCATCGACCCTACCGTGCACCATATACGTGATAAGACGCTCCTGAATGCCTCCTTATTCACTTTCTTCTCATCTCCAATTCTGCCCACTAAACATCTCACTCCTTTTTCTTTGTCTGTCGCTACTTCACCTTCAGAGATTGTGATGCCTAGTTTTTCCCCTCCTATGAGAGAGATCCTTCCACATAACGTCTCCAGATCGTCCCCCATACTCATTCTCCAAGCCCGTCACTTCACCCTGTCACCGGTAAAAGACTATTCCCTCAACCCTAGTTTCCTCCAAGAGAGAATGGACACCTTTTGTTATTATTTACAAGTTGATTGACTAATTTATATCTTTCATACATAAAGTAAATATTGTCATTAATGTTTCATACTCTTATTAAATATCATACTCACTTTTGATTACCCACGTTATAATTGAGGTAGTATTGATTGAATTACTTGATAGACTAATTTTGTCATTTATGAATCTATACAAATTAAATTCATTAATCTTGTATTCATAATTAATATATATACATAACTTTCAACCATTATTTATACCATTTATTTGACCAAGTTAACATGTAAAAGGCACATATTTTATAATCTTATTAAAAAACTAAGATGAATGAATCTCAGCTTTATACTTACATTATGTATACAAGTTCAATTCTTTGTCCATGAGCTTAATATTCATGGTACTATGGTAGTGGTATAACAGTTTACTAAATAACATTATTCTTTATGAAAATATTTTTACGAGTTTTGGCTTTTTTTGTTGAGTAAAACTAGTCTTGAGCTTGACTTGATTATTATTTTTTAAGACCAGTCAATCATTCCATTCCTCATTGATGAATATTTTGAACATTATGTTCGAACATTACAATATCAGAAACACATTGAGGGGCTTCCTCTATATGAATCACTTCATCAATAACTAGGAGTGTACTATTTGTTAGCTTATGAGTTGTTTCGTTCGCCTTTCGTCGAACATGAGAGACTCTCCATTGTAAAAGAGATTGCGGCACAATTCTAGCATTGCCAATTAATTAGCCATAGCAACACCAATTTTGTCCCTCCTTCCTTAAAGCTTGCACCACCTGTAACGCATCTTCTTCCAGCTTCACCTTATTCCACCTCATTTCTTTGACAAAAATAATTACCTGTAAAGCCGCAATGGATTTAGCGACAACTGGGTCAGTAATATTACATTTTAGGGATTGCAAGGTAGCCATCACCTCACTCATACACTCACATACAATCACTCTGATGCCCATCTTCTTATTGTGTTTATCTACCGCAGCATCCCAATTGACTTAATTATTTAATAAAGAGTAATGTTATTTAGTAGACTGTTATATAACTACTATATCACTAAAATGATATTGGCAATAAAAATCAATTCTTAATTTATTTTTTTTACAAGTGTTGATCCAATGACTGATTTTTACTGCGACACCATCAAGTTTTATGGTAGTCGTACACTAATATACTAAATAGCATTACTATTAAATAAATGAACATAAAAGAGTTCTTTTCATAACTGAATCCAAACTGTTTATGAATGGTTTAATTGTTTCCAGCCCTAAGGATATCTCTTGAGCTTGGTAATAGCAAGAAAAAGGTAACCTATTAACATTGTATTAATACTTGCCATACATGAACAGGCATTGAACACTTCAAAGACTCCAAGATGCAAAATTATCTTGAGATCAGAATTCTTTTCGGCAGGAATGCAAGTCAAGAAGCAATTATACAAACATGATAGATGACCAAACAATACATCCATTTTGCCTTAGATTCAATATCAAATAGTCCTTTGATACAGAAAAACATACATTTCACAATTTATGGAGCAAACAAAGAATGAGATTATCAAACTCCAAAACAATTAAAAGGATTCCCTACTCCTAAAATTAAAGAATGTAATAAAATTAATTAAAAAAAAAAAAACTAAACCTCTAAATCAGGTTGGGATTTCCCTGTTGTGGCATTGAACTTTGTGGGTGGCTAAGGAATGGATCTCCAAAGGGATTAGAAGAACTCATATGTTGTATCTGTTGTTGAGGAAATTGAGATTGTGGAGAATATTGGGATTGATACTGGAAAGGTACCACCATGGTGTTGAGTTGCTGTTGTTGAAACATCATTTGCTGCTGTTGGTTTTGCTGCTGTTGCTTAGCCATCATGTCCATCTGCACATTGGTTGGTGGTGCTATGTTGGTGGACATTATAAATGGATCCTGTCGTTGATCGAATGGATTTTGCACAGTCGTCCCGCCATATCCATACCCTGCATCCTGAAGTTGTATCTGTCTTCTGGCAGCTTCATCTTCATACAAGCTATCGAGTAATAGCTTGTCAAACCCGCCAGCCTTAATCAAAAAACCAAAATAAGGCACATCAGCCAATGTGAAATGAGTGTGAAATGGGGGTGGAGATCAAGTAGCATTACTCATAAGCAAATGATATTAAGATTTTGTTTCAAGCAAAGAATACAAACCAATTTGCTTTCCACCAACTGGCTAGGGTTGTTGCTTGGTGTTGTAACGAGAGATAGCTCCCATCCTGAAGTCCCACCGATATCTCTCAGACTACTATTAAATGAAGAATCATTTCCTGCATATTTCAAAAAATAGAATATCAAACAAACATGCACAGTCAAATTGAATTGTGGGAGTGACAGAAAAAAGAAAGAAAATTTTGAATTTTTGATAAGATGGTATCAATATGCCTGAATTAGAAAAAAGACCATGATAAAAGTTTGCCTTTGGAGATCTCTTCTACTGTGTAATTTCTTTAAAGCAAGTTACCATGTTTCTCCATCAGCTTTGTGCTTAAAAGGAAAATGGGCAACATTCATTCAAAAAGAGTGTTTTTTGATCACCATGCCTTTGCAGCACCAAACGAGGCCTCAAGCACACAATGAGTGCATTAACATTTATACCATACCAGGGACACATGCACCAAATATCTCAAGTATCAGAAACCATGCAACCTACCAGGTGGAACTATGGCAAGAGCCAAAGCATTGCCTTCCTCCAGTTCTGCAGCTCTTGGATTAATTTCATTTAGCCCCTGCCAAAAAAAAAATGGTGCAAAAAAATTAAAAAATAAGAAATTTACCAAATCAACAAAAACAAAAACATGAGGTACATATACAAACAACTCACCAGTAGATCCCTAGTATCTTCAGTTGATATCAATGGTGGAGGTTCCACCTCCTCTTCCTTAGGTTCCTCCGTAAGCGGTTTTTCCTCAGATTTTTCCTCTTGTTTTTCAGTTTCAGGAGGTTCTTCAGGTTCATCAGCTTTTATTGTCAACCTCTCTGTCTCTTGATACTCCTGATGTTAGAAAAATACATATATGAGAAACCAAATATAGACAATTCCCTATACCATACTATATCTTATATTAAATCAATTTGGACATGGTCAAAATGAATGGAGGATAACTAGGCTAAAAACAATTTTCCTTTTTCTTTTTAGAATTCCAACAAAGAACAAGAATTTTGAGAAAGAATATGGAAAACTCAGCGACTCTATAACTTTTTCTTATGCATTAATTAGGCTGAAAAGTGGAGACTTGAGTAAAATCTTAGAAAAATGGTCCAAGTAAATAAAAGATACAAATTGCTTAGGTTGCTGATATTCAGACTGAATTTTGTAATAGGAACAAATCCAAAATCCCTTATTATTAAGAGTATAAATACTAAAAATGTGAGCAACTAGCTCAGATAATGCAACATTAATCTATTTCCTGATAGATAGTAGTCAAATCATCAACTCATTTGATGCTAGGACTGAGTAAGAAAGGGCTTACAAACATCAAATTGCAACTGATTGAAACAAGCATTTAGGAGGAAGAAGGTAAAAAGAGCAATGTGAATGGTATCTGTTTCTTTGATTTTTTTTTCCCCTTTATAAATGTAGTCCTTTCCTACAACAGAGTAATATCAATGGTCTCAGGAGCACTAGAATGAGCTCCTCTCATACAAGATTGATGTATATATTACTTTGACTGAAATGAATCCAAATTGGCCATATTTATTATGTTGATGTTTGAATGTATAGAAGTTATTGAGAAAGCCAAAAACAACCAATGCAAAGTCGTAGAAATGTCAATCAGATAAGCCTGTACATCATCTCAAAACATGTATATATGACAAAAATTGCAGAACTGCATAACCATATATCACAGTAAATAGATTTAAGGCATTTTATGTTCAGCTTTACTCAAGTACTGTAACCAAATCCGGGTGATCATTGAAGAAAAGCATTTTTTTTCAATCTGATATTTGTGACTAAGGGCATGTTTGGGATTGCGTTAGAGAGCTTAAAAAGTACTTTTATAGTAGTTAAAAAGCCGTGCCAAATAAAAGTTGACTTATTTGATAAAAATTTTCAAAAAGTACATTTTTTTACTTTTTTATTCTAAAAATTGCCAAAAAACATTTTTTGACTTAAAATCTCTATTTCTTAAACGCAATCCCAAACAGGCTATAAGAATATTGTATCTTCTTTTCGACAGTAGAGAAGGCTTTCATTGTGCAAATTTTTTTAAGCAGGCTTCATATTGCTGCTTCTCTGCAGTGGGATAATAGACCAATGTATAAACATATACATATACATATACACATATATTGCTGCACAGGTACATGCCTGCATAGAGAAAAGCATACACATGGACTCAAGCATATAGATAAGTCAGAAAGCACTAGTCATATGAACACATTTTCTCACCAGTCTTTTATTTACAGAACCTGTCTGAGGTGCTTCTTTTATATACTCTTCCATTGTTGCAAGGAATGAAGGAGGTGGCTGCTTAGGGCGAAAAAAAAAAGCTTGTTAAAATAACATTCATTTTGCACCAAATTATATGTCATCTTTTTTAGGCAAAAAAGGAACCTGTCTCAATGTAGGAAACTGAAAGTTCCTAGCAAGATCCAAACCCTTGCAATAATCATATAAATCAGCAAGATTTTCTGCCTGTAGTACAAGAAAACTTAAAGGTTTCAGTTCAAAAGAATATCTATGATGTACACCCTCATTAAATACAGGAAGCAGTTCACTGGAATCAATACTGTCAAGAAAAAGTTCCAAAGAACATTGTAGTAAACCTGTTGGCCAGCTCTTTTGTAAATATTGAGAGCTTTAACAGCATCATGTCTTGACATATCAAAGAACTGCAGGAATGTGTCCGGTAAAGGTTATATTATAATTAAGGAACTAAAAAGTACATAATACAAGTGATTTTAGAACATGTAAAAAAACATGTTTGAAAAATAGAGCTTTTGAGTCAAAAAACGCTTTTTGGCAAAAGCTTCATTTTTAAGTTTTTGCTAAAAGTGCATTTTGACAATTTTTAGACTTTTTGAACTCTTAAAAGCGCTTTCAATTATTTTTACCAAACGGGTATTTTTTTTTTCAAACAGACTTTTTGAGTGTTAAACGCACTTTTAAGCCTTTCAAACGTATGCCAAAACAGATCCTTAGTCCAAACAACAATAATCATAATAAATTCCTACCATGTCCACGAGATTTATAATCCCATCATTGACTGCGCAGTATACCTTAAAGCTCTCTTTCAACACCTACATGAACAATGTGGTTGAAACTCAAAAGTTACAAACAACCATATATAATAACAAATGTGAAAAATTAGTACTTTTTAGAATAATGATTAAATTATTAAATTCATTTCTTCCTGTAAGCTTAAGTTTTTAGGATAAGTGGTGATTTAACATGGTATCAAAGTCAAATATCCTGAGTTCGAACCTTATCTCAGTTATTTACCCATATTTTAATTAAATATTTCAAGTGTTGGACATCACCAATTAAAAGAGAGTTTGAGCCCATACGTAAGGGGGAGTGTTAGAATAATGATTAAATAATTAAATTCATCTGCTTAAGCTTTTAGGACAAGTGATGATTTAACACTAATGTACCAAATGACATCAGTAAAAAAGAAAAAGAGAGACATTTTTGTTTAGTTATCTCTTCATTATGCGAGTGGAAAGATGAACAGATATGTAGGTATCTTTCTAGATAATTACCCACCCAAAAGTACCAGACAAGCATCGGTATCCAAAAGAAAGTAGCATTTAACTACTCTCTAAGGCAACAAGATCTCAAAATTAAAAACGAAGGAATGCACTGGTTAAAGTTGAAGGAATCATATAAAAAGGAACAAGATTTAGCGAACCAGTTTTTAAAATATTTTAAGATTTAGTCGAAAAACTAATAAAAAAAATACATGTATCCACAAACATATGCTGATCTGCACATATTTCTGCTAGAAAAAAAGAAGAAGAAAATCTCATTGCAATGCTAAGAAAACTTTGCTCAGCTATACGGCAAAAAGCACTACTTGAAATATATAAATGCATATCATGCATACCAGGGCCAAGGCGTACTGTATGAGATAATTGCTATAAGCTGCTCCTTCAGGCTGCAAAACTCAGAATATTAGAAAGGCCATCCTCCTAGGACATTAAAATGGCAACTAATCCAGTGGAAAGATGTCAAATTCAAAGGCTAAAGTTATGACCAACCAAATTGAAATCAGGTAATCCATATAAAATGTTACCTGGCAACCAATAAGGCGATATAGCAGCTGCTGCAATGCAGGTAGCTGCTCCAACAGCTCTTCACAAGCCAACATCCTTGTTCTACTATGTACCTACAAATTAATGATATCTATTGAATTTTAACCATGATATAATGGACTTAGAGCCTGTTTAGGATTGCGTTTGAAAAATAGAACTTTTAAGTCAAAAAACACTTATTGGCAAAAGCTTCATTTTTAAGCTTTTTAGACTCTTAAAAGCGCTTTCAATTTTTTTTATCAAACGGGTACTTTTTTTTTTTTAAACGGAATTTTTCAGTGTTAAATACACTTTTAGGCCTTTCAAACGCACACCCAAACAAGCCCTTAGAGTATGGTATAAAAATTATGCAAAGCACACACCTTGCTTGCTGCTGGTGATGACTTTGTCAAACGCTCTGACTCAATATCATATTTCAACACTCTAAAAGACTCAAGTCGTTCCTCTAGAAAGAGTGCATAAGTCCGAACCCATGCAGAACAATCCCAAGCTACGTACCAAGAGAAATTTGGTCTAAGAAAGAGATTTTACATAAAAAGGACAAAGTTTTTCTCCAAACTGGGTTGAAGGAATTTCCTTTAACTTAGTCTATAAAAGTGACATGTATCCATTTTTTTAATAACATTTGTGATATACATGAGTTTTTAATAAAATTTATTTCAACTTTGTTCCTGCTATTAAAAAAATATGTATATCTCACATGTTCAAGAGACACATGTCACTTTTATAAACTAGGTTGAAAGAAATTCTTCCAACCCAGTTTGGAGGACAACTTTGTCCACATAAAAATCTAATCACTGGGCAGAAGTAATTTACCAAGAGGGCTTGAATCATCTTTGAAGTTGGATATTTGGAGGATGTGTCCTCTGTATGAGTAATTTAGAAGCTCCTCTCTAAATGTAGGATCGCCCTCTCTCAATGTCCTGTGAATGACTATCAATGTCTTTATAGCAACCTGTAAGTAGAAGAACAGAATTTAGAAAACAACATTCCTACAAAAATTACTGCATTTTGGTAAATTATTGAATTTACCATGTTTGTAGCTATAGAATAAGAACACTCCTAACACTAATTTCTGCATCAAATGTCAACATATGGATGTCATAAAACATCTTTATGTTTTGCTACACGATTTAAATAATTTGTTAAATCCCCATTTATCTCAAAACCTAGAACACTCATGGGCTCGAACTCCCTCTTAATAAATGAGGGGGTGGGAGTCGGATAATTCGGTTACGAAAATGAGGTTTTCGCATTTCGCACCACTATTGTTGATAAAGTCGAAATTTTCACCGACTTATTCCGCCAACTTTTTGTTCCGTTAACGAATGGCGGTCGGTAATGTCGGTTTGATAATATCAATCGGTAATGGTGGTCGGTGTCGGTTAGTAGAAAAAGTCTACCGCCTACCGGGCATCGGTTAAGCGGTGTCGGTCGGTTCTCGATTGATAGGCGGTTAATTTGCCCACCCTAAGTGAGGCCAAACACGTCGATTATTTAATTGAAATGGGAGGTGAATGATGGAGACATAGTTTAAACTCAAAACCTCTAATTCTAATATCATATTAAATTATCATTTATCCCAAAAACTTAAGCTTATAAAAAATGATTGATTTAATCATTTAATTTATATTTTAACATAATTTTCTAAAACTAGAAACCCCTTGACCCCATGTTGTATAGTTCTATTGAAAAGCATCAATTACGAAATATTTTCAAAATTCTTTAGACATTCGAACTTCCCAACAATTCAAAATCCAATCAATATGTGTTCCAGAAACAAGCAATAAAGAAACTAAAAAAAAAATCGTTGAGAAAAGAATGAATACAAAGATGAAGAGGCATTACAATCCAATTTCTGGTCTTGGATAATCTCTTTGAAAGTGCTTGTATGCAGTAGGCCACATCGGCCCTTGGACGTACCACTGATGTTGCTGAAAAAATTTCTACAATGAAAAGAAAAAAACAAAGATCACAAACCCAGAAAACATTTCCCAAAAAGTTTAAGTTTGTAGAAAATGCTTGAATTTAACCATTTAATTTATATAACATTCTCTTTAATAAGTGAGGCTCAATAATTGAAAATAATGTTTGAAGTTAGGACCTTTGGATCAAATGCTAAATTAAATCACCATTTATTTCAAAAACTTTAACTTAAAGAAAATTGTTTAGTTGAATAATTTCATTTATATTTAACACAATCTGACACGCAAAGACCCAGCTTGAGATTTGAATCAAGAAATCATGGCAAAAATAGTATGAAAAAAAAACTCAAAACAAATTGTTATTTGGAGCATTGTTCTATACAGATCCAAATTCTCAATGATATCAAATTCTTACATGAAAATTCTATAAACAAATGAAAAGTTCAAAAGAAAAAGGCTCAGTACTTCTAACGTGACGCTCCTTAGGAGGGCACTCGACGTGATTGGTGGCCTTTACGACGGCAATGTCCAAATCCTTCCAACAAAGAAAACAAATTTTTATGTATAGAATTGAAAAAAAGAAAAAAAGAAAAAGGGAATCTATCAATGCATGTATTCAAGCGGGTACCTTGAATTCGCTGTTGACCTTGGCAAGGCCAACCTTGGTGGAATCCTTGAGAGCTCCATAGGCTTTCCGGAAGGTATCAAACGTCCCCATTTGCAATGGGATTATTTTGTTTCTAACCGGAGGAGAAGGGAGAGAGAAGGAAGAGATAGGTGTTCTTCTTCGTCGTAACCGTGTCGAGCCAACAACAAACAACCAATGACTCTCTCTTTCTCTCTCCGTCTCTCCAAAATGTGCGCAATGAATAGAAATGTGGTGTTTCGGTAGTTTTGTTTTTGTCCGAGGGGAGAAACGTTAAGTTTACTAAAGTTGGTTTTCAAATGATGTGTCATCCTCTCATAAGATGCTGACACATTTTTCAAAACAATAAAATTAATGGAATAGTAACACGTCACTTGAAAATCAACTTTTGATGAGAAAATATGGTAAGCTAGGTGTTGTATATTTTTATTTTATTTTTTTCTGTCAATAGAAAATGAGGGGTTCTCTTTTAATTTGTTTTTGGTTGGCATGGCCTGCCTCACATGTCAGCATGGTACGTATGAATCATTCGTCATCATTCTAATCAAAACTACGTAGGAATCATGCATGTAGTTTAAAGAAAATGTGGCACTATTCGTTTGGCCTACGTTGTTTATAATGTTTGATAACATACTAATGCGTGTCGGGGAAGCAATTGCTACATTCCAGACCGTTAGATGCATCTAACGGCCTGGAACATGCCACCTAATAAAACAATTATATGTCATGTGCCGCTGTGCGCCAAAACACTCGTATTTCCCTCCAAGGCCTTTTGCACTTCTTCTTCTTCAACTTTTGCCAAAAAAAAGTTTCCAATCTTCTGCAACTTTCTAAAATCAAAGATAAAGCTCTACGACCCGAATCGCTATATACATATATACTTCTGAAAAACGTTGAACAAAGATGTAGAGCTCTCATTTTTCTCCTATCTTCTTCTCTTGAAGTGGTGGAGCCACGTGTCGGCCAGAGGTGGCTGTGGCCCCCAATAAGTTTTTTTTTGAAAAAAAAAATTAAATAGGATCAGCATTGAGATTTTTTTTTTATTATTATTTTAAATAGGGCCCCTCCATTCTCTTGAAAGAGTGAAAGTTCATTTGTTTTTTTTTTTTTTTTAAATAGGGCCCAATATGCTGCAGGCTGCAGCTAGCCCCTCCATATTAAAAAAAAAAAAATTAGTTTATGTTTCTTTTGGGCCTTTGGCGGCTGCATGGTCTCATATTATTTATTAAAAAAAATTTGTTTTCCCCCTTTCTCAGAATCTCAATTTCACGCATCTTCCTCTTCTCCCTCTCTCCGGCTCTCCCCTTCAGTGACTCAGTCCCTCTCATTTCTCAAGTCTGCAGAGTGCAGACTGTCTCAATCGCTCGCTCTCTCTCTCACTCTCTCACAGTCACAGGTAGTAGACGCTTTGGAGATCAGGTGGGTTTTGCATTTTTTGTTCCTTAAAATTTATTTAGGGTTAATTTTATACATTTAACCTTGATTTTTTTCCTCCTTAAGGCTTAATGGGTTATGGGTGTCATGTATTTTCAGGGCAGAAAATAGGTGGTCATTGGTCAGATTGACAGATTGGATTGGGTCCATTGGGAGCTTGGATTTTTACCAGAAACACTAAGGTAGCTATCCCAAGAATCTGCTTAATATATATTTTTTATTCTGATTCCTGAAAGTGTTATGATATTGTTTAGCCTCTTTGGCTCTTTAGGAATTGGCTGGTTTGCTATTATTTATTAAAAAAATTTTGTTTTCCTCCCTTTCTCAGAATCTCAATTTCATGCCTCTTCCGAGTTTTCTCCCTCTCTCCTCCCCAGGGCCTCAGTCCCTCTCAAGTCTGAAGTCTCAATCACTCTCTCTCACTCTCAGTCTCTCACAGATAGTAGACGCCTCGGAGATGTGATAAGTGGTATCAGGTGGGTTTTGCATTTTCTGTTCCTTAAAATTTATTAGGGTTAATTTTATACATTTAACCTTGATTTTTTCCCCTTTAAGGCTTAATGGATGTCATGTATTTTCAGGGCAAAAAATAAGTGGTCACTAGTCAGATTGACAAATTGGATTGGGTCCATTGGGAGATTGGATTTTTACCGAAAACATTGAGGTAGGTATCCCAAGAATCTGCTTAATTTTTTTTATTCTGATTCCTGAATGTGTTATATTGCTGCTGTGTTATGATATTGTTTAGCCTCTTTGGCTCTTTAGGCTTTGATCAAATTAAAAGAAAAAATTGAATAATACATGTTAGTGGTACCCATTAACCATTATAAATAGACATCAATTTGATGTAGAACAATTAAACAATACGGCAAAAATTGTAGTATAACTGAAAGTCTGAAAGCTTGAAACTGAGCGAAATTGTTGTTGTGTTACTGTTTAGCCTCTTAAGGCTTTGATCAAATTAAGAGAATAATACATGTTAGTGGTACTACCCATCATAAATAGTTGCATTTGTTCTATTATCGGTAATGTATATTAGTAATTCGATCGTCTATCTTACAGGGTTGTGATTTAACTTGAAAATTTTAGGTTCATGCATCATGTCAAAGTTTAAAACTATTGATTCGTTCTTTAAAAGGAAAGAAGTCGACATTTTGAAAGTAATACACCGTTGGATCTTAATGCCGGAACTTCAAATCCCGATGAGCGTCATCTTAAATCTTCAAGGGTTGAAGATGAAGAACATCCTTACAGAGAAGATCTAATTGCGGAGACACAAGAGGTTCGTTTTAAATTATCCACACTTAATGTTGATGAAGTTGATGTTTCTTCTATAGAACGAGATCCAGGATTACGTCTCCGATGTGAGACTATCCAGTCAATCAACGGGATGAAATAAGATGGGCTTATTCGAAACTTGGTCCAAATCAACTTATTCTTCGAAAGGAACAATATCCACTTTTTGGACCAGAAAAGCACCCTCGTCGCTTTCAAGCTTCTTGGTTCACACAATTTTCAACTTGGCTTGAGTATTCTCGTTCTACGGATGCTGCATATTGTCTACCATGCTATCTTTTTTCTATGAAAGCACTTGGACGTCCTGGATGAAATGTATTTACTATAAAGAGATTTAGAAGTTGGAAAAAGGTTCATGATGGAAAAAATTGTGCCTTTTTACTCACCTTGGGGAGGATCCTTGTTCACCTCATAATAATGGTTTGAAATATTGTGAGGATTTGCAAAATCAAGCACATCATATTGATAAAGTATTGAATGCACAAAGTACCGAACAAATTCTAAATAATCGACTTCATGTGAAAACTTCTATTGATATTGCTCGGTGGCTTGCATTTCAAGGATGTGCTTTTAGAGGTTATGATGAGACTCTTGATTCAAAAAATCGAGGTAATTTTCTTGAGATGATTCAAATTTTGGCATCATATAATGAGAAAGTTGCAAGTGTTGTTTTGGAAAATGCTCCACAGTATACTTCACATACAATTCAAAAGGAGATTTTGCATGTCATTGCAAGTAAAGTGCGAAATAAAATTCGTGAAGATATTGGAGACTCTAAATTTTGCATTATTGTTGATGAAGCACGAGATGAGTCTAAGAGAGAGCAAATGGCTATTGTTTTGAGATTTGTTAACAAATATGGTTTTATACAAGAAGGTTTCTTTGATATAGTTCATGTTATAGACACATCGACATTGACTCTAAAGAATGGAATATCTGATGTTCTCTCTCATTATTGCCTTGATATTCAAAATATCCGTGGATAAGGATATGATGGTGCTAGTAACATGCATGGTGAATGGAAAGGATTGCAAGCATTATTTCTTAATGATTGTCCTTGTGCATACTATATTCATTGTTTTGCTCATCGATTACAATTAGCATTAGTTGTTGCATCTAGCGTGGTGGATTCTGTTCATGTGTTCTTCACAAATTTGAATTTTATTATCAATGTGGCCAGTGCTTCATGTAAACGTCACGATCTACTACAAGCTATTCATGCAACACAAATTGCACATATGCAAGCTATTGGTGAGCTTGAAACTGGAAAATGGGCTAACCAAATTGCACTTTGAAACAAGCTGGTGATTCTCGTTGGGGTTCTCATTTTAATTCTATTTGTAGCATAATAAGGATGTTTGATGCTACTTGTACAGTGTTTGAGGATGTTCAAAGAGAAGGAGGTACTTACTATCAATGAGGAGATGCTAAGGCTGCTTATGAAATGCTTACATCCTTCAAGTTTATATTTATTCTACATTTAATGAAGGAACTCATGGGCATTACTGATGTTCTTTGTCAAGTTTTGCAGCAAAAATCTTTAGACATTTTGAATGCTATTCATTCACTTTCTATTACGAAAAAACTTACCCAAAAGTTGAGAGATGATCGTTGGGATAATTTGCTTGAGAACATTGTCTCTTTCTGCAAGAAATCTGAAATTGCCATTCCAGATTTGAGTGCTCATTATATTGAAGGTTGAGGTCGTAATCAAAAGAATCACATTACATTGAAGCATCATTATCATTTTGACATATTCAATACTGTTATCGACTTTCAATTGCAAGAGCTTCATAGTAGGTTTGGTGAAAAGGCGATGAAACTTTTGACACTTAGCTCTACTTTGAATCCAAAAGATGCTTATAAATCCTTCAAAATTGATGATATATGTATCCTTGCGGAGAAGTATTATCCTCTTGATTTTTCTGAGTAGGAGAAAATTAATTTGGGATATCAGTTGAGGTATTTTGAATTTGATGTCCTTACTGATCCGACATTACAAAATTTGTCTTCTATTACAAAATTATGCCAAGGATTGGCAAAGATAGAAAAATCAAAGACATACTATCTTATTGATAGATTGATTCGTCTTATTTTGACTATTTCAGTGTCTACAGCAATTACTGAACGAGCATTTTCAACAATGAAAATTGTTAAAACATGACTACGCAACAAAATGGAGGATGATTTTCTTGCAGATAGTTTAGTTCTTTATATTGAAAGGGAAATTGCTGAGAGTTTCGACTTAGATTCGATACTTGATGATTTTGTACTTCTAAAAGACCGTAAAGTGCAGTTTTAGACACTTTTTTGTATTTCTATCTTTTTTATGTAGTGCCGACATGTTATATTTCTAATATATTAATTTGAGCACATATTTATGAACTTTTATAGATATTTTTTTTGTGATGCATATATTGTGTGAATTACCAAATTTTTAGTGTGAAAAAAAATTTTAGGACGCGAAATTTTTTTTTTATGGCCCCTACATTCTGAAACGTCTGGCTCCGCCACTGGCCACCCTCAGCATAAACAACCACCTCCAGGAATCTTCCTGCCTTGTTACCACCCCCATGAACCATCAAAGCCTTCTCACCATCCTCATGGTAAGCTTTGGTGATGACATCCTTCACAGATAAATGACTCACCTCCTCCGTCGTATCCACCAACCAGGAAGCACAAGGATGACTCACAAAGATGATCCCTACAAACCTTTTCCTCTTTTCCTCTTGGCGAAACTCGGGACACCCTTCCTTCACCGAAAGGCAAAAGGTTTAGCTTCAATAGAGAAGTGACTTTCCATGACAAACAAGCCGGCCCCTAGCGCGCGGCCCCTACACGCGCCACACAAGGTTTTTGCTTCAATAGAGAAGTGACTTTCCATGACAAACAAGTCGGCCCCTAGCGTGCAGCGCCTACACGCGCCACATGCTTAAGCTGCGGAGGAAGAGAAAAACAGAGAACGGATAATTTTTTTTATTTTTTTTATTTTTTTATAAGTAATAAGTATATTATCAAAAGCGTAGAGGAGCGCAACTCATACATGTATACAAGAAGTATATAGGGAAACCCCTATTGATTAGAAAAAGATTTACAAAGCTCTAAAAAATCAAAAAATGTGAACTCATGCGAGTTCGACCAAGTCTCACTCCAAGAGAACAAAGTATGTAGCGCCAACTTCCTCAACTCAGTCATGCCACTCTCCTTATCCTCAAAGCTGCATACATTCTGTTCTCGCCATAAACACCACATCACACATAATGGGACAAGCCTCCATATACGCAAAGCATGCCTCTTACCCAATTGACCCCTCCAACTTTCCAATATATCACTTACCTTTCGCGGTATAACCCAACTCACTCCAAAGAGTTGTAAGAATACATTCCATACCTCAATTGCAACCTTACAATGTAAGAGTAGATGGTCAATGAACTCTCCACAGTGTTTACACATGTAACACCAGTTCATCACCATAACATTCATTTTCCGTAGGTTGTCCAGAGAACGGAGAATTTATTGTAATTAGAACATCTATATCAAACACTAACAACAACTAAGAGTCAATTTAACAAGCAATTGGGGAAGCTTAGTTCATTAGTCACAGCAGCCCGAGCCCTACAATGTCTTTCTACCAGTTTGGTCAAAACTTTAATTAGACACTACTTTACCTCACCCGTAAGCATACATCCCGCAACATATTACTGTAGAAGGACAACATGAGTATTCTTCAAAAGAACCTGAGCAGGCAATTATTGGTGTCCTCCAGAAATAATTAGAAGCATGCAGCTTTTTGTATAAAACAACCAAAAAAAAAAAAAAAAAACTCACCAGAATAGTAATTAAATCAATTAGAGAGAGTAAACTAACCTTCTTAATTTGTGTGTTCAAGCTCAGCATCATCCTCGAGGAAAAAGCTTAGATATTTAATTGGTATATTGTTGTGCAAAATACCCACCTAAATTAATAGGCAAATAATTGTACGTTTTACTCGTAAGTGCACAAAATCAAACGATAGTATAGTGCAGCAAGTACGAGATCAATCCCACGAGATTTTATTTTAGAATTGAAAAAAATATCAAATTGTCACTAAATTGATATTGTGAAAAAGAAATAAAAAGATATAAAAATAAATGAAAAGATAAAGGTAAGGCTTTGATATCCACCACTAATCATGCTCAAATAATATAACAATATGCCAATGATTCAATCATATTATGAATACTTAATGTTTGTCAACCTAAGGGTATGAGTGTCTACTCTTTAAGCTATTAATTTCTCTAAGCAACGAATTAGGCATGGGTGTCTACTCTAATTTTTTTCTTTCTTAAAGGATTTAACATAGGTGTCTTCTAAGTTGTTCTTTAAGAAAGCATAAATCTATGGAAATCAACAAACACATGAGGCCTAGGGCATGGGTGTCTACTCTCGGTTCCTCATGTTCATTAACCCAAGAACCCGGTGTGGATTTCTTTTGTTACTCTTGTTAAACCCAGGACTCGATCATCCAAATTAATTTAATTAACTAGTCCATACCACATGCATATGTTGGTCAGACAAACACATATGAGGAATTCAAGAAAACATGAATTAATCAAGTTAAGCAACGCAATATGATTATCACAAAGGTGCCAATATTGAAATATTAAATAAACATAATTAGGACTTCAATCTAGCCCTCCTAAAGAGTTAGTTACATATAATGAAAGTAAAACTAAAAAGAAAAGGGAAAGAAAGAACCGAAAACTGCTCATAGAAGTAGCCTCCAAATTCCTCCCCCAAAGTTGTGTCTATTTCAGGATCCTTATTCTCAAGGTTTAGAGGTCTATTTATAGGGCTTTAGAAGTCCTTGTTACACTAGTAAACCTAAAAAATTTGTAGGGTTTTAGTCCCTGCGATCGATCGCACTACCAGGAACTCCATATTTTCTCAATTTCTCTCTTTGGTCCCAAATCTTCCAGATTTACTTCCTTCTCTTCCCAAAGCCTACAAAAGCATGAAAAACACATAAAATAACTAAAATAGCACAAACTAACAAAACTAAGGAATTAACAAATATAAGTTAAGGGCTAAAATATGAATATTTTGGCACTTATCATATATCAACTTGAATAATGGCCAAAAGAAATAAATATTCCTCTTGGATATTAAAAGGTATACACACTCACAAAGAATCCCAACATCAGAAATAAATTCAGCATTGGCACGTAAACTATCAAGCAAGTGCACTAAAAGATTTACAGATTCATCATGTATTTCTTAGCCTTGGTAACTTGCGAGAGTTATATCACCGATTTTTGAGGATAAAACTATTCAAAAATTTAATGAAGAAAAAGAATTGATTAATTTAGGTAAAATAAATGATAACACTTCCCAAATTTTTTTTATATTTTTTATGTCAGAGAATCTCCTTCATATATGTTAGCACAAGAGATGAAAAATAAATGAAGTACCTCAAGATTTGCTCAAGTTAGCGGTGTTTCTCTATCGAATCTTGGCCCCTAGAGAATGCATATATGTTTATCTGTAGATATGGACACATGTTAGTATAAAGAAAATGGATTCATACAGAAAACGAACAAATGACATATGTGCAGATCAATTAATATCTTTTCTTTTTTAGTTGTTTGGCTAAATAATAAAACTTTATTAGAAGGAGAATCCTCATGTACACTGGATTTACACAAGATTCACCAAAGAATCACAACCTAACATTCAATAGATCAATAAATCGAGGGGGGAGGTTGCCAAAAGCAGCCATCTAACCTTAAAAGATGGCAGAAAAAAGAACGAAAAAAACTTTAGTCAATCCTAGAAAGTACCAACAGTAAATATCCAATTATTCCCACATGAGACAAATGCCCAGCATTCCACATAAAACTACTTGTGTGTCACCCAAACATTCCTTTCCAAATAGAGAACACTTCAATGAAATGGTCTAACGGTCACCAAATAATGCAAGAAATATTAACCAAAATCCTCAAAACAAAACAATGTAGCAAAAAATGACCAGATGACTCTCCACTCAATTTGCATACTTACAATCCTATTACCTCATAATTAACTTTCCTAGGCATTTAAGCCCACATTGAATTGAGAGCTTATTTGTGCATACTAATCTGTTTAAAATCAAATAGCTTAAGCAGTGTAAGCCTCCAGGGATTTTTAAAGTTGCAAAAAATAAATATGCATACCACAACTAAGTGGTGATCAA
The DNA here is from genome assembly GCF_965113065.1 of Corylus avellana. Taxonomy (NCBI): domain Eukaryota; kingdom Viridiplantae; phylum Streptophyta; class Magnoliopsida; order Fagales; family Betulaceae; genus Corylus; species Corylus avellana. The sequence continues at coordinate 14,493,238 of NC_142498.1, forward strand.
GTTAGACTAACAGTAATACCTGTTTGCACCTAAAAGGATGAAGCTGAATTTTGATTTATGGACTTGTACAACATGCTAGGAAACTAGGAAAATAACTGCACAGACAAGCATAGAAAATGATGTAAATGGATTAATGTGGTACACTACAAGTATTATTTATCTAAATATGGTTTCTACAAAAGAAGAAACTCTCTCTCTCTCTCTCACACACACAAACACACACAAGCCATTTTCAATAATTTTCCTCCTAGAAACTTTATCACGTTCAAGAATAGATATAAATGTTTAACAATGAATGAAATATGTAGTAAAAGATAAAATGCCTTTATTCTTTACTTAGAAAAAGGCAAAAAAAAAAGAAAAAACCCCCCAACTTTCCACGGGAAATATTTAAAAAAAATGCCTTCAAATCTTGAAAAGGTAAGAGGTATTTTTAAAGCATGCTAACTCAATAAGCAAATAGCATAACCCCAATTTATTTTATAATTGTAATGAAACGAGACTGAAGAAATTGAAATTGGAAAGAAAACTATGAAATGGAGGAATGGAGCTACAGATTCTGCATTGCTCCTACCACCTCATTCATTCATTTAATAGAAGGGAAAAATACAAGAATATGTTGTACTATGACATCTATAGAATGACGCCTCACTAGGACACCTAGCCTTCTTCTAGAAGGTTTACATACCACTCCTCATACTGTTAGGAAATTAGACATTATTCCACAAATATTTACGATAAAGTTTGTATGAACGGTTTAGACACAAGATGGAGGCTATTATATTATTCAACTTATACAACTTATGTTAACCTAATACAAGCATCCTATTATATAAGACTAAACTACCCCCAAAACCCTAATGACTGATAAATGCCAAAATATTCATATTTTTAGCCCTTAACTTACATGTATTAATCCTTTAGTTTGGTTAATTTATGTCATTTTACTTCCTTTTTGTATTTTCTTTGTTTTATAGGTTTTTGGAAGAAAAGAAAGCGTTTCTGGAAAAATTCTAAGTTTAAAAGGCAAATTGGGAAGACCTAGAAGATATGGTTAAGCTTAACCAATCATGGTTAAGTTTAATCCAATAAAGGAAAGGAGCAAATTGGAATTTCTCAAATAATAGTTAAAATCGGATTGGAGGCAAAAATTGGATTCTGCATACCGCTCGGTATTTTGACCATAACTTTTAGCTCAAATATTCGATTGAGGTGATTCAAGCGGAATTGGAAATATAACTCAAAATTCTACAAATCATTGTGAAATAATATTTTCCCAATTCGGAGCACCGCAAGGCCAAAATCGCCCCGTAAGATAGGACCGCAATTCTGGGCGAATCCTATTCCGATTTGGACTTGGGTTTTCTTTATCCTAATTGGACTTGGACTTAAATCTCCAAAATTCCTAGGATTACTAGGGCTTCTAGGACTCTCCTAAGCTCTATAAATAGACCTCTAAGCCTCACAATTAAAATCATCCTTGGAAGAGGCACAACTTGGGGAGAGAAATTTGGAGGCTACTTCTAGGAGCGGTTTTCGATTCTTTATTTTCCTTTTCTTTATAGTTTTATTTTCATTATGTGTAACTAACTCTTTAGGAGGGATAGATTGAAGCCCTAATTATGCTTATTTAATATTTCAATATTGGTGCCTTTGTAATGATCTTGTTGTGCTATTTAACTTGATTAATACCTGCTTGCATGAATTCCTCATATGTGTGTGCCTGATCAACATATGTATGTGGTATGGACTAGTTAGTTAATTCAATTTGGATGGCCAAGTCTTGGGTTTAACATTAGTAACAAAAGAATCCACACCGCGATTCTTGGGTTAATCAACATAGGGAGCCGGGAGTATATGCCATGCCCTAGGCCTCATGTGTTTGTCGATTTCCATAGAACATATGCTTTTCTAAGGAACAACTTAGTATACATCATGCTAAATCCCTTAGAAAAGAAAAGAGTTTAGGGAAATCTATAGCTTAAGGAGTATATGCCATGCCCTTAGGTTGACAAACATTAGATATGCATAACATGATCAAAGCATTGATATATTGTTATATTATCTAAGTATGATTAGTGGTGGATATCAAAGCCCTACCTTTAGCTTTTCATTTATCTTTATATCTTTTTCGCAATATTAATTTAGTGACAAAATAATATTTCTTTCCAATTCTAAATAAAATCACAATCCTCGTGGGATCGACTTCGTACTTACTGCACTATACTATTGTTTTGATCTTGTGCACTTGCGAGTTAAAACGTACTAAATATTATCTATTAATTTAGGTAGTATTTGGCACAACAATGACTCAAGCCCTAATGACTCAAACCCTAACTCTTCTAACAATTTATATATTCACTTTAACACTCACCCTCAACCTGGAGCATATATATCATATAAGCCTAGGCTGAAACAAGTAAATTCTAATCAGCTACAGGAAAAAGACTTTGTGAACACATTAGCAAGTTGATCCCCATATCTCACAAAAGGTGCAGAAATATCTCGACTCAATATTTTATCCCAAATGAAATGACAATCAACTTCAATGTGTTGTTCTCTCATGGAACACCGAACTAGTAGCAATGTGCACAGTAGCCTGATTATCCCAATATAGAGGAATGTAGGAACTCGAAATCCAATGTGTCTGCTTGAATTTCAATTGCATTTTATCCACCAAAAAGCATCCCAACATGAAGTTCTAGATGCTTCCATGAATTAACTCACCACACAAACTGCATAAGAGATATCTACGCTTGTGATGGTAAGATAATTCATGAAATTCTCTCTCGTTCCATCGGCGCTTGAGGAGTATTGACGGAGCGTGTGTTAGTTTTTCAGTGCTTAGGTAGTGTAGGTTTGGTGTTCATCGAGTTTTGATCAGAGAGATGGGTTATCTGGGGTATTTCTATGTGGAAACCAAAGCATTTGAGATTCGCTCCAATGTTCACGGAGGTGTCCAACTGGCGGAGAAGAGTCAGGGTAAAACTCGAGAAGTGATCATGGCATGGCCAACCATTTTCTGGTTGGTTAGCGCCTGGGATTACTTGACTAACAGCGAGATAGTCCAAGAAAATTGGAGGATGTTTCGTTTTGGCTGCTTCTCGTATGTGATGCAGAGAAGAAAGAATTCTCATGGAAATTATTTGGAGTTGTTTGAATATGGTGGCAAGGGACGAAGGAGTTTTGTGATAATTCCGAAGGGGTATGAGGGGAAGGGGTGGAAAGCATGCTGGTTGTAATTGTAAAGGCTGGAGTTTCACTATGAAAAGAATAGAGAAGGGGTGGAAAATGAGGATGCATCGGAAGGGAAGAAGCAAATAGGACAGAAGAGTGGGGTGAACAAAGAGACAACATAGGCGGGACTCCAAGACCGGTGATCATATGCAGAGGCGATGGTCGGTGAAAAGGTCAAGATCGGCAATTTCGGAATTCAGCCAGCCGGCGAGGGGAATTCAAAATTGCATAAGGAATGTGCGCAATCCATGGAGATTACAGCCGGGAATCACATTATGCCACAAAAGGAAATTTTGGCGCTTCACAATCAAGCAGACCTGTGATCAAGCACACACGGGTTGCGATCGATCGCATCCGTGCGCAGGAGACACATCAAAGCTGCGGCTAGAATGCTAATATTTCCATATTAGGGTTTTCCAACTCCCAATTGTAATAGGTTTTGAAACCCTACGAAATTCCTCAGTCTACTAGTTTGTCAAGGACTTTTAAAGCCTATAAATAGACCCTTAAGCCTCTAGAGTAGGTATGCTTTGTAAGGAGAAGAATATGAGCTCTTCAAGTTCAAATTTCGGGTTTATTCTTTTCCTTTCTTTTATTTTATTTTATGAAGATGTTTAACATCAACTTTATGTGTAATTAATTTAATTAGTAGGGCTAGATTGAAGCCCTAGGTATTTTTTGTTAATATTCAATATTGGCGCCTTTGTGATGATCTTGTTATGATATCTAACTTGATTAATACCTAGTTTCATGAATTCCTCATATATGTGTGTGCCTGATCAACATGTGCATGTGGTATGGACTAGTTAGTTAAATCAATTTGGATGACCGAGTCCTGGGTTTAACATAAGTAACAAAAGTAATCCACACCGGGTTCTTGGGTTAATCAACATGAGGAACCGAGAGTATACACCCATGCTCTAGGCCTCATGTGTTTGTCGATTTCCACATAATATATGCTTTCCTGGAGAACAACTTAGTATACACCATGCTAAATCCTTTAGGGAAGAAAATAGTTAGAGTATACACCCATGTCTAACTTGTTGCTTAGGAAAATCTATAGCTTAAGGAGTATACACACATACCCTTAGGTTGACAAACATTAGATAGACATAACTTGATCAAAATATTGGCATATTGATATATTAGCTTAATATAATTAGTGGTGGATATCAAAGTCCTACCTTTTTATCATTATCAATTTAAATCAAATCTCTTGTTTTATTTTACTTTGGGAATTGATTTTAGACAAGATTTAGCAGTCCTTGTGGAAATGACCCCGTATTTGCACACTATACTACTATGTTGACCTCGTGCACTTGCGGGTAAAATATCCAATTATTTGCCTATTAATTTAGGTAGGTAATTGTGGAACAACACCGACGATGAGATAACATACCATATCGGCGATGCAGAGGGTATGGGTCAGCTCATGGATCAGGAATCGCTAGCTACAAACACTGCCAGTGATATTGTTGGAGATTCATTAGGGACTGAGAAGGAAGCAGGATGCACAGAAAATGCCGATGAAGTGGTTCTAATTGTCAAGCAACCTATAGAGCAAAGCGAAATTGAGAGTGAGGAGGAAATGGGGGAAGAGAGGGAGGTAGAGAAGAATCTAGGCGATGAAGATGGGATTTATGCACTGGTAGAGAGGGCTGATAAAGTAGATGAGATGGGGGGACTGAAATGTTAGACATTCAACCATTGGCCATTATGGGGACAAGAGAAACTCATTCAGTATCTTTAGATTGGGTGTTAGAGAGGGTTTTAGAGTTTTGTCAGGATTTGGGATTAATATGTGATGGGCATGAGGAGTATTTATTGGCGTTGTTTACTGCAATAGAGGCCAATAGACATAATAGGAGAGGGGTAGTGGTCAATAGAGGAGTGACATATCGGGGAATAGGGGTAATCGTGAATTAAAGCGATTGGAATGCACGGTGAACTATGATGTGAAGGGATCATCTAAAGTGAGTGGAAAGGGAGGGCTGGTAAGTATTGTTAATGAAGCCAAAAATAATTTCATGGAATGTGAGAGGTATGAATGAGCCTAAGAAAAGAATGAAGAATAGGAGGAGGTTACGAGAGTGGAAGGCGGGTGTTGTATGTTTGCAAGAGACAAAAATGGAGGTCATTAATAGTGAGGTGATTCGGAGTGTCTGGGGATGTACGTATGTTGATTGGATATACTTGGGATCTACGGGTGCATTCGAAGGTATTTTATTAATGTGGGATAGGTGAGTGGTAGAGAAGATTGAGGAATGTGTAGGGAGATTTGTAGTAGCTTGTGTTTTCAGAAGTGTTATAGGAAATTGTCAGTGGGCTTTTGCTAAGGTTTATGGTCTTAATGATGACGGTGTTAAAAGTATTCTATGAGATGAACTGGGTGGTTTAATGAATGTATGGGAAAGACTGTGGTGTGTGTAGGGGGATTTTAATGTAGTTCGACACTCTGGTGAACGGTTACGGGCTTCCAGACATACACAAGCAATAATTGATTTTGCAGATTTTATTTTTGAGCAGGGGCTTATAGATCTTCCAATGGTAGGGGGCGGATCACATGGTCTAATCGGCGTGCAAGGTCCAGGCTTGATAGATTCTTGATCTCTACAGATTGGGTGGATTATTTTCCAGAGGTATGTCAGAAGAGGCTGCCTAGGGTACTATCGGACGATTTTCTAGTGATGTTGGAGTGTGGAACGGGAAGAAGGGGTCGAATACCTTTTCAGTTTGAGAACATGTGGTTACAAGCGGAGGGTTTTGTGGAGCAGGTGAAGAGATGGTGGGACTCTTATTACTTTGAAGGTAATGCGAGTTATGTGACGGATCGAAAATTGAAAGCTCTGAAAGGTGATCTCAAAAAATGGAATGTGGAGGTGTTTGGAGACATAGGAAAACACAAAAAAGGAGTTGGAGGAGGAATTGGGTGAGTTGGATCGTATTGTGCAAAGTAGAGAGTTAAAGGAGGAGGAGATATTTAAGCGCGATGAGTGTTCTCAAAACCTTGAGAGGACTCTATTTCAAGAAGAGGTGAGTTGGAGGCAGAAATCTAGGCCATTGTGGTTGAAAGAGGGAGATCGAAATACAAAGTTTTTCCATAGGTTGGCCAACTTGCATAGGCAAAATAACTTGGTTACTGCAATGATGGTGGATGGGAACAGGACCCAGGATCCAGCAGTTATACAAGATCATATAGTGCACTTTTATAAAACACTGTATTTTGAACAGTATCAGGGGAGACCAACCAGGGTTTTAGCTCCAATGATGGAAAATATTAATTCCATTGATGAAGGGGGAGAAAGTATGGATGGAGCGAGCGTTTGTGGAAGAAGAAGTTTGGGAGGTGGTGAGGAAGTTGAAGGGCGACAAACCACCCGGACCTGATGGCTTTTCTATGGCATTTTTTCAGAATTGTTGGTAGGTGGTCAAGAAGGACATGATGGTGGTTTTTAAGGAATTTCATGAGAGCGCAAAATTTGAGAGTTTTAATGCTACATTTGTGGCGCTCATTCCAAAGAAAGCTGGAGCAGTGGAGATCAAGGATTTTCGCCCTATTAGTCTTGTAAGTGGGGTGTATAAAATAATTTCAAAGGTTTTGGCTAGTCGTTTGAACTTAGTGTTGGGGAAGCTTGTGTCACACACACAAAATGCATTTGTACCAAGTAGGCAAATTTTGGACTCTATCTTAATGGTAAATGAATGTGTGGATAGCCAGATTTGTTCTGAGGAGCCTGGTCTTATTTGCAAGTTGGATTTGGAGAAGGCTTATGATCATGTCAATTGGGATTTTTTATTATACATGTTAGAGAGATGCTGTTTTGGGGAAAGGTGGAGAGGTTGGATTCATCACTATGTCCCCACGATACGTTTTTCTGTGCTCATTAATGGAACACCTGCAGATTCCTTTAATAGTATTCAAGAAGTGAGGCAAGGGGATCATTTGTCCCCCTTATTATTTGTGGTGGTGATGGAGGCGTTTAGTAGAATGATGAATGTAGCGTTGGAGAAAGAGCTCTTGTCTGGATTTTTGGTGGGTTCGCGGCATCTTAAGGTAATGGAAATGTCACATTTATTATTCGCAGATGACACACTTATTTTTTGTGAACTAAAGGTGGAACAACTTCGTAATTTGATGTGTTTGCTGCTGTGTTTTGAAGCGGTTTCGGGGTTTAAAATAAACTTGGCAAAGTCGGTGATTGTTCCTATAGGTGAGGTGGGAGATGTGGAAGGTTTGTCAAGTATACTTGGGTGTGGAGTGGAATTGATGCCGTTGACGTATTTGGGGTTACCTTTGGGTGCTCTTTATAAGGATCCATCTATATGGAATAAGGTCATTGAGAAGATGGAGACTAAGTTGGCAGGGTTGAAGCAAATGTATTTATCTAAGGGTGGTAGACTGACTTTGATTAAAAGTATGCTTTCTAATATACCCACGTACTATCTTTCTTTGTTTCAAATCCCAATGAGAGTGGCAAAGTGTATAGAAAAAATACAAAGGTATTTCTTGTGGGGGGGGGGGGGGGGGGTGTAAGTGATGAATTCAATTTTCATTTGGTAAACTGGTCCAAGGTTTGCATGACTACGAAGGCGGGGGGATTAGGGGTAAGGAATTTGATTCAATTCAATCATGCGTTGTTAGGCAAATGGTTTTGGAGGTTTGCCAATTAGAGAGAGGCTTGGTGGAGGAGATTAGTGGAGGTGAAATATGGTATGATGAGGGGTGGCTGGTGTTCCAAGGAGGTAGGGGGACCTTATGGGGTGGGAGTATGGAAATGTATTTGAATGGGGTAGGATAATTTTAAACAGCATGTGCGTTTTGAGGTTGGAAATGGTTCTCGAGTATTATTTTGGTAGGATATGTGGTGTGGGGAATTACCATTGAAGACTGTGTTTCCCGCTTTGTTTAATATAGCATGTACAAAGGAGGCATGGGAGGAGCAGAATATGGATACAGTAAATGGTGCTATTCATTGGAATGTGATGTTTATTCGACCTTTTCATGATTGGGAACTGGAAGAGGTTTCATGATTTTTCGAATTTCTGTATTCCTAACAGGTTAGGCATGGTGGGGTGGATAAAATTTGTTGGATTCCTTCGAATAAGAAAGATTTTTGAAGTGAAGTCATACTATAAGGTGAAGGTTAATTCGGAACCGGTGGATGGCCCTTGGAAGATTATTTGGAAGAGTAAAGCTCCCCCAAGAGTGGCTTTTTCGTGTGGACAGCATTGTTGGGGAAAATACTAATGATGGACAACTTACGTAAAGTCTCAATCAAATCATTCGATGCATTCGTTGGATGAAACATAATGAATATTCAACGTTTTCATGATTTATAAACAACAATCAATCACAATTTTGTAACATAATTGAATTGAAATGAACATACATCACATTAAACGACGGAATTGTACGAACAAATTATAAAAATATGCAAACAAATTAATGGTGAGGCTTCATCTTCAACCTTAGTTGAAGATTTAACTTCTCATGACAAAATAAATCATAAAGAAATTGAAATACAAATTGACAAACTTATAAAAGAATTGGAGTTCAAAGCTCCAAAAACCCAGAAAAGTAAAAAATTGACAAAGTACGGCGCCCCTGGTGCGTTTCCGTACATTTACAATAGAAAAAAATGATATTTATAAGCTAATTTTAGGGTTTTAGCCCTGCCAGGTTGGCCCAGTGCGCTCGATCGCACTAGAGCATGCACTTTCCACTTTCGATGGGCACGAGTGCGCTTGATCGCACTATATGTGCGCTCAAGCGCACTACCTTCGGAATTAGACAACTCTTGTAAAACATGACTTTGTAGATCTTTGAGTTAACTTTCCAATAACACCAAGATTGCTTCAATCCTAGCTCTACAACTCTAGATATGACCTTTTTAGTAGGACTTGTCGGGTGCGAATCATTGCTCGATCCAAATTTGCTGCCAATGTTCCCTGAAGTGTCTTAAGCCCCAGAATTAATGGAATCTTTTACATTTTTCCTTTTAAAGGCACAGTTTTCCCTTAACAACCTACAAAATACTAAAAACAAAGAACTAACACAAAATAGTAGAAAATAATAAAGCTAAAGACTTAGTAAACATAAATTAAGGAGCCCAAATATGCAATATTTGACGCTTAACACACACTTCTAATCTTTGACTTAGTGGCAATGCAACTTGCAACTTGCACCACGCATGTATCATGTATCATGTTTTCCATCTACATTTAATGACTCAATCTGATCCGAGTGCAACTTTGAACAAAATGGTAGTTCGTAAGGCGTGAAGTTTAAAGGTATGCGTGCAAATCTAGTGATAGTTGAGATCCTTTTTTTTTTTTTTTTTTTTTTTTTTTGTAGATTGTTAGTTGCATGTAAAAAAAAAATAAATAAAAGAAAGATTAAAGATAAAAAAAAAAAAAGCTGGCGAGGCGGCTGCCTGACTTATGATAGCGACTGCCATGCCAGTGACCTCTAACCGCCAGACAAATCTTCTGGTGGCCTTGCAATGGTCACTAAGCTATGTTTGGCAAGGGAAAGCCCCGCACTGTAGCTGGAACGGTACTGTTCCAGCTACAGTGCGGGGCTGACACATGGCCGATTTTTTCTGTTTTTCAGCTTAAATTTTTTTTTTTTTTTTTAAGCAAAATATTAAAAAAAAAAAAAAAAAAAAAGGAGGCAGGAAAACGCTGGGTGGTTCCAGCCACCCCTTGGCCAAAATGGGGTGGCCGGACCACCCCATTTTTGGCCAAGGGGGTGGCTGGAGCCACCCCCTGGCCGATCTGGGGGTGGTCGAACCACCCCCGTGGCCAAGGGGGTGGTCCGGCCACCCCCTTGGCCAAAAAAAAAAAAGGGAACGGGTGCATTTGGGGGTGGTCCGGCCACCCCCAAATGCACCGATCCTTTTTTTTTTTTTTTTTTTGGGCCAAGGGGGTGGCCGGACCACCCCCTTGGCCACGGGGGTGGTTCGACCACCCCCAGATCGGCCAGGGGGTGGCTCCAGCCACCCCCTTGGCCAAAAATGGGGTGGTCCGGCCACCCCATTTTGGCCAAGGGGTGGCTGGAACCACCCCATCTTTCCCTTCTGTTTTTTTTTTTTTTTTAATATTTTGCTTAAAAAAAAAAAAAAAATTGAAAAAGCTGGCCAAATGTCAGCCCCGCACTGTAGCTGGAACAGTGCCGTTCCAGCTACAGTGCGGGGCTTTCCTTTGCCAAACATAGCTTAGGACTATCTAACAGCCCAAGGACGTTGCTAGAGTCATTTGGTAGCCCTTCGATAGGCCGCTAGATCACCACGTGCATCAATTTTTTTTTGTTCTTTTATTTTGTAGAAACATTTGACAATTTTTTTTTTTTTTTTTTTTTTTTAAGAAGCACTCTTCAAATTTACCAAACAATTTTTGTTTATGGACCCTACATAGAACACTTGTTTTTTTGTTCAAATGTTGCCTCATCAAATCAATTATCTATTTTTACCTATTTTAAAAACTCAAAACTCTAAGACACTTTTCAAATCTCAAAACTCAAAGCATTCCTAAACAGCCTCACCAAAACCTTTTTAGGTTATTTTGGTGAGGTAATTTAACAAAAGTGGTTTAAATCTTCACTTTTCATACTCACCATTTTAACCAAAATCAAATAGTGAGTGAACAATACTCATCTCACCTATTGATTAAACAAATAATCTCTCTCCCTTTTTGCTTTTCGTTTAGTTTTTTATTTATTTATTTATTTTATTTCCTTCTCTTTCTTTTCCTTTTTTCTGGTCTCTCTCCCTTCTCTTTTTCTTTTCTCTCACCCATTCAGCATTTAGCGTCATTTCTCTCCACTATTTCGCTCACACAAACCCACTTCCTCCTTCACAATTTGGGTGGTTTTCTCCCGAAGAGAACCAACAAAGAATATTACCGTTCGAGAAAGAATATTACCAAAAAATTACAAATTTTTAAAAATATTAAATAAGACAAATATTCTTAAAATAGACCATTAGGAAAATACAAACATTCAAAAATATAAAAGTTAAGGAAAAAAAAAATCTTTGAAAAATAATATTTAGGGTAAAGTCTACATATCCCCCTCAAACTACCACCCAATTGACAATGTCCCCCCCAAACTTTCAATTGTGACAATGTACCCCCCAAACTACCAAAACATTGTCAATATCCCCTCAAAGCTAGCAAAAATATCAAAATGATCCTATATATTTATCAATTTGACAAAAATATCCCTAAAATTCAAAAAAAAAAAAAATTAAAACGAAAATTTTATTTTTCTTTTAAAAAATCTTTTAAAAAATTATTTTAATTTTTTAACGATTTTGTTTAGACCGGAATTTTTATTTAAAAAAAAAAATCAATTTTTATTTTTTTAGATTTTTTTAAAAATATGTTTTAAAAAACAAAAAATTTATTTTTTTTTAAACGAAAATATTTTATTTTATTTTTTTTAAAACGTAAATTTTTATTTAAAAATTATAAAAGAACACATTCTTTTTTTTTAAAAAAAAAAACAAACGAAAAATTTTCAATTTTTATTAAAAAAAAAAATCGATATATATATATATATATTTTCTAATAAAAAGATTTTTTTCTTTTCTTTTAGGTTTTTCCAAAAATTTTAGTATTTTTTTTTTCTAAGGGTAGTTTCGTCAATCAGGGAAACATTGACAATATTTTGGTAGTTTTGGGGGTACATTGTCGCAATTTAAAGTTTGAGGGGGATATTGTCAATTTGATGATAGTTTGAGGGGGTTATGTGGACTTTTTCCTAATATTTAAATGGAATAGTGAAAATGAATTGTTAAAATAATGAAGTTGTTGTGTGTGCTTTAAAAATTTGAGTTATTAAAATAGAGAAAAATGTACTTTTAATTATTTTTGTGAGTAAATATTTGATAAGGCTGTTAGGAATGCTCTAACAAAACCTTCACAATTTGTTAATTTTTAATATTTTTATTTATTTAATGATCATCCCTGTTAGTTATGGGACCAATACATGTTTCCTCAATGCATCATACAACTATCCACTATCTTGATGAGCATTGAATCCTAATCGAGTTTACCCCACAAAATTCGGATTTTGATGAGCATTAAGCCTAGCCGAGCCGAGGTACTCCAAACAATCTCTACAAGACACCATTTCATAATTAGCAAAAATTAAGGGTCCGGAAGACGCTAATTTGTAATTAGCAAACATATAAATAGTAATTTAAGGTAAAATCGGACAGATAAAAGGGTGATATTTTGAGAGAGAGAGAGAGAGAGAGAGAGGGAGTGTTAAATCAAAGAGACGAGAATTTCAGAGGGTCAAGAGGGAAGGGAAAGACACAGAGAGAGAGAGAGACCTGACCGTTGGTGACACGTCGGGAAGACCCACCAAACCGGCGACGGCTTTAGACGAAAGCTTCGTTCAAAGCCCAAACCCAAAGCATATTCAAACTCTGTAATCTAACCCAACTCAATCAATCAAAAGCCTCTTATTCAATTTCGTTACCTCTCTCTCTCTCTCTCTCTCTCTCTCTCTCTATATATATATATATATGTAGATCCTCCTCAAAAACCCTCTTCTCTTTCAGGTATGTCCTTACTTCTTTATCAAAACAACCAATTTACTTCACCCGTTCCTTGTTTCCTTTGTCCCATTCTTAATGCTCATGTGGGTTTGTTTTTTCATGTAGATTCAATGTACATTTGGCACAATTATCTTCTGGGTATTTCTTATATTGTTTCTTTGTTGGTCATGCGTTTTGGCTGTGGCTTATTTGGTTTTCTGGGTGATCACGGGGGATCATCATCCATGAATGTCAAGTCTTTACCCTCCCGATCTCATTGACATAATTGAATGGTGTTTCAATGACCATTCATTGTCTTTCTTGGAATAATTACGATTTTAAGTTCCGGGTGGGGTTGAATTCACTTTGAATGGACATTGCTTGCACATTCAGAATTAGTTACACTGATAATAACATAAGCACTCTTAGCTAGGTGTTTTGTTTTCTCTTGTATATTGGCGCTTTATGCTTTTAACGATATTTCGATTACTTATTAAAAAAAAGAAAGATAGGCACTCAATTATAGTTTGGGTTTCTGGATGCACATAACCTTCATTAGTTGGGTTCTTAGGGCCCTCCTTTTTCACTTCGTCTTATGTAGTTTTGAGAAAAGTGGTCTTTTGCATTAATGAGGAAGATAGGTTCTTGTTTAAGTACTGCTTGATCAGGTCATTCGGAAGTTTTGTCTTTCATATGTAAGCAAATTTAGTGTTGGAAAAATGAGGAGAGTACCTTATATGCCAACAAAAACATTTTTCTAAATTAAATAGTGTCTTGTATGTATCTACATGTTAATTAGATGCAAGTTCAAATTGCTTTGAGGTCCTAGCAGAATAGGATCTTTGGCAATCAAGAACATTAGGACCAATTTACATTTTTTCCATTAAAATTTACTTTGAATGTGTTCGGGTCTTAGACTTGGTTCAGCTTTTGGTTAAGAAAAAATGCCGAATGATGTGCTTATCTAATTTGTTAAAATTTGGAGTTAGAGCATCCTCAATGAACTCTCTAAAATCCACTTTTAGCCAAAATTTGGTTAAATTCTACAAAAAGCAATCTCCATCAAGCACTCTATTCCCCTCTCCATTTTAGGGCTTGTCAAACCTCTTCCCACGTTTGGAGAACAAAATCTTTTCTCTACTCTTTTTATTTATTTATTTATTTATTTTTTTATGTTTATATTTCCCCTCACTTTCTCTCTCCCTCACCTTCATAGGTTTATAACTTTGTGGGGTGCTTTTGAGAATAAAAAAATGAATGAAGATAGAATAAAAATTATATTTAAATATAATAGAGTAAAATTTAGAGAGTTTATTATTTGATACTTTTGCATAGCTGCTAGTTAAACTAGAAAAAAAAAAAAAAAAAGCGTTTTTAAGCCAAATTTTAGCTAAAGAATAGAGAGTTGGCATCCTCAACGAACTCTCTAAAATCCACTTTTAGCCAAAATTTGGTTAAATTCTACAAAAAGCAAGCTCCATCAAGCTCTCTATTCCCCTCTCCATTTTAGGGCTTGTCAAACCTCTCCCCACATTTGGAGAACAAAATCATTTGTCTACTCTATTTTTTTATGTTTTTATATTTCCCCTAACACTTTTTCTCTTCCTCACCTTCATGGGTTTGTAACTTTGTGGGGTGCTTTTGAGAATAGAAAATGAGTGAAGATAGAATAAAAATTATATTTAAATAGAATAGAGTAAAATTTAGAGAGTTTATTATTTCATACTTTTGAGTGCAAACAATCCTTTGGGGCTACACCTCTTGGTGAAAAGCCAGCGATTTAATTAGTTCTGTGTAGGGAAACTTCCAAGAGTGCGGCGCACAGGACCGGAATTTACTCTGCAATGGTGGGTCCGAAGGGCCTTGCCTTGGAGAGGTTCCCTGACATCAAAAAATAAAAAAATAAAAAATTATTTCGTACTTTTGCATAACTGCTAGTTAAACTAGAAAGAAGTGAGGTTTTTTAGCCAAATTTTAGCTAAAGAATAGAGAGTTCATTGAGAATGCTCTTAGAGCCTCAAATTGGGAGGCCCAATGGTAAAATGCTTCTGATTTTTGTCTTATCCACACATATTGTAACCTACTAAAAGTGCATATATTGTGAGGAATTAGAAAATTCCTTGTAAAATGTTCTGATTTTTTGTTTTTTTAAACAAAATTATGACAGATTTCACAGTTTATACTGCATACTCATTTAGTATGAAGGATAAACTGCAAAATCTTTATCATAATTTGGTATCCTTTACTTTCTTCTCAATACACTAATTATTTCCATGTTTATATGGTGGAGTGAAGTCCTGTCTAGACTGTATTATACTTTTGATGGGTACTTTTGGAGTCATTACTTACCCATTTCAGCATTTCAGGCCTAAATTTTCAGTGCTCATACATCAGGGATCAATATGCGTGGTACTGCAAAGAAATTAATCTACCAAGATTCTGGAAAATCTTGTCATTCCAAGACAGATTCTGGGTCTAAGCTGATTGTGTCATTTAAGTTAAAAAAGGGTAGCACAATATCCCATGGCAAGAAGCACAAACCAAAATCAGAATCTCATGTAAAGGGAATTGGTTCAAAGCCCTCAAAGAGGACAGTAACTGACCCAGTCAGCAGGGGGCCCAGGAATGATTCTATAAGTAGAAAATTTGTCAGTAGGAAAATTTTGCATAAAGCATTTGATACGAAGTCTTCAAGGAAGAAATCTTTGCTGAGGCTTCAAGGTGAAAAAGCCTCACCTAATAGCTCCAAGGGAAATGGAAAAAAGCCTGAAGGGGAGGTCAAAATTACAAATCTGAAGAAGAGAAAGAAGAATAGAAGGCAAAAGGATAATGTAGAGCTAGATGAAGCTTCCCGTTTACAGAGGAGATCAAGGTACCTGTTGATTAAAATGAAGCTGGAGCAGAACCTTATTGATGCTTACTCTGGAGAAGGTTGGAAAGGTCAGAGGTATGAAAACCTTACCACATATATCTTTCCATTAATAAGAAAGCTACTTTGCTCATTTAGCCTTAAAATTTCTCATGAAACCAATGAATGTTTTATGGTTAAGCTAGTTTTGGGAGGAAAAAGTTTATGAATGCTTGATTAAATACCCTGTTGAACGAACAGAAAATTGGAACATAGGACTGGCTTGTTTGTTTTAAACACCTGCTGATTTTACATTTTTATATATATATTAGAGTTGATATTTTTCTCTTGCGTTTATAGCAGGAAGCTTAGTCTTGAAAAAAGATATGTACCAAAAATTGTAATTTTTGTAATGAAGTATTGGGCCAGCATGTGATGACTATGTTACAAATAAAGATTTAATATTCTTAGGATAGAGTTTTCCACAAGATGAATGCTACACTTACTCTCATTTCTTTACACAATTTTTCCACACCTATAGGTGACTTTTAAAACCACCATTGGATCAAAGTCCAATAAAGATCCATTTGATATCCAATAGTGATTTTAAAAGCCACCTATGGGCGTGAAAAACTTGTGTAAATAAGTGGGAGTAAGTGTAGCATTATTCTTTTCACAATACCTTGGATTCACCCAAAGGCCATCCACTTCTTTTTGTAGTCTGAAATTATTGTGAAGTAATATTTTTATGGTCCTTGATACAGTTTGAATGTCACATGTTAAAATATTAATTAAATAATTAACTTCACAAGTGAGCCATGACATTGTTACAATTTGCTTTTTTTGAAATTTAAACTTTTCTTTGATAAACTGAACAGTGGTTTATCCCTTTTTTTTTAATATTTATTTTAGTCGAGAAAAGATTAGGCCGGAAAAGGAACTACAACGAGCCAAGAAGCAGATATTGAAGTGTAAACTTGGGATTCGTGATGCGATTCGCCAGCTGGATTCACTTAGTACAGAAGGATGCATTGAAGACTCTGTCATTGCTCCAGATGGATCGGTATACCATGAACATGTAAATATACCTCACCACAGCCTGTTTACTAAATATTAGGATAAATTTTTCAAAGACAAAATATCAACTCTTTCTCACTCTGATTAAGAAACCCTTTATATTTCATTTAGAGATGGGTGTTGAGAGGGGCTATTTGGTTCTAAGTTCATCTCATTATGCTTTTGAATGAGCACATTTTCTTGAACTGAGAAGCAAAGACTGGGCCAACAAACCAGTAGCTTTCTCAAAGCTTGGTTAGATTTTGAATTTTGAATCAGGCTATAAGTCCTGACTGCTAGTATTTTTGTCCTTTTCTTTTGCTGGGTAGGTTAATGCTAGTGCGATACCATATGGGCTTTGAACTTCAGGCCCTGGTCTGGTACATAACCTATGAGGCTTTACTGCCTAGGCTTTTCATTTAGACTATTAGTATGGTTGTACACAGCTGGGAAGATCCTGATTACTACCTTTCAGATTACATCTTGTTTTGACTTGTATATTCATGTTTCTATGATTTATTGCATGTAGATATTTTGTGCAAAGTGCAAGTTGCGTGAAGCGTTCCCAGATAATGATATTATACTTTGTGATGGGACATGTAATTGTGCTTTCCACCAAAAATGCCTTGATCCTCCATTGGACAGTGACAATAGTATGTTCTACTCACTCTTCTTGTGAATGTTTAGAGAGTTATGAATTAGATTGCTTCTTTAAGAAACTGATTTGTAGTTTAATTGATAATCTACAGTTCCTCCAGGTGATCAGGGCTGGTTTTGCAAATTTTGCGAGTGTAAGATGGAAATTCTTGAAGCAATGAATGCCCATATTGGGACCCACTTCTCCATGAACAGTAATTGGCAGGTCAGTTACAGGAAAAATCTCTTGGAGTGTATCTTTTTTGGCTGCTTCAGTAAATTAATGAAGTTACTCCCAAATGGAATAGGATGTCTTCAAGGAAGAAGCTGCTTTCCCTGATGGTGCGAATTCGATATTAGATGCAGAAGAAGAATGGCCTTCAGATGATTCTGATGATGATGATTATAATCCAGCGAGGAGGGGAAACAGTTCCACCATCAGCGGGGCTGAAACTGATGAAAACGCGTCAGATGACATCAGTATTTCTACTAGCCTGAGCTGGTCTTTAGATGGTGAAGTTTTTTCTGAAGAGGAGGGCATGGGGTGTGAAAACCGTTTTGCTAATACCTTTTTAGATTCTGATGAATCCACAGAGGGAGAAATTATATGTGGCCCTAGGCAGCGAAGGGCTGTTGACTACAAGAAGTTATATGATGTGAGTATTACAAAATTCTTAAGCTTAAACTTCTACCATTAATCAAGTTGCCTAGAACAGATATTATTTGAAGTAAAAGAAATGAACCTGAAGTTGAAGCTATAGTGCCTTATCCTCCATAGTGATTCTTTACCCCACAAAAAGGGGGAAAAGGGTGAAATTACCAAGGTGCCACTATTTTTTTTCTTTCTTTTCTGAAGCCACGGTTATGCCCTCTGTTACTGGAATATGGATTGCTGTAGTATGTGGAACACCAAAAGAGGCATATGCTGCTTACCCAGGAAGTTGGTATTAGGTGGTAGGCTTACATGGGTTGCCTGTGATTACTAAACTAGATTACCAGATAGTGTAATGTAATAACCTAGTCTTTGGTTATTGTAGCTTCCTTTTGTCTGAAAACTTCATATATTTCCATTGATTACCATAAAAAATTACTTATAAAAGAAAAGATTACCATAAAAAAGGGTAGTAAACAAAATAAATTCTAGGCAACTTTTGGGGTCACTAAACTGGGTGCGATGGATATAACATGGACCATTTTCTGGATTGCGCCTAATAAGGATTGCAAAAGCAGTTTGCTAGGGTAATAATGAATTGCAGTTGTATGTTTCTGGCTGATGGCTTAAATTCGAAAGCATCTTTCATTTGCTTAATAAAGATGCATATTAGATGTATTCGTATCCAATTTCCCATTACAATTGATGTTTTCACCGACAAAACAATGATTCAGTTCTAAATATTATTAACAAAATTCAGTCTGGTGGAAAAGTATGGAACTGGTTTTCACTCTTTTGATGATGTGTTATTTTTTATTTTTTATTTTTATCAGTGAGTGTTCAGATTATCATTGTGTGATTTGATGTGATTATCTTCCCTCCCCCCCCTAATAGGAAATGTTTGGAAAGGATGCTCATGCATATGAACAAGTTAGTGAAGATGAAGATTGGGGTCCTGCTAAAAGAAAGCGGAGAGAAAAGGAGTCTGATGCAGCCAGTACCCTTATGACTCTGTATGAAAGTGAGAAGTGTGCGCATTCTAACACCAGAGAAATGAAAGAGAAACTCCCTTTAGAGACATCAACTAGAAGGCCATTTTTTAGAATACCCTGCACTGCAGTTGAGGTAGTTGAACTTGGCCTTTTTCTTTTTCACTTAAAGCTTCCCTGCCAAGCATTTTTTAAGCTTGAGAACTGTAATTTGATATTTACTACATGAAATGTGTTCTTTTGCTTCTTATGTACTGTACCAGAAGCTTCGTCAAGCTTTTGCTGAAAATGAACTTCCCCCTAGGGATGTCAAGGATAATCTTTCAAAGGAGTTGGGCCTTGATCCGGAGAAGGTAATTGTTTAAGCTATCAGATTGATTTTACTACTGAAAGATTATTGGAAAGTGGTAATGGAAAACTACTACATTTGGTGCATAAGCAAATGGATGCTTCACCGTAAGCATGTGTTATGGATCTCCAAAGCAGGGAATTTATCTATGAAGTTGAAAAGTCTGCAGGTCAAAATGATACATTTTATGCACTATTATTTGTAGGAGTGAATACAATGTTCTAGATTTAGGACACCTTGCACTAGGACACCTCATAGGGACACCTAACCACCATCTAGAAGGGGACACCTCATCACTCTAACACATAGCAACATGTTTATTGCCCAATCAAATGTATTCTTCATTTTTTTAAGGTATATTTGTTTTCATCGTGTTCTTCAATATTTTTATATATATTTGGTTTCATATTATTTCAATGAGAAATGCTACATCTACTTTGCTTTACACAATTCTTCCACATCCATAGGTGGCTTTTAAAACCACCATTAGATCCAATGGTGGTTCCACCTATGGGTGTGGAAGAATTGTGTAAAGAAATGAGAGTAAGTGTAGCATTATTCTATTTCAATTGTACATTTGATGGAGAAATTGCCAATTTATCAGGCTTCTATGGATCTTTTTATTATCTGATCTGTAAGGCTAGTAACAATTGGGGAATAGTGCATTACTGCTGGGAAGTTCTATTTTATATCTTAATAGCTATTTATTTTTCTAATTTGCGGTTATAACACTTAACAGACAATTTTTTTCAGGTTAGCAAATGGTTCAAAAATGCACGTTACTTAGCACTTAAATCCAGAAAGGTGAGATGACACTCCATTTATTTTTCAAATACCTATATTTTGATTCTCTTACTGCTTCTGTTCATGTTCCTTTTTTGTTTTTTTGTCAGTCATCACCTTCTTAGTACCCTGCACCTCGGACTGTCATCAATTTTTTCTTGGACAAGTCTTCCCACCTGTCTAGCCAGTAGCCATTTGATGCTAAATTAGCTTTTTTTTGGCATAAGCACTATTGTATATCTTCTGAGCTGATGAAGCAGAAGAAAAATTCTTCTAGTGGTTCATCGATTAATGATTTGTGTTCTATCTTTGTAGTGTGGCTTAGAGTCGAGAACTTGGGTGTGTTTTTTTAATGAATCCTTAAGAGTTGAAACTTCTAATTTAACATTTATCTATTCATCTGTGTCATTATGTCATTTGGTTTGGTGCAGAATCAGCCTAGTTTTAAAGAATCCAGATCAGAAAATGTCAGGAAAAAAGTTGCCGATTTTGTGGTATCAACGGATACCTCAGCAGATATTATGGTCTATGCCCCAAAGAATATTGAAAAAGTTTGCGAGAGAATGCACCCGAAGTCATTAAGCAGTGTTTTTAAGAAAAAGCAGCAGAAAAGATCTTCATTCAAGTTACTTACAAATGGCAACAAGGTACATGTCTTTGCCTTTGCTTTTCTGGGAAATTGCATTTTTGCTAGTGAAGCTGTTCAAGATAAAATAATTACTATTGATATAAGAAGTTAATACTTCCATGGAGCATGTAAAGTTTTACATGCTTTGCAAATCTAAGCCACCTGATTCAATCTCTACATTTATGTGAGTTAAAGGCTGTTAATATGTTAAAATTTGTTGACATGTCAAAGGATATGTATATTCTTTATCTACTCCAAAACCTTTTTGATCTGCCTCTTCTTTGATCCGAAATTCCCTGCAAATCCTCGACTCCTCAAATACAATGGGCTTTCACACCTGGCAAATCTTTCACTCTACCTCCTCTTATTAAGAACATAGAATGTTCTTGCAAATTATGACCTTCGCCCGGAATGCAAGCAAATATATCGTGTTGATTACTAGCCTAAGTTACATCCTGGGATTAGGTATTGCAAGGCACCCTTGACCCTACTCGGTTGGTTTTGAATGAGATCTGACTACCCTTATCCGGCGCTATCTCATTTGTTGTGTTCAGGATATTTTGGAGTTCAGTGATGATGTGAGCTTGAAGAAGCTTTTAGAAGCAAGAACTAAGCAGAGGAAGAGGACCAATGTCATGGATGGAGATGAATGTCAAGCAGCAGAGGCAGAAATGGAAAGAATTTGCAAAGTCAAGGTTAGATTAGAGACCATAAAGCAGAAATTACTGAGACTTCACAATTACAAAGCTAAGAATTCAGATAAATCCCATTTGTTTCAACAATCTGTGATTTATGTTCCCGTAGCAGAGCTAAGGGAAAAAGTTTGATCTGATTGCAATGTTTTGAATTTTTTTACACAGCCTTTACTTTTAGTTGTAGCAAGTGGAACCATATCTTCAGAAGTTAGTGAATACATATCTTATTTCCGTTCACAAGTAAACATTTCCTTAGCGTGAGAAATTGGAAGTGAAAAAATTGCACTAGCGTTGGCTCTCTTTAGAGTTTCTTGGACAAAATATGAGAATTTTTGCAGATATTTATATATATAGTGTCCATATCTTTTATTACAAAGTTTCTTACAACCAGACTTGACAGTTCATAACTGATAAATAATTAAGTTTGAGTTGTCAATTATATACTTAATCATTCCGTTAATTGTGGACTGTAATCTTAGTTTGTAAGGAGGTTATAATAAAAGTTATAGTACATCAAGTATTTTCCAACTGCCATTTGCTTGATCGAATCTCTAAAAAAAAACACAATAACACAAAAACATGGAAATCTGAAACTAAATTGAGAAGGTTAGGGCTTTTAATTTTTCTATTTTTTTTTTTTTTTTTTTTTTTTTTTTTTTTAACTATTCCGTTTTCACTGTGTATATCTTCCGTTTGGCTATATTCTGATCCTTAATGAGTATAGTAAAAAATAAAAAGAAAAAACCTTTAACGGAAATATATTCTGTTAATGTATTCTAAACTAAACTAAATATATCTTCCGTTTGGCTATATTCTAAACTAAACTAAACCAAGAGACTTGTGACATTAAACAATGGCTTCAAAAGAAAAAACCTTTACAACATTGTTGATGGCCACTGAGCCACATTTAACAAAAACAATGGGGGATTGATCGAAGTGAGACTATCAAAAGCCCATGTGCAGGTAATCTGCTATGATTAAGAAACCTGTGAATTACGCTCACAAAACACTATTGATTACATTATATTGGGCAATCAGTCATGAAGGATGTGTACCTTAGATCAGAATAATTTATATTAGGCAATCGACCAGTACAAGGCCATGTACCCTAGATCAAATTGTATTGGGTAATTGGTCAGCATATGGCCATATCCCCCATAATACATTACATAGGAAAATTGATCAGTATATGGTTATATATCCCAGAATAAATTACATTGGGTAATTGACCAGTGCGCGATCATGTACCCTAGATTATATTAAATTAGGTAATTGGCCAATAAACGGTCATGTACCCCAACCCAAAACCTGATTACATAAGGTAGTTGGCCATAGACACAGCCATGGACCCCAAAGGGGTTGGCATAGTGGTTGGACAGCCTGGGGACCTTGAGTTTGCTCCTCAAGGTCTTTGGGGCCATCGGACTGGGGGTTTGTCCATTTAACTAACCGAGGTGCATTTGCAAGAAACTCTTTGTCATGGGCCTGTGCACCCTTGATATTGGTTGGAGCAAAGCTCCGGATACCCGGTGCCATATAAAAAATAAAAAAATAAAAAGAAATTATTTTACTTATCAAAAAAATAAGTGAAGAAGGACAAGGCACCATACCAAGGTACAGTGCAAAAGGGCCAAGGTACAATTTTCTCATTAATAAGGAAGAAACCCAACAATAAGGGAATTAGGATCATCTTCAGTTCATTTGAACTAAAAAACATCCAGTTAGTTATATTAGAAGGGTATTTTTGTCCCTTCAAAAAGTGAAAAGACAAAAATACCCTTCAAATATAACTAACTGGATACGCTCCAGATCAAATGAATTGCAGATGACCTGTTCCACAATAAGGGCTAATTCAACTAGCTCTGAACAACCAGGGTAGCCAACTGCAGCCCAAAACAAGACCTGGTCCAATAAATGAAAAAAAGGACTTTGCATGTGGAAAGACAAGAACCATATTGCTATAATATCTATTCTTATACTTTGGTTTTTCACAATTTATACCTGTTCATATCACATCCTATGCCCAAATCAATACATGTGCTCTGTAGACCCAAATGCTTTGATACTATACTATAATTCTAAAGCCCCTAAAATTAAGTATTTAAGATAATTAACCCATAGCGATCATAGTGCCTCCACACCAATTAAATTGTAATTCGCTAGATTTACTACTTAAATCACTAACTATTAGAGTAAAATTGTAACGGCACCAAAACTGGCCTTGGCCAGCCTAGCAAGGTTACTGGCAATTATCCCAGAATAACCAACTGGTGGCTAAATGAGAAATCGCCTATCTAAGCATTATCAAAGTTAATGCATAAGAAGGTGAAATTAATCTGAGAAAACTATAAATTATTATGGTATAGGGTAAATCTAACGACTTAATAAGTAAACCTCATAATTTAGTATGCCATGAGTTCATTATTATTAAGCAAAAATAAACATGCAGTTTTTGGTAAACATTGAAATGGAGGTGTTATCTCCATTAATACACTTTGAAAATATTGTTTAGTTAATAAAAGGGTGGTGTACTCCTAGTGACAATCACCTAAGTATTTTAATGTAGAAAAACTAATGTGTATAGGTCGTAACTATTATATATGGTCTACTCGAGATATTACCCATTCCCGGCAGGGTTGGCGTTATCCCGAAGGACCTATAATACAATGCCGGTGCCCTGTCTATTATACGCTACCATCCACCACTAACAGCCCAACCGAGTTCGACATTGGGTGGCCCACGCTACTAGTGATGTACGTCCTGTAATGACCAAACATTTGGCAATGGCTGCACCAGTCACGAAAACCACAGGATCCAAGGCCAACACACACACATTTGACCATAGAATCAAGTCTATTGAGTAAGCCCATAGCCATTATTCCGCACGTACCGGTGTACCATGTCATACGATACATCATATCAACTAGTTATTAAAGCAAGTACCAAGTTATTACAAAAAAGCAGATATGCTCATATCATACACATGGTTAGTCAGCTGATATATCCCATATTTTTAAGGAAAGTGTTTGTAATAGTTTACTTACCTCGTTCGCTTGCTCGAGTCGTCCACATCACAAAACCCAAGTATAACGAAATACGACACATCTTTATGCGCAATACTAGAGGACTTCTACGAGTATGGTACTAGGTCCTATCTAACAAAAAGGGGTTGCTGGACCCTAAGATTACACAAGTGAGGCTAAGGGCAAACGCCTAGCTCCATGGTCATATGTACGGCCACAAGAGCGTACGTTCGGCCAGTGAGTTAGGTATCCCGGCCAACAACTCTAAACTGTGTTTTGAGGCTTGTATGAAAATCTATGGACTAATATACCTCATTCTAGGCTACTAAGTAAACACATGTAAAGGAAATATCATGTTATCATGCAACTCAAAGCAACAAAAAGAAGGGTTAAAAACTCTTTCAAAACGTACTTGGTTCTTGCAAAGAAATAGGTGTGAAAGCTTTACCAAAACATCTTCAAAACATGAAATACCAGTAACGACAATAAAAGACCATGGAATGGGAAAGGGGATTACCTTAGAAGGTGGCAAGAACACCAAGCTTTCTTCCTTCTCTCTCTCCAATTCACTTCTCATAGTAGGATTAGGGTTTCTTTGAGGTTAGGGGAGGCTGATGGGACGAAGGGGGGTTTATATAGGAGGTGGAAGGCGTGCCTCCTCTGAAAAAATGGATAATTGGTTAAAACTGTTTTCAAGGGTGTTAGCGTACGTACGGTACTATTAGGCGTATGTACGAGTACTATTACACGTTGGGCAAAAGGGTTCAGGCATACGTTCTAAGTATTGCCCACTGGGTCAAAGACTGGTCAACATACGTATGGGTGTTCCCCTGGGCGTACGTCCTCATTAAAGACAAGTGCATACGTATGGGTGGTCCCATGGGCGTACGTATGGTTAGAAAGGAGTGAAACTTGGGTTTTGCCTCAAAATACTCAAGGGGTTGGGTTACTCATAAGGGTTTAGGTCTTTTGTTATAAAACCATGCTTTATGAAATCATTAATCTATTTAAAAACCGTTGTTTTTATCGAGGTATTACACTCTCCCCTCCTTATAAGAATTTTGTCATCGAAATTTGATTTTAGTAATAAACAAGATCTTCCTGGCGGTGAGGGCTTTAAAACCTTTTTAACAAAAAAACAGGATGAGGGTTAATGATTTAAATGAAACACATTGATGAGAACATTCAAGCATGCACAAATAAATCCAAGAAAGGAAAGGAAATGAAGAGAAAGAAAAGGAAAAGCACATACACACAAAATTGCCACCGCCAAGGTGGACTTATAGTGTAGTACAACCAACTATGCAAACAAAAAGTTCAAATGCAAGATCATCCTATGAACGTCATCGATCGGACCTCCTCAGACAAGGCTCTGCTGACCTCCGACTCGAGGTGCCTCGTGCACTAGGGCTCCCCATCCCTAAGTTGAAACCCAGGCTATGAATGTTGTAATCCCTCACGTTGAGCGAAGGCCCTCCCAAGTGGCTATGCATCTGCTGGATCAGGGAGTGATCGGACTCCTGCCTTTCCCGTATACCTAGGAATGCCGTCAACAGTCTTCCCACGGACTGCTAAAATTCCATTGAGCATGTTATTCATGCGCTTGTGATCAAGGTCGCTCGAGGAAACTCCATTTGCTGCGCATCCCCTCGTGTCGCTCTCGGTGCTCGTGGCGCTCTTGGTAATCTGGCCGATAAGATCAGGGTCACGGTGATAGACTTTCCCCTCAGCCGAGTTTGGAAGGAATCCGTCTTATGGCCATGCAGATTCGCGTAGAACTCACGAACTATCTGGATTGCAGCTGGTCAGCAATTCTCCATCATTGGTAACCATCCCTGGGCGCCGAGTGTATCCCGCACCCTCGGGGCATGGTTGCCCTCGTTGGGCACATTCATCCTTCTCTCAACAATGACGTTGCGGCCGCGATAGAAAGCGATGTATTGACGCTCCGCCTTGGCAACCCTAAAGCGAGTGTTGTCATAGCTAAGCAGGGCATCATTCTTATCCGTGTCGAAGTTGCCCTCGGCGAAAGCATTCAGACCAAAACTGTGAGCCAAAGACTCATCCAAAATGGCCTCCTCCTCCGCCTCCTCTATCTCGAAATCAGGGTCGGATTCTGGATCCTGGGCCACTTGGATCTGAGCTTCGGTCCTACGGAATCGGATCAAGTAGGAAAATGATGAAGCTGCCTCACTTGCTCTTATTCATGCCACAAAGCATCACTACCAATTCTAAGTGCAACCTTAATAATAACTTATCTAACTACAACAGTGGTAGCTGAAATTCCCCCTCAGGTGTTAGGAAAAATGCAAGGAGACATCGGAAAAACATGGGGATGTCTGAAATGAAAACCTAGTGAGGTTGTAAAGGGCTACTTTGCAGTTTAGAAATTCGGTCAAATGCTCAACAGCATAGGAGGTGGGTTCGGTTGCAAGGTTATTTAAAAAGCACTTAATATAAAATAGGAAAGAAAAAAAATCTGCGATTTCTATAAGCAGGTTAGGGAGTGCTTATTTGAAAAGTGTGAATTTAAATCAAAATCTCGATTTCACAAAATATTTAATAAAAATGTATTTTTTAACATGTTTTACCAAACACCTTTGCGATTTTAAAAAATATCGATTTCAAAAACGCAATTTTTAAAATCTCATTTATTGAAACCACAATCCCAAACAGACCCTTAGTCAAAGGGTAGACCTGGGCTCAAGGGTCATTAGGACCGGCTTGGGCTAATTTTTGGGAGTTTTAAATGAAAAAAAAAAAAAATCGGATAATAACTATACAACTTTCGAAACATGATTTTATAACTATAGATACAACTTTACTATTGTTTGAAATAAAGAGTTTTTTTTTTCTTTTTTTTTTGTGATTTTGTGGAGGTTGAATTTGATATTGACTCAGTTTAGAATTTCTATGACACCAATAATATCAAATATTCTTGCTAATTTTATATTCACGATTTGATTAATGGAATTTAAGTTTTCTTCTTTCAAATCATCGAAAAGATAATTAAGCATTGAACTTGAGGTGTAAGGATTTATTTAATTGCACTAAATGTACCATAGAAATGAGTTTTTTTAACATGTAATGAAAAATACAATAATAATACTTTAAATTTTAAGATTAATTTATAATGAATCGAAGAATCATGCGCATTGCGCAGGTTAAACTGTCATATATATATATGACAGTTTTCTCCAAACTGAGTTGGAAGAACTTCCCACAAATTGATATGCACATAACTTTTTAATAGCAGGGGCAAAGTTGAAATAAATAATATTAAAAACTCATGTGCATCTCACATGTTTTTAAAAAAAGAGACACATGTCATTTTTATAGATTAGGTTGAAGGAAGTTCCTCCAACCCAGTTTGGAGTAAAACTCTGTCTATATATATAATAGCCTAAACTCCTAGAATCGCGTAGAATTGCGACATGTGGCGTGAATCCAATTTTTTTTTTTAAGGCTAAACCGGTTTCTTAAGACATTATTTTTAAACACTAAACCCATCAACTTTAAAGAGTGAACCGGTTTTTAAGTAAAAAACCGGGCATTAAATTAACTTAATTAATGGCATTTATTATATTTCAGTAATTTTCCTTACATGTGATTTCATTAAGTTCAAAACTCTAATTTACGATATTATTTTTTCTGAATTTATTACTCTCCAAAACTATAGAAACACAATATTTAAAATTTAAAAACATACTACATTAACTACTCATAATCGGCCATATAAGTCATACAAATAAAACTAAAAATAAAAATAAAAAAGGCTTTTTTATAAAAAAAAAAAAAAAAAAAAAAAAAAAAAAAAAAACCATGCCTATAGGAACAAATTTTGATTTTAAAAAAAAAAAAAATTGTTTATTTTCCTCTGTATTTTTTTCGAATGTTCAAAATTATATGCGTTTGATTCGTATTTGTATTGAAATATTATAGATATCACACTAAAAATATTAAATATTCCTCTTAATTTTCTATATTATAATCCATGTATTCTTCTTGCTTTTTTTTTTTTTTTCTTTTCTTTTCTTTTCTTTTCTTTTTTTTTTTAAAATCAATATACTTATAGGAAGAAAGATTTAAACATGTTTAATGTATATGAATTAAAATAAAATATTTTTTGTTTTGTTTATGTGATTTAGTCGATTTTGACCATTTTTTAAAGTGTTCTTATGCATTTGAAAGTAAAACAAGGCAAAAATTTATTCGATTAATAAGCATAAATGGAACATAAATACTTCAAAACACCAAAGAAATATTAAGCATAAATACTGGCTCACTATGTTTAGTAATATATATATTGGTGTATAACTTTAAATGTTTTTTTATTTAAAGATGTGATATATATATATATATATATATATATATATATATATATATATATATATATATATATATATTTCGATACATTTTTTTTAACCTATAATGAAAAGTATGATAAAAAGGCGTTTAAATTTTAAAATTAAATTATAATGAAGAATCCTGCGCATAGTGCAGGTTATGAGCTAGTATATATAATAGCAGAAAACCATGAGAAATGAAATCTAAGGTACCTAAAACCTTAACAAGTGGCATTTTTGGAGTGTTAAAATTGTTTTAATTGGCATGGTAAAATTGCGACAAGTGAAACTATTATTTTTTGATTTAATGTTTTTTTTTTCTTTTATAATCCACAAAAGGTATACATGACATATTAACCTGAACATTAAAACTGGGGAATCAATAAAACAAATAGATAAATTTTGTACCAGTAAAT
The DNA here is from genome assembly GCF_965113065.1 of Corylus avellana. Taxonomy (NCBI): domain Eukaryota; kingdom Viridiplantae; phylum Streptophyta; class Magnoliopsida; order Fagales; family Betulaceae; genus Corylus; species Corylus avellana. Next base: position 14,522,441 of record NC_142498.1, read on the forward strand.
CAGTAGGATAAGCTTTGAATATGGGTAAAAATTGTTTATGTTTGTAGTCATTGAAAAGAAGCGTGATAAGGAGTAATGCTAAGTTTTAAGGTTTATTGAGAGAGAGAAAAAACACATGAAAAAAATATAGAGGAGGGAAGAAAGGCCTCCTTGTCTCTCTCCCTTCCTCCCATTAGTAGCAGCGCTCGGTGTCTTCTCTATAGTCTCTTCTGGTCTCCCTTTTGGTAGTTTAGTTTTAGATCTAGATCTAGATATAGTTTTTCATACTCAGATCTACTTGTTCTAGGCTGTTTCTCTGCTTTCCATTGCTTCTGCGCTAATCAACCAATGAAGTCTCGTGTACCGGAGAGTGATTTTCACGCGCCAAGACGTATCTTCCTAGGGATGTTTACGATATCGTGCTCCTCTACTACTGCTTCTGGTGGGGTTTTGTTGTTTATAGTCTTTTTGCTTTGATTTATTTTTGTTCCTTTTGTCCTGGCTTTTGGGACGAGGACGTGAGCTGATTCCTGACCTTTGGGCTAGGAGGATTAGATCGGTGTGGGGATTATCTCTTACGGCCAGGAAATAAGTTTTGAAAATTTGGGCTACCCATGTCTTAGATCTGTTTCATAACTGAAGTTGTACATGGTTTAGCAAAAGTTTTTGTCATAGATAGAATTTGATTGTAAGAATTTTCTGATTGTATCTATGACTTTGTAATTTCATAGCATTTGAGTATGTTTTATTAGGGCTTTATACTATGTGATATAAGAGACGTTATGCTCTTGATCTTTTACCAATAAATTCAGAAAGATTCCTGTTAAAAGATGAATAGTTAAGCTGAAAACTAAAGGGACCTTCTTAAGCCCAAATATTTCAATGACAATAATAAGTAAATAACACTAAAGAAAAAATTGTTAAATAGTGCACTAAACATAATCATATTACCTCCCCAATAATCGAAATTAAACATTTTAAATCATTTGGGTGGCTAAAATTGTTAAATAGGCCAAAACTTTCAATGAGTTTCATACTTGGGTGCATATATCTTCAGTAGCTGTGCAAAAAAATTCACCAACAATGGTTAATAAAAAGTAGGTTGAAAAAGAACTAAAATTTAATATATAAAATAGTTTTAGGGTGGTTAAATAAATTACAAGTAGCATTTTATAACTATGTTTTGTTGTGTAAAGTTAGTTTCATTCAATCCACCCAACTATCACCATAACATAAGGCAGAAATCAACAACTGTTTGAATTGTTAAATAAGCTAAAACATTCCTACAGTTTCATAGATGAGTAGATAAACGTTCAGTAACAGTGCAAACATTTCACTAACAATAGTTAATAAAAAAAATATTTCAATATAGGTAAAAATTGTTTCCATCTGTAGTCATTGAAAATAAGTGTGAGAATTAGAAGAAGAATAATAAGCTAGAAGCTAAAGGAACCTTCTTATGTCCAAATATTCCAATGATAATAATAAATATAAACACTAAAGAAAAAAAATATATTAAATAGTGCATTAAAAATAAAAAGAATATGGAAAGAGAACAAAAAATTATTATATAAAATGGTTTCAAGGTGGCTAAATATGTTCCAAGTAGCATTTTATGACGGCTTTTTTTTTTTTTTTTTTAATGTTGGTTTAATTCGATCCACACCCAACTATCATCATATGGCAGAAATGGGCAGTTGCTTGAATTTAATGAATTCATCTATAACCTTTTTTTTCTCTCCCGATCTTGTTCTTTTTCATTATTATTATTTTTTCTTTCTTCTATTTCTTTAGGGAAAATTACAGTTTACCCTCCCAAAGTTTGGGGCCATTTTCAATTCGACCTCCAATGTTTCAATTTTTGCAATCCACCTCTCCCCCCCCCCCCCTCCCTCGGCGGAACTTGCCAAACATTTGCAATTCGGCCATTCCGTCAGTCAAAGGGGCTTTGACTGACGGAACAGTGATCACGTGCGACACACATGATCACTTCTGGCCACTTTCTACCAAAAATGCCCCTCCATCCTTAAATTCCAAAACGCACGCCTAACTTCACCTGACCCACGATTAACCCAACCCAACCCAACCTAAGCTAATGAACAAAGTAACCTTCAGTTACTTTTTCCCCTTTGCACAACAAGAAGTCAAGGGCAGAAGAACAAAGAAGCACAGGAGAAAGCGACACTGGAGAACCCATTTCCACGACAACCTCACTAGACAGAGACAAAGCAAACAATTTCTTTCGACGAGGCAAGTGTTTTCCCTTTTGAAATTGTATATTCGCACCGTACAAAAAATTAGATGGAAAAAACTAGGGTTTTTGGTAATTTGGGGGTTTTAGTGAGAGGAGCTTCATCTTCACTGCAGAGAGAAATGATGGAGTCTACCTCAAGTTCTGGTGGATCTCTTGGTTGCACTGGAAGCAGAGCTTTATCTTCATAGTAGCGGCTTTGTTACTGTGAGCGGCCAATGATTGTGAAAACAGCTCAAATAAAGCAAAATTTCAGGAGGAGGTTCGTGGGTTGTGAAAATTATAAAGCAAGTTGTATGTTTATGATTAGTGTTGCAAAAATTTGGGCAAGTTCTTCAAACACATAATTTATTGTTTAGGGTTCTAATTTTCGTTGTGGGTTCTGTGTTTTAGGATGAGTAGAACAAATTGATTGTTTTAATATTTTGTTTAGGGTTCTAATTTTCATTGTTGGTTATGTGTTTATGATGAGTACTGATTATTTCTTGTTTTAATTCCAAACTCCCGTTATGTTTTGCTTTAATTTCTGTTTCAATTTTGCTCTAAAGCCTGCACATGTGGAGATTAGGTCACCCAAAGGGCTCTCTCTGTTCAACAAAGTCTATTTGGACTAATTTGTCGAAAACCAACCATTTTTCAGTTTTATGGTTTTCTCTTAGAATAATTAGCTAGGTAGCATATATATTGGTTAAAGAATATAATAACAGTTATGCTGTTAATTTGTCTTCTAAATTCCATAATCAAAGCTATTAATGTTGTTGCTATAGGTCACCAATATTAACCTTCACCATACACCTAATTACAGAAAGAAAGCCTCACAATGGGGATTCAATTAATAGAACTATACTTGAATAAGTGAGGAGAGCACTACAGAGTACCAAACTACTTTAAAACAAAAGATAGCCAAATGATCCAAAGGGTCCCAAAAGAGAGACAACAAAGCCTAACTGCAGATTGCTAATTTAAGTGCCAAAAGGATTGGCTTCATGTTATAAACAATTAAAAAAGATACACAACCCAAACATAAATTTTGGTACCTTAGACAGGATCTAATTGATGAAGTAAACTCATTGGGTAAATAATTGGGAATGGCTTTTTGGCTTTTGTAATTTTCTACAAAGTGCTTGTTTATGCAGTACTAGTGCTTTCTAGATGGTGTATGACTATACCAAACAGCTAGACGGTTCATTAGGAACTAATATTTTCTGTGTTTAGATTAGTGATTAATATTTGTTTACTATTTTACAGATTAACTGAGATTGTGGTTTCTTTGAATGGATTGATCCTGAGTTGTGTGCCAATTGTAAAAGCGTTGGAAGTTGGTTCTAGCGAAGGTAGGAAAAATTGTTGTTAGAAGCAAAACGGTGTAGAGACATGGTTGAAGTTGAAGTCAATAAGGTGAAGGTAGAAATGGAGAAAGAAAATCTGCGTGTGAAGGTAGAAATGGATAAAGAAAATCTGTGTGTGAAAGTAGAAATGGATAAAGAAATTGCTTGGTATCATAAGGAAGTAGAGATTGGGGAAATCAAACTTCATGCAGTTAAGAAGAATTACCAAATAGTGCTTGTTTGTTCGTGGATAATTTGTTTAAGTGGTATTCCTGTGTTTTTTGTTTGGATACACTCAAAGTGCTCCGTATGAATGCAAAGTTGGCCATATGAAGTTGAACTAAGGTGTATGTACTTTTGGGATCACATTGTGGTTTTTAATGTTTATGTGTCATTTTGGGAGCACAATGTGTTCTATTGTGCTTGTGTACTTTTGGGAGCACAATGTGGTCTTTTGTACTTATGTCATTTTGGGAGCACAACGGAAGCGAAACAGTTGTGGAGTCGTGTAATTCTAGAAGCACATTGTGGATGTAATGTAGTTTTTAGCTTATCCCATGTAGCATACTATATTGTGTATGTTATTTGTAATGAAATTATTAGTTGCTATATGTATGACTATGAGCTTCCAAATGTCAATTATGGAGAAGTATGACATCATGCAACCAAATGAACGAGTATCTTTAACTATACCTTCGATATTATTACATGATATATGATAATCATATCATGCGTTTGATATGATTAATCTACACCTGTATAATGACTCACATTTTCCAACAAGTAACTAAGCTTCAACTAATAATTAACAAATTCCTCAAACAGTGACAATCTTCAAATGATAATTAAGTTCAATAGAGTAAAACAAATTAATGTCCTCAATAAAACAGCTTCATTCACATACACATTCACAAATTCATACAAAATAGTTTCATACACATTACCAACTTCCATAGACATTAACAAGTTGTCTATAGACATTACATATTTGTCACAAAAAACGTTACATACTTGTCACAAAAAAAAAAAAAAAAAAAACATAAGACTACAACTCCAGCACATTACGGCTTCCACTCTGGATTGAGCTGTTTTTTCTTAGCTTCCACAATTGCAATTCGCTTCTATATTGTACTCACAATACGTTTTCCATTCAATTTCGCCACAGTTTCAGACTTTGCTTCAGCACCACTGGATGTAGCTGCTACACCAGTAGATGCAGCTATACCATTTCTGCCTCCACCGCCTCTCACTGCACCACTTCTTCCTCCACTGCCTCTCACTGCACCACTTCTGCCTCCACCACCTATCACTGTAACACCTCTACCTGTAAATCCCCCTTAGTTTTAGGCCCTACTCTTCCACCACCAATAGTTTGCTTTCTAGTTGCACCACCTCTAGTTTTAAGGCCTCTAGTTTAAGGGCCCTCTTCAGTGAAGTCAATGTGTACAGGAGCCCTGGTAAGGGTACAACGAAAAATACCTCTAACCCAATCAGATGTACGAGTCCTTGTTGCAGCACCTCCTGTGACAATTGTAGGAATTTCTATCTCTTCCGTGTCAGCCATATTGCCCCATGTTGGAGATAAGATAATTCCTGGTGCAGGTCCAATGGGGTGACTTCTCTGTCAGGACCAAATCCAGGTGGAGATGTGTGCTCTCTTTCATCAACAAGACTAGGGATTACAGATCCATGTGGAGTACGTGTATGCTAAAGTTTCCCCTTACTCTTCTTAAAAAAAAAAAAAAAACGAATGATACAAACAATTAAAATATATAAATAAATAAATATGTACATTATAAAAAACAATTTCATTTAAGTACCTTCACTGCACTTGTAACTGTCGACCACCGCTGCCATTCTTTTTATTTGTCTAGGCTTTCTGTTAACAAAAAATGAACCAATTGTCAGTCAATTGTAACAATGCACTTTATGGTTTTGTACCTAAACCATAAATACCTACAACACTACTATTAGGACCTCTAAAGTATTGGCACACGAGTACCCATAAATTCATACCTTGTACACAACTCGTACCATACTTTTACCCGGAGTTTGAGTATTGGAACCAACACTTTGTGATTAAAAAAAAAAGAACCAACATAAAAAATGAGAGTATTCATACAAAGTCCAAAAGCAGCCAGTTATAACTATTTGGAATATTAAGGACAAAGGAATAAAGTATATTTATACTTACAGTTCCTGCAGGTGGGGTATTAAGCTGACTTGCTGAACTCCTATTCAATGGACAGCTCCTCTTATTGTGACCTAAGCCAGTACACTTCCCACATCTCATCCTTGCACCAAATTTTCTCATTCGGTGTGGATTTATGGGGTCCCTACTCTCATCAGGAGCCCTCTTTCTTACCTTCTTTGGTCTCCCAGGGGCCACTCTATATTTAGGTGGTTCCAATTTATCATGGTTGGTTTTTATCCATTGCTCCTCACTAGGAATTAGGTAAATAATTGGTGCGTATGCTTTTTTATACCTCTCTATTGTGTAGTAGTCATCAACATAGTCCTCGGGATTCCCACAATCTTAGAGTATAGCAGAAAAGGCACGGAGACAGGGGATTCCAGTGAGTTCCCACTGCCTGCAACCACATATTCTTCTACATAGGTCCACCACATACTGTTTGTTGTTAGGAGCAGTAACCTTAAACATTCCATTACCATCATAGGTTGTAATGCAGTCCATTGCTTCTAGACCAATTGCCTCCATCTTTTGCACAATTCTAGGGCATAACCTACTAATCAACTTCTCAATCCCTTCTCTCTTAGCCTGATACCTCCTCATCAACTTTTTCTTTATCATCTCCAACAATGTCAAAATAGGTTTGTCACTCGCCTTGAGGATGTATGAGTTGAAACACTCACATATATTGTTCACCAACAACTCACACTTTGGATATTCATTAAATGAAGCCTAAGACCATGCACTAGGGTTAATCTTACTCAAGTATTTGTACGCATCCTTGTTGAGTGTCTTCAATTCTTCCATATGAGCAGTAAACTCATGTTCAGTGTATGCAGATGCTGCAGCCCATAACTTCTTCTTCAAGGCCAATCCTTTATGCCCCCCTAAGTCCCTGAAGTTGGCATATAGATGCCTAACACAAATTCTATGATCCAACAATGGAAGCACAACCTCCAAAGCTGGCATGAGACCCTGCAGAAGAAAGACAATTAATATGTTATAAATAAATATTATTGAAGTGTTATGTAAAATTATTGTTCAAAATTAAATGTAAAATAACTTACTTTTTGTCTGTTTGAAATGAATGTTGGTCTAGAGCCCCGCTCATATAGTCTAAGATCAGGCACAAGGGTTTTCAAAAGTCATATTCAGGACTCTTTCGTCTCAGCTTCAACAATAGCAAAGGCAATTGGGTACATATTGTTATTCCCATCCCTTCCAACTGCAGCTAAGAGCTAACCCTTGAATTACCCTTTCAGGAAGCATCCATCCACCCCTATAACAGGCATACAACCCTCCAGAAACCCCTTCTTCATTGCAGCCAGAGAAATATAGTCTTCCAAATTTTGAAAGCACACTAGGGTTTGGTCTGTCCACCTTCATCATCATATAGCTTCCCTTATTAGTCCTCCTCAATGTCTCACAATAATCCCATAGATGACTGTATTGATCTTCAAGCTTACTATATATATTTTTTTTTACTTGCCTTTTTCTTAGCCTTATACATCATAATTGGAGTTACATCCACTTTCCATATGTCCTTCACTTCATGTTGTATGACATTCAATGGCATGTTGGGCTGAATTCTGAACTTCTCGATCAATTTGTTGGCTATCCAAGTTTAGTTCACAATTGAGTTCTTGTATTGCCTACCACACACATGTTTCGGGTGCATAGATCTTATCTGAAATGTTTGTTCACCAGGAATCTGCTTTGCATACACTCAATACAGACACTTGTTATCCTTGCACACCACGATACACTTTCGTCTTTCATTCCTTTTCAACCTAATTTCCTTGCCCCTCATGAGATTGTACTCTTTAACAGCTTCTCTAAACGTTTGTATGTCTGGGAAAGTCATTTTGAGGTGCAACACTAGGTTAATTAGGTCAACTCTGTGAAATTCAAGTGAGTTGGCAGATGTTAATTCACCTTCCTCATCAGTAATAGGTGGTGACTCGAGTATGTCACTTGTAGCCATTTCTGAGTTAGAGTCATCATCATCTACTTCTTTAAATGTTCCTTTATTCTTAGGTCCACTTTCGGACCTAACAAAATCACCACTTGGATGGGCCTCATCTTGATTCTCATCTTCTTCATCACATTCTTCCTCATCATCTTCTTTTACATCACCTTGTTGTTCATCATCACCTTCATTCTCATTATCACCATCACCATCACCATCACCAGTTCTTCCAGTAGAACTATTTCCAGCACCACTAGTTCCAGCTCCACTAGTTCTAGCTCTACCATCGCCTACATCAAGGTCTACATCAAATAAATCTTCATCATCACTGACCTTGTCTTTCCACACAAGGTCATTGTAATCAGCCCTCCTCCTCTCCTCTTCATCATCGTCTTCATCATCCTCTTCATATTCCTCTTCATCACCTTGATCACCCCCAAAACACACAACATATAAATGCACAATAAAATGCCCCTTATGACAGCCAACCATATACAGGATATCGTCATTCGAGGTTATTAAATGCGAATCACCCATTAAATTATTCATGGGTTCTCTAAAGTACATTAAATCCCCTGCCTTGTACCCGTAATTTTTATAAATATCTTCTAATTCAAAAAAAAAAAAAAAAAAAAAAAAAAAAAAAAGACAACTGGTAAGGATCATAACTATCACTGTGAAGAGTCACTTCTCCACCCACATAGTCACAAGTAGAAGTCTTGTCGAACCTACCCCCATAACAAACCTCAAACACTAAATTCGACGACATCCTACAAAGTGAATGAATAAAATATATGATTAGCGTCTTTACATATATAAGAAGATAATTATATAAATGATGAGCGGCTTTACTTCCAAATATTCCTTTTACTTCATATGTTTCACATAAGACAGAACAACACAAAGGAGTAAGACAGCACAGCACAAAGGATAATTTTGTCAATTTTCTTGATTCATATTGGCCAACTTTTAGAGTTTTCTAAGATTGAAAGCATTTACGACTAAAGATATTATATATTTGAGAGTTCAGGTACAACATTTTGTTAGAAGATTGGTAGAAGTGGGCAACATTTTAATTTTTTAATACATATTTTACAAATGGGAAATGTGAAAGTTTTATTTCAATTGTTAAATAGATACTGAGTTTTATAAAATAGACATGAACATGACTTTAAATGATGAGTTTCATAATGCTCATGGAAATGAGATGATGAACCATTGGAGGGCATTTTTTTTTTTTTTCCTTTCATTAAAGAAAAATAAGGGTTAACATTACATCCCTTTTTAATTTTTTGGCCTTAAAAGAAGATTATACATCTCTTTTATTGTCAGGTTGGCACACATCGACCTATAATTACTCGCATATTAACAACTTTGTTTCATCTTTATCATTTGTGGATAGTTTACTAGATTTGGGGACCACTTTTGTTTACACGACATTAGCCTTTACACTCTAGGGACAAACTTTTCTTCCAACGTAAACAAACAACTTCACCAAAGCAAAGCTCACAATAAAGCCAACAAATGCAAATACAATGCAATACGACAAACAAAACAATAAATTAACATCACGTACTAAAGGATAACCAAAGAAAAACACCCCTCACTAAAACCCCCAAATTACCAAAAACTCTAGTTTTTTCCATCTAATTTTTTATACGGTACGAATATACGATTTCAAAAGGGAAAACACCTACCTCGTCGAAATAAATGTCTGCTTTGTCTCTGTCGAGTGGCTGTCGCGAGGTTGTCGTGGAAATGGGTTCTCCAGTGTCGCTTTCTCCCTGCTTCTTTTTTCTTCTGCCCTTGACTTCTTGTTGTGCAAAGGGGAAAAAGTAACTGAAGGTTACTTTGTTCATTAGCTTAGGTTGGGTTGGGTTGGGTTGGGTTGGGTTAATCGTGGGTTAGGTGAAGTCAAGCGTGCGTTTTGGAACTTAAGGATGGAGGGGCATTTTCGGTAGAAAATGGCCAAAAGTGATCACGTGCGTTGCACATAATCACTGTTCCGTTAGTCAAAGTGGCTTTGATTGACGGAATGGCCGAATTGCAAATGTTTGGCAAGTTCGGGAGGGTGAATTGCAAAAATTGCAACATTGGAGGTCAAATTGAAAATGGCTCCAAACTTCGGGGGGGTAAAGTGTAATTTTCCCTAAAATAAAAAATAATAATAATAATAATAATAATAAAATTAAAAAAAAATGTTATAGATGAATTCATTAAATTCAAGCAGCTGTCCGTTTCTTTCATATGATGACAATTGGGTGTGAATCGAATTAAACCAACATTAAATAAAAATAAAAAAATAAAAAATAAAAAAGGTCATAAAATGCTACTTGGAACATATTTAGCCACCTTGAAACCATTTTATATAATAATTTTTTTGTTCTCTTTCAATATTCTTTTTATTTTTAATGCACTATTTAAATATGCACCATTTCACCCATAGGGGTGGCCGGCCACCCTAGCGCAGCCATGGGGGTGTCGCCGACCACCTCCAACTGGCCTTTGAGGATGGCAGCCTCAGGGGGTGGTTCGGCCACCCCATCGGGCCCTAGGGGTGGCACCGACCACCCCCATGGCCCCAGGAGGTGGTTCAGCCACCCCCTAGGGCCAAACACAAAAAAATAAAATAAAATTTGGGTTTGGCCATAGGGGGTGGCGCCGGCCACCCCCTAGGGCCCCAAGGGGTGCACCAGCCACTCCTAAAGATCGGTTGGGGGTGGCCTTGGGTTTGACCATAAGGGGTGGCTGAACCACCCCCTAGGGCCCTCGCCGCCACTCCCAAAGATCGGTTGGGGGTGGCGCCATGGCCCAAGGGGGTGGTTTAGGGCCAAACCCAAAAAAATTTGTTTTTGGGTTTGGCCATAGGGGGTGGACGAACCACCCCCAAGGGCCAGTTGGGGGTGGCCGGCGCCACCCCCATGGCTATGCTGGGGTGGCTGGCCACCCCCTATGGTGGAAATGGGATGGCCAACCACCCCATATTATTAAATTAAATTTTTTATTTTTAATTATTTTATTTTATATTTAATTCGAATAGTGACCTTCGCTTCATAAGGCGTAATCCCCAGCCGATTGAGCTACCCGTTTGAGACTTGGTCAAAATCAACAATTGTTTGAATTTAGTGAATTCTTCTATAATATTTATTTTCTTACCTTATTTTATTTTTCATTAATATTATTTATATTTTTTGCTATTCTTTTCTAAGACGTTTTCAAGAAAAGATTTTTGAAATTGAATTATAATGTAGTCATTGAAAACAAGTGTGGGAATTAGAAGGGAAATAATTAGGTATTCCAGTGACGATAATAAGCATCAATACTAAAGAAAAATTTGTTAAATAGTGAACTAAAAAAATAACATTATCTCCCCAATAACCAGAATTTAACATTTTAAATCGTTTTAGGGTGGCTAAAACTGTTAAGTAGGTAAAAATAAATAAATAAATAAATAAAAATTCCAGCAATTTTATAATTGGGTACATTTACGTTCAATAGTTGTGCATTCACTAACAATGATTAAAAAAAAGTATGTTCAAAAATAACAAAGATTTATATATAAAATAATTTAAGGGTGGCTAAATCTGTTAAATGTAACATACCATAGGACAAAAACCTACAGTTGTTTGAATTTAATGAATTCATGTATAACCTTTCTTTTCTTTATTTTGTTTTTTTACTATTTATATTTTTTTGCTATTCTTTTCTAAGATGTTATTTCAAAAAAGGATTTTGAAATTAAATTATAATGTAGTGATTGAAAAGAGAAGATGAATGGTTAACCTGGAAGCTAATAGAACTTTCTTAAAAATCCCAAATATTCCAATGACAATAATAAGCATCAAAACTAAAGAAGAAAAAAAATGTTAAATAGTGCATTAAAAATAGTAATATTACCTCCATAATAACCAAAATTTAACAATTTAAATGGTTTTTGGTGGCTAAAATTTTTAATAGCCAAAACTTTCTCTCAGTTTCATATATATACTTTTTTTTCATTATTATTTTTATATATTTTGCTATTATTTCAAAGATGTTACAAATCTAATGGTATATATGTTGCTATATCATGACATTATATACCGTTAGATGAAGTAAAAGAAAATCTTAATCATGAAATAGCTTGAAATGGGAAATGGAGACGACCCTATGATCAAGGATGTAAATTGAATATGGAATTCACTTATGATATTACAAACTTTTTTTTTTCCATTAGTTTTTTTTTTTTTTTTTTTCAGTACATGAGAGTTGAAGGCATTTGGCAGTTTACCCATTTCCAGTAGGTTTAGGTTTAGCAGCGATTTCAGGTTGTTTTGGGGTTATTGTTAGGGCTCCCCACTCTCTGTTTATACTTTTCATGTAATCTCCCTTTTTCCCCCTTCTCCTTCTTGAATAGGGGGTAAAAAAAGAGGCATTTGACAACTCATGGTTGTATAGAGTAGGTGTAATATTTAATAATTCATTAAGACTTGAAAAAAGTAGAGCTATAAACCATGCGGTTAACACTGGGAAGTGAGAAGCCAAAGTATGTGAACAATCTCATTTATTTTCCCTTTTCTTTCGAATGAAATGGTCTATTTTCAGCTCAACCATTCCACGACTTGGAGTAAAAATTAAGGAAAAAAAAAAGATTGGTGGGGGGGGGGGGGGGGGGGAGATGGGTGGGGGGTTGGGGGAATTCACTAAATCAACAATGAAAAGTAAGAGCAGATGAAGATAGTTGCAGGAGGCACAATAGCCTGGGCTGAGACATCTATACTTCGATTTATCTATGACAATTACAATGTTAGACAACTGTGATGTAGAATACCTAACTAAATTTGGATTTTCTTTGACTTGAATGTACAAGGCACAGACATGTCAAGTTGTATAGACACTCGACAAAATTATCAAGCAATTCTCACCATATTATATAGTCTGTATGTTTGATGCATCAGCTGTAGGTTTTCGCGGATCACCATTACTATGTGCACGATCCGATTTTCGCCGTTTGGCAGCTAGCTGGGGCCTCAGCTACACAGAATATGAAATATGTTAAGAACCCAGAATTAACCAGCAACAAACATGGAAAAATATGAAAGAGAATTCTAGACTCCAATAAGCAAGCCACCACACAAAGAAGGAAAATGCTGTTTTTTTTTAAATAAATAAATAAATAAGTAGATCAATCTTATTAAAGCGCAAAAGTGTGCAACCCCAGTACATAAGGAGTAAACAAAAAAATACGCCCCCTTAAAGAAGAGAGAAAGGAACACATGTCCATAAACTCTAAAGAGTTAGCAAAATAAGAACTATTAGTAATAACCATCCACCCATATAAAGTCTGGAATAATATATCTTTCAATGTTATCACTATTTTCTCGGTCTTCGAAATTACAGAAGTTGCATTCTTTCCATATGCACCACATCACACAATGGAGAGCCATCTTCCAAGCTTCTAAGTAACGATGACAACCAAACTGGCCACTCAAACTACCCAATACTACCGGCATTCCCACTCTACCCCAAAAAGACAGAAAACTAATACCCACAATTCTATAGCAACACTGCAATGGAGCAAAAGATGATTGATGGATTCCCCAATGTTCCTCCACATGCAACACCAATCCATCACAATTAAGTGCCTCTTTCTTTGATTATCCATGACTGGAATCCTTCTTAATGTTGCTGTCCATACAAAGAAAACCACTTTCAAAGGCACCTTATTTTTCCATATGCTCTTCCAAGCAAAAGAAAAACCAACACTGGGGCTAGGAGCATGATAAAAAGATCTGAACTTGAATGTCAGCCTTTTGGAGGGGAGCTAACAGACTCTATCCTCGCACCCTCTATTCATAGAGTACAAGAGTTTGAAGAAAGAGGTGATCATCTCTCACTCCCAATTATGAATGGGTCTGATAAAGGTGATATTCCACCGACAAATGTTGTTTGCCATCACCACATGGTCTGCCACCAAGGCCTCCTTAAAATGGGAAATACTATACAAAATTGGAAAAGCTTCCTTCAGGGTCTGATCTCCACATCAGACGTTGTGCCAAAACTGAATCTTAAGCCCATCTCCCACCTAGTATTTCACAAATCTGAAAAAAATAAAAAAATTCCCTTCATCCCATCCTAAAGATTTTTCACACCCCAAACTCATAGGACCCCCATGCACCACATTAGAACGCCACCCTCCCCACACGCACTCATATTTAGTTTCCACCACCAATCTCCACAAAGCATCCCTCTCTATGTTGTAATGCCATAGCCATTTCCCTAAGAGATCTTGGGTTAAACCCTCTTGGGGAAATGGGAATATAAACCTTCGACCCAACTAACCAAATGGAATTTAACTTCATCTCCCACTCCACCCCCACAAGAAATCCAGCTGAATTTTTTCGATAAGGTTAGCAACACCAACTAGGATGAAGAATAGGGTAAAAAATACGTAGGCAGATTAAAGATAGTGTTTTTAATCTGAGTTATCCTACCTAACTAAGACAAATAAAGTCGCTTCATCCTGCCAAAAGACGCTCCATCTTTCTAATAATGTCATCCCGAATAGATTTGGCTTTAAACTGAGTTCCCAATGGTAGGCTCAGGTACTTCATAGGCACATGTCAAAAAAAAAGGTACTTCCTAGGCAAAGAGGATACCTTGCAACCAAGGATACCGGCTAAGCCTCTGACTTCTTCCACGACACCTACAGGGACTAATTTTGATTTTTCCAAGTTAATTTTGAACTTTGAAACAGCTTCAAAGCATAAGAAAATGTGGCGTAAATTACGAAGATGATCAGAGTTAGCCTCACAAAAAATCAGTGTATCATCTGCGAATAAGAGATGAGACACAAGCAACTCAGCATTATCTCTAGATCTCACCGAAAAGCCTAATAAAAACCCCCATTCACAAAGGTGAACGGACAACGTTCTACTCAACACTTCCACAGCAACAACAAACAGCAAAGAGATAAAGGATCTCCATGTCTCAAGCCTTGCGAACTATCAAAGAAGCCGGAAGGAGTTCAGGTAATCAAAACAGAAAATTGGACTGTAGAGATAGATTTCCAAAAGGTTTGAACCAACATAAAATATTTGGAACCTAAACTAAGTAGCATTACATGAATTAGTGATAAATGCGCTAAATCAATACCTAGAAGATACCCTTAAAAGTTTGGCAAAAATACCATTTATGTTTACCTTGATTTCTTCCTCTCATCCCTTCATCTACCAAAAACATGTGTTTAATTCAATTATGAGATTTAAGGTCTTCTCTTAGCTTTCTCACTAACACTGTCCAATGTTCTTCCCACAAGCACCACAAGATTAAATAAAAATTACAATGTTCAAACTTGAACCAATCCTCTTCTCATGCTAATAAAGGTAAACCGCCAAAACTGGCTCTAAAACCCAAAATATGGCCATATAATCAGGTCCAACTTTTATTGTTCTAGCAACAAACTATAGACCCTTTTAGATAAGTTATCCTATAGGCCCTGAGATCTGGTATGGCGTCCAAGGTTGTCATTATTGCAATCTGCATCATTTAACTCTTGGATTCTTGATCCCATGTACACATTCCAATTCATCTAAAAAAACAATTGATGACGGGGAACCCTCTAAGGCAAGGCCACTTTGTGTACACACCCTGTCAGGTAAACCCCGGACCTGTGCAAAGCACTCGCTCCACATGGATCAGGTAAGACTCCAACTTCGTCGGCGGACGTGGCCCCGAGAAAGTGTTTGCACTCAAAAGGATTCGAACCTTAGACCTGATAGAAATACCACCAAGACCAAGACCCTTACCACTTGAGCCAACCCCTTGGACATCTAAAAAAATGGAATCGCCAATAAATAGAAGCAGAGCAAATTAATATTTTACTAACGTCAGTGTCTGACTGCAATCCAAACCTATAAAATTACCACACTAAAAATTCAATTGCATTTTCTTGAACTAATTAAAGTTTATGTAGTTGCTTCCAATTTTACTCGACATCATTTTCTTCTAAATGCTCATAAATTTTATAGAGAAGTGCTCACAACATGATTAGAAGTTCAAACTATATTGACTTCATTGTCACATGACTGATTCATTGTTTTGTGAACAATGTCATGGCCCTTGTTGCTGCTCAAAGACTGGGATTGAAAGAGAGACCTATATTTTGGGTTCTTTATGTTGTTTTACTGGGGGGCAGCTTAGTACACTTTTCTTCTTACACATGAAATGTTATTAACAATTTAAAAAATATGTTTGCTTCCAACTACTTGGTAAATATTAATCATTTCATTGTTAGTTAATGTTAATAAGTGGATGACTCTGAAAGATGTAATTAGGGGTGAGTATAATCTAAAGGAGAGATGAAGTATTGAAACAACTCAGCAGCAACATTAAGTAATTTAACCTACCTGCATCTTTCCTTGGACCAATAAAAAGAACATCAAGAAATGAAAAGAGTGCTAAGACATACCATCTGAATATACTTTAGTTGCTTTAAAACTTCATCCATTTCTAGCTCCTGAATCAAATAAATAAGATGAGATTGAATTAAAATAAAATATGGGCAGAACAACTCAGGCAAAATAGAAGAGTATTCGATACAAAATGAAGTTAACATGATAGAAGGATGCAACAACACACTACCTTTTTTTTTTATAAGTAATGATGATATATAAAAAGAGCGCAGAGAAGCGCAACTCACATACACGGGAAGTATAAACAGAGAGCGCCTAGGAGGGAGAAAAATGAAAAAGAAACTCAGAGAAACTAATCACTAAACTAATACACGGGAAGCAACAACACACTACTTATAACACAACATTGTGATCCGGTGCCTTGTACCAGAGTTGTCAAGGAAAGACAAACCCACAATCAAGACAGTTTGCTAACAACACCACTGTGATGTATATAATGTCACGACAAAAAACCTAAGTCACTATAAATTAATAATGCTGACAGTGCCTTAAATAGTTGATTGAACATTTACTTTAGCATTTCTTTTTTCATTATTTGGCATCAATTAAGTAAAAAGAGTCAGTTTTCACTTGGCAGTACAGAAAAAGTCCATCCAATGATCAATCTAAACTAAGATTTTTTTTACAAGCAAAATCACCAGAATGGAATGGTATATTATAACCTGATCTGATATCTGACAATTTATGCCAATTTTCAACCAAAGTTCTTTAATGCTCCAAGATAGAAAAGCATGTTGCATGGTTATAATTACTCAAATTAGTCATTATTGACCTCGCACAACTTGTAAGATGTAACTGATTTAACTGCATGTTACACACAAAGTCATCACTCAACACTTAAATCTTAGAAACTTCAGCCTATGAATTTTTCAAGTCAAATGAGACTATCTTAAAGACTTCGATTAGTAGACCCCCTGCAAAGATTCTTCCTCCCAAAAATTTTCTTTATAATAACGCAGAGAAAAATCCAAACAAACCATTCGATTTAAAAATCTGAAAAATGAAAGATTATTTCACCTGAGGTACAGCACAATCGGCATGGGTTGGATCCCAAAGGACAGAGCGAAAGCAGTCCCAGTTATCAGTTTGGACTTCACAAAGAGGAGCCCTGCAAATAAAAAAGAAAAACTATAGTGTGTTAAGCACCTTGAGCATCATACGTGAAAGATTAACTGGAAAAGAAAAAAGAAGAAGAAGAAGAAGAGAGAGGAGATAATTAGTCATGCAGGCTATAAAGTTTATACTATATTGCATAACAAGAAGCAAATGAATACTTGGAACTTATTAGGCAACTTTCAAGTGACCCACAAGTACGAGCAGAAAAAAGGTTCATTGCGAAAGATTTACTCAATGTGGAATCAGTTGACTGAACTGGCTTCCACTTGCATCTTAGTCCAGCTTAATCTTCTTTACTGTTTAATTATTACTTACAAAAATTAAAGCATTTTATCAAGCAATTTCATAATCATCTAAATATCCTCAGGGCTAATTCCATCTTCAAGGTCCATTTAATGTCAGGTAACAGAATTATAAATATCTGTGGAAGATACCTATGTAAATGAGGAAGATGCATTCAAATTAATAAACATTTAGAATAAGTAAAAAGATCATGTTATTTCAAACATCATGTCAAATAAGTAATTTTCCTTTGCCTTTGTTTCACATTTTTAAGCCTTGCAAGCTATAGTTTAAACTATTTAAAGGCTTTAAAATTAGAGTCTTAAATCACATATACTACTATGTTTCAATTATTAGACCAACTCCTCAATAGAGGAAATAAAATATTAGTTCTCAATATTCCAACCTCCATTCAGGGCTTTCTAAAAAATAAATGGACCTTCAAACTTTCAGAAATTACTCAGACCTCCCTTCATTTCATACATATCATACATTTCAGTCAGAACTCTCACCAACATAAATAGATTTAGCTGAAAGCACAATCAAAGCTACTTAAAAAGACTGAACCATCCGCATATCATTCAATCAACATGCCACCATTCTGACCAAAACCCAAAACATGAACAAGCAAATTTGAAGACAAATTTTATTCTTTTAAAGGGTCAGCCTTGGTAATTGCTCTGCCTGACCTCGATGCATGCTGAAACCTCCCAGCACAAATATTTCTCCACTCAACCAACAGCCGCCACTCCAAACGGAGGCATATTCTCTTTTGTGGTTGGACAAACTTGCCATCTGTGTCAGAAAATATCTCTATCCACATCGTATCTATCCAAGATGGGTACCTTAGACTTGTTGAAATGTCCATAAGTGAAGTACACCCGACATAGCAGGCCCAAGAAGGGTTTTTCAACTCAATTTGCCATATTTTTGCAGTACACAGAGATTTAGAATGAGGGAATTTATTGCTAGTTGGGGGGCATGTTCTCTTGTATGGTTTACACAGGCCTTATGGTCTAAAAGAAACAAAATATCATTTTTTTTTTTTTGGATAAATAATTCATATTATATCATTAAAAGCATAAGGCGCCTCCATAAAAAAGGAAACACCTAGCTAGGAGCAAAAAGAACAAGAAAATTACTATAACTAATCATGAAAGGAGACGCATAAGTAGCTGTCCACAGATACAAAGTTTTGAAGAATAAGGGCTTAATCTCCTCCAAAGTCCTCTCCTGATCCTCAAAACTTATGTCATTTCTTTCCTTTTATAAACACCATAAAAGGCACGTCGGCACCATCTATCACACAACAACACTTCGTGGACTGCCTGAGGTCCACCAACAAACATACAAATCGACTACACGTCTAGGCATAACCCAAGACAACTCAAAACAACTAAAAAAGACAATCCAAATGTCATAAGCAAAGTCACAATGAAGAAGAAGATGGTCCACGGACTCCCCATTCCTCTTACACAGGTAGTGTCTATCCATCTCAATCACGTGCCGCTTCTTGAGGTTATCCATGGTAAGGATCCTACCGAGAATTGCCGACCACGCAAAAAAAGGCTGCCCTCAAAGGAGACTTAGTCCGCCATACACTCTTCCAAGTGAAGCGGCATCCTTCACAACAAACCAATGAACAATAGAAGGATTTAACCTCGAACCACCCTCTTTTGGAAGGGACCCACCACTGTTTGTCTTTACTATCTCATCTCACTCTAACTGAATACACACCTAGAAAAATGAGGCAAAGACATCTATCTCTCAATCATGTGTCGCTCTAGTAAAGCTCATGTTCCACTAATTTGAACCACCATAAAACTCCAAGTGAGTCACAAGACTCGCAACAGAGGCATTCTTTGCAAAGGCAATACCAAATAAATCTGGAAATGTCTCCTTTAGGACCACATCCCACACCACTGATTATGCCAAAGTCTAATCTTGAAGCCATCTCCCACTTCAAATCTAGTATAACACGAAAAATTCCTCTAACCATTCCTAATATTCTTCCTAAACCCCACCTCAAACGCTCTATAAGGCTCAATAGAACATCACCCACCCCATGAATTGCCAAATTTAGAGTCCACCGCCATTATCCACCAACCCTCTCTCTCAAGCCCATTGCGCAATAGAAGATCATATATTAAACGTATTATTTGCTAGAGAAGTCAAAACTAAAGCATTGAAGTTTCATATCTTCCATACAAATTGTACAAATGGAATCGCCATTTATTCCTAAATGTATGTCAAGGCAGTTGAATCAGTTCAAATGGCATTTAAACTCAAATTAATGATTTGTATGATAAGGTGAAAGACTGATAGATTTCAAGTAGTCAAGCATTGTCACCAGTGTCAAGATGGCCCATCTCTAATCTTTAGTCACCCCCCCCCCCCCCCTCCTCCCTGCGCCCCTGCTCCTTTCATCCAACCCCACACACACACACACACAAACAAAAAAAACAAAAAAAAAAAAAAACCAACTTTTCTCAAAATTTGAGCAGCCCATTTCTAAGAAGAAAATGTCACACGGAAGGTAATAAATTTATGAGCATTTTAGATCATTAAAATTCATGGGAAAACCAGAAACACAAAAACTCACGTTCATACCTGTTCATATTTAAGTTCTCCCTAAAGCTAATCTTGATACAATATCAAACTATTGGTAGATTTTCCAAGAAAAAGATTCCAACTAAAGCAAAATATAGCTTTCAAAAATTCTAGTTAGATGCTCATCAAACACTACGAGCACAAAAATACAACAATGTCACTAGGATCACTGACAAAGAAGATTGTTATTTGGTTTACCTGCGCCACTTTCCACATATAGTTCCATTTACATCTTCTCCTATGCCGTCTATAACCTCTCGACACTGAAGCCAATTACCTATAGAGTTAAGTGTATGAGGTTTGTTGAAGTTCAACACCTATAGAAGGAAAAAATACAAATTAAAATAATAATAATAATAATAATAAAGCTAAGAAATAATGTTTCACTTCTCTTTGAAACCAGATCGAAATACTAATTACAAGGAAAATGAAAAATTGAGCTTTACATGTGAAGTAACACACTCTGGAGGATCCATTTCCAGTGGTTCACCTATGGCATCAACATCACTGCATCACATCAAAATAACAAGAAGCTATGAGTAACAAGGAAAAAGAAATATAAATCAACAAGGAAAAGGCAGATGACAAACAATATCTTCCCTTTTAATACTTTTAATTTTTTTTTTTTTTTTTTTTGACAAGAGTGTGAAAAAAGAAGAATAATTTGTATAAATCTAACATTTGAATGTAATGCGGAGAAGGTCTCTCCAACCAAACAATAAGCATGGAAAACGCTATCAAACAAGGAGACAACAAAACAAACTAAAAAGTAGCACTGATCAGGCCAGGCACTCCCTTCTATTAGCCACTCTGCTTTACTCCTATTAGTGCACCACCTCAGCAGTGACCATTAATATGATTCTCGAAGCTCCAATAACATGCTCTCATAAAATTAAAGGCCATATTGCAATTCACAAGCAACCCCAAGAGTCACTTTCTACAAAGGATTGGTTTAAAACCCATACTAATCACCTCCTAAATTCCCCAACTAATAGCAAGATAAACTTTTCCCAATCTGCTTTAATTGTCCAGGGACAATATATAAACATCAAGCTTGAAGAAGTTAGAGAAGCTCACAATGAGAGCAAAGCTCTCACAACATTTGAGGGAATGGGTTTTTGATATCATTAGAAAAGAGCAAAGGGGTCCAACTCTTCTACCTCAGTAAAACAAATAAACATAACTAAAGACAAGAGGGCACTCAAAGTAACTATTTACCACTTACCCCAAAAGAAAAAAAAGAAATGAAAAAAAGAAATCTCTACCAACTCATTCCACTTAAAATGATGTAGAACGGGAGATCCTATAGAGAAACAGAATATATGCTTGAAGTTACCTATTGCATAAAACAATCTACTTTGAAAAGTTGAGAATTTGAAGATTAGTGAAAGAACATACTAAATTATTGGACCAGACCAGTCAGGAACATCTGCTTGAAAACCTTTACCAACCCGAACACCCATTGTATGTGGTTCACTGTCTCTCAACATCAATGCTATTGGATTTGATTCACCTTTAGCTGATGCATTTCTACCTCTGCCCATTTCACTGGCAATGCTTGGCGATTTTCTGATAGCTGTTTCCTTTGGAATTTTAAGCTTCTTTTTCAAACAAGAATGACAAAACCATTCATCAGTTGGTATTTTCTTCATACGGGGATTGATACAAGAAACATGAAATGCTTCTTCACAATGATCACAAATAAGCATGTTCAGTGTAGTTTCTGAATGACTGCAAATCTTGCATGACCGGGAGCAGCTTCTTCCACTACTAGTTCCCGCATCCTCAGCAGAATCATGAGTCTTGGTAGGCAAAACTCCTCCAAATACCCCCTGGCTTCTAAGTATAGAAATGCATAAATCATTTTCTGAAAGATCTTGCCCCTTGACTTCCATAACCATTACACTAGATGAGGAGCACTCACCAGTGTCATCCATTTCGGTCATCATGGAAGCTGAAACAAATTCCATATTTGATTTTGATGATGAGCAACTGTCATTTATACTGTCCACCTCTAAAAAATTTTGCCTGATATTTTTGAGTGCTGCATCAGAAACATACTCTTCCCCAACTGAACATCCATTGATAGATTGTGAACTTAAAACACGGGGTTCTTTTATGCATAAAAGAGGAGCCTTGAAGGGCGCTCCAACAGTATGACTTTCATGCTCAACCTGAAAACCCACAAGTTGCTCCTTGGCTACCACGGAAGGTGCATCAGAACTTATGACTGAAAGGCAATCAGCACTTCTCTTTGTGTTTGCCGCAGCTTGTGGTGAAAAAATGGTGACTGAGTTTCCCTGTAGCTTCCTTCGCCTATATACGAAATTTGGTGCACAAGTTTCAGATATTGTACTAACAGTTGATGGCTGCGCATAACTTCTTGGAAAATTTAAGGAGCTTGGACTATCAGCCATCTCTTTTCCTTCTAGTATTGATTTAGCCTTTCTGCACTGTCCATGAGAGTGTTTATCACAATTTGGAATCCGAAAAGTTTCGGTGTCTGGCATCCAATCACATAAGGTATCTTCTTTGCCATGATCAGATACAAAAAACAGAGCAGCTTCAGTTGAACTAGGAAGGGAACTCTGCATCAACATTTCACCCAAGACAACTTCACTAATATCTGATGTATGTTGCTTTTCAACTGCCAAAGGAAGACAATGATATACTCCGTCCTATGTTTCAAAGTTGAAATTTATATAAAAAATAAAATGCAGCCTCAAAGTATCCCCACTTTACCGCATCAACCCTCCTGAATCCTGGCCATTATCCCAAAAAAAAAAAAAAAAACCACAATAAATAAAAGTATACAAGGTAAAAATGGGAGAACAAACGAGCGCATTGCCTACCTAGTAAATTCTTTGTTTGAATCATAATAAATGCATAGGTGAACAAAAAAGCCAATATATTTCTATGTATTATACTCATCACATTTTGCTCGTCCCTCTTTCCTTTTTGGGATGTCCTGTAATAGATGCCCACTTTCGGTGACGACCCGCTTGATAAAAACACGATTAAAAATTTTTATTTCTTAAAAACTAATAACCCGCAACAAAGCGGATTGTCACAGTGGCATGGCGATACCAAAGTATACCATGAACCCATGAATTAACCTAACTAACAATATAATATGGCACACAGAGCTACATGCATCATCAATGATTCATCAAAGTTCATATCTTTGCAGCGGAATATAAATAACATCAGACATACATAACACATTTGAGCTGACAAACACATCTATGTGAATAAAGTTTTACATACAAAAGTGTCACATGCGACACGAGCCATATACAAAATACCAATGTCTAAGCATATACATAAATACTCTACAAAAGAGGACTAACAACTAGTCCAACAAAATGAACATCCGACACATCTAGGCCTCAGACATCGTGGTAACCCAAATACATAGCCACTAGGTCATCATCTATAGTCCTTGTACCTGCATCAACATCATCGTCTACACCACGGGAATCACCACCACCCATAATGCAGACGGATTTTATGAGTCCGCTGTCTCCATGAAATAGAGATGCTCAACAGTATAGAACTTACTAATTTTCCAAAATGAGCCATCATTTGAAAACATACTAAATCAACTGTGTGAGTATACGTAAGCCCGATCTTCCGCTCTCGGAACATGCACATACTAACCCATCTAACTTTATACATGCTTACATATTATATAGCTTAGTTACACCTATAGACGTGCATTCACTATTATGAGTGAACACGAGTTCATAAGCATAGCTAAGTAATAAAACATATGGAAAGTCATCATGCATCATCTATCCATTACGGTATACATATGCACGGTTGCATCTCCCGTGTCATAAACATACTGATATGTCTAGCATAAAAACATATAAACAAACCATCATCATCATAAAACCATATGATATGCATGCCCATGCTCATCATTGTCATTAACATGACTCCATATACCATTAATACATATATACTATCATCTCCTCATATCATTCATACATATATACATATAACACCATCTCCTCGTATCATCCATATATATATATATATATATATATATATATATGGATGATACGAGGAGATGGTGTTATATGTATATATGTATGGATGATATGAGGATTTTAACATCATCTCCTCATATCATCCATGTTCATGCTCATGTCATAAAATCCTAGTACTCATATGCTATTTATAAATCATTTCATAAAATCATAATCATGTTGTAAACCATGTGAACCATCAAAATATCATAACAACTTAATCATCATTTTATCTTGTAAACTCATAAAAGCTCATAGAAACCTTTCATCAAAATATTTCATGAAACATCATTAAATTGACAAAGTATATATCTAGTAATGCTAGCTCGAAGCCAAATAGCTATATTTTTCCTTAAACACATTTTAAAACATTAAAACAAAGAACCTTTGCCCAATAAGTAAAATACTTACCTTTAGTAGACTGCAAGTGACTCACGACTCAAGTAATCTTTTCGAAATGCTCCATCAATCTGGTTACACATACTACATAATGGAGGACTAGATTCAATCCTAAGCCTCCAATATCACATTACATAACTGCAATTAACTGTATCATTGGACTTAGTTACACTGTCAAACTCTAAACCTTGTTGCACATATAACTACCTGCGTAGTCACACATAACCTCTCTCACTTTCTCACAACTAGGTAGACATCACAATCTCAAACAACATAATTAAAGACTCGTTCTAATTAATCGCTTTACATATTTAAGTTACGAGTGTATGTTTGATCCTTATATAATGTAAACGCATATTAAGTTAAGCCAATTTCAATAGCACGCTTAGCCACTTTTATTGTACATAGGTAATTGCATTAATTATTTAATTGCAACACTAAGTGGATTTAAAGTCAAGGTATGCATTTTTATAACATAACTAATTTATACTTATAATACTCTAATGCTTTAAGGTTATATTTGGGAACCAATAATATACAATCATCTCATCTTAAATCATTTTATTTAATACTTTATTCTTTAATCAATTAAATGCATTACTTTAACAATTCTAATTAAATTAAGTCTTTAACCATTTAATGTCTTAATAACTTTGTTTAACTAAACTATTATCTTATAACATAATATATATTTAATCACCAACTCTAGAGGCATATACATAGACTCTAAGTTAGGCATTACACTTATGACTTAACCTTATAATCATTATTCTCTAATGCTCATTTATTCATTTTATTCTATAATCTTATCATACTCTATGTTTATCAACATGTCTACTATTGAAACTCATTATCTTTGTTAAACCATTAAACCCATCTACTTATCTACTTACTAATTATCACATTATATAACTATTTACTCCCTTATCATACGTAACATATATATATCCATTCTCATTGTCGTTTACCCCAATTTATAATACTCATAAACACTTACAATGTCATATTAGAACCTAAACCCCATAGGTATCAATTTCCACGGAACCCATGAAAACTTAGGATTAATTAACACTTTAAATGTAATTAAACCATTTACATTCCTAGTGTCCACATACCAAAAGCCCCAAATTTAATTCAAAGCATATAAAATTAGGGTTTATATTCATACTTTTCCAATAGGTAAAATTAGAGTTTCAACCCATTAATTCAATAACCCAGAACTTGTATAATGCATAGCAATCTACTACACATAAAGCCCCACATTAATTTTAGGGATTTAGCTTCATACTAAACTTTCCCTAATTTCGGACCCAACAAAATTCCCACAAATCAACATGATTTCAAGCTTGAAATCTAATGGGTAGAACGGAAAATCATAAGGGAAAAGGTTAAAGATTTACCCAGCCGGAAATCCCATTTTCGTTCCTCACTTTCCTCTTCTTCTTCTTCTTCTTTCTTCCTTTCACGGCGGCAGCTCTCTCTCTCATTCAGTTTCGTTCTCTCGCTCACTCGGCCATGAGTGTGTGTACGTGTGCCGGTGAGAAGAGAAGAGAAGAGAAGAGAAGAAAAGAAAGTGAAAAGGAGAAAAGAAAGAAAGAAAGAGGAGAAGAAAGTGACGTGCGTGAGTTTTGAGGGAAGGGAGGAGATAGGGCTGTAAGCCTCTAAACTAACAAAATTACCCTTCAGTTTGCCCGGGCTCGATTCGATAAAGTTCGGCTCGTGCGCAACTCGGTTATTAAATGAGCTATTCGTGAACATAAAATTATACTCATATAAGGACTCAGCTAGCTTATTAAAACGACTCATATATATTTATATATTAACTATATAAACATCAGTTTTTTTTTTTCTTTCTTTTTTATATGTCCGCATAAAAGGGTGAGAGAAATTTGAATTAATAACTTTCGCTTTATTAAGCGTAATTCCAGCCGATTGAGTTATCTCTTAGAGACGTATAAACATTAGTTACATGACTGAGGTTTAAAATTACTTTTTAATCCTCAGTCGTGGGGGGTAGTACACCCAACCACTGAATACAACAAAGATAAGAAAATCAAAAGCTAGGGCAAACCAAAACTCAAAAGACATTCCAAAGCATTTGGAAATATCAACCAAAGTTCAAAGGCAGTTCAAAATATACACAAAGCAAAAATCCTTATACAAACAAAAAAGAAAAGATCTAAGTCTGGGAAGTCGGTCCAGCATCATCACCATCATCTATGATAATCACAGGACCAAGAGGCTTGGGGGGTAAGTTCACTTCTGGTCGGAACCCATGCACGTTGACCTTCGGAGCATCCGGGATTAGATGCCTGCCTGTATCGACCACCTCATCAATAGCACTAGCCAGGATGGACAAAAAATCAGAGTTCACAGTGGCTGGATCAATATCAAACCGCTCTCGATTGAAAGTCAAATATCTGCAGTTCTCAAAACCCCAGGGAAAGCCACGAGCCTAGAGCAAGTCTCAAAGCCATGGAACGAAAGACAACTCTGCAAGATAGCGAGTCGCCTTAGCCTTCCAATAAAGGTATCCTTGCGGAACTGACTACACTTGTCCCGAGAAGTCTTTAAGTCCGTTTCAACCCTCTCACGAACATCCTCCAATTGCAACAATTGAGCCTCAAGGGTCTCGGAAAGCTTCCGAAATCCTTCTTCAAAAGTTCGGGCCTGGTGAAGTTCCTCCACAACTTTAAAATGCTCTGCAGTGGCCTGATGAATATTAGCATCCACTTCCTTGGCATGATCCACAAGCTCCTGATTCTTTCGGGTCGCAGAATCTAGAAGATCCTGAAGATGCATGTTAGCAATCTCCAACTCAGAATGCTTTTGCTTACTTTCAAGAAGCTCTTGATCTTTTGCTACTAGCAGAAGACGCAGATTCTCCACTTCGGAATCAGGGGTTGAACCTTGAATCACCTGTGAGCTGGAAGCCTTCTGCCGACTGCTCAGCTTTCGAACCAACTCTCGGAGCTCGACTCTCTCGTCAGCATATTCCCGTATACCTTCTTAAAACTCTTTATACAAGCTAGCAATCAGAAGAGAAGACTGCACAAACAAAGTCTTGTCAAAAAAAAAAAAAAAAAGCAAAAGAAGGGTTCTTTTCCGCACAACTTACTGAATAATGTTGGTGGACTAGTTTGTCCACAAGCATCTCTGAAGTAAGCTGACCTTCCCCTCCAGTATAGTCAGCTGGCAACATCTTGGTGATAGCAATCAGAGGGTGCCCGCTCAAACCGTTAGCCAACGATCTGATTAAGGGCAAGTCAAGAATGTTGGTCTTGGAAACGATATCATCAGACACGCCATCGAATGAGCGGGGCTCCCCAAGGTCACTACAGCAAAATCAGACCTGATCGAAGACACTAGGCTCAACAGCTCCAATGACTTATCGACTCTTGCCTTCTTGGAGAGCTCCCTCTGTAGAGTCTTACCTTTATCAGCCTTCCTCTTTGACGCAGGGGGGTCGGACTTGGCGGAAGGAATGGATGAAACCGCATCCCGAGTTCCAGAAGCAGAAACGAAACCTTCCGGAGCAGAGATCTTGACCCCACTCAATTTGTCCGAAGATTGAACGACTCTCTACACTCGAGTCTTCTTAGCTTGGGGACGAGCTGGAGATTTCTAGACCTCCGTCTTAGAAAGGAGAACTGGTTTCTTAGGGTTCCCTTAGTGATCCCAAAGAACCTTGCCAACAAGAATCTGATAACCTAAGTGCTCTCGAAGGGCAGAGTCGGTAATGATATTGTTAAAAACCATTCGAGCTTCATTCTCAAGCTGCTGAAACAATTCCAGTATGAAATCCACCCGGCCCCGCTACTCTGAATCCAACATAGGACATTCTTTCCCTGTCAAAAAGGAAAAGATAAAAATATGCCGAACAAAAGAAAGAAATAAGGATCAGAGATATTCACAACATTCTCGGGAAA
This sequence comes from Corylus avellana, assembly GCF_965113065.1. Classification (NCBI taxonomy): domain Eukaryota; kingdom Viridiplantae; phylum Streptophyta; class Magnoliopsida; order Fagales; family Betulaceae; genus Corylus; species Corylus avellana. The sequence goes on from NC_142498.1 coordinate 14,550,982, forward strand.
CTCCCCACTCTCAAGAAACGGTATGCTCCAAGGGTGAAACCTCTGACACAAACGCTTCCCAAGACCCGGAAACATAGAAGAATTGGTTCGCCCAGTGTTTGTTGTTAGATAGGGTCTTGCCAGGCTCAATAAATTGGTTCTTCCCACAACCATGAAAGTAACTGTCTCGGTGTTCAAAAACATATGAGGACAATATATGTTCAAGTACTCCACCACCGACATGGAGTGCCTCGGAAAAACAGTAGGCCACAATAGAAGTGTAGCCATGAAGTACTGCCACCCGTTTGGCGTCAACTATCCTGGGGCCACCCCTAGGAAAGAAAACGTCTCCCTTACGATGGGAGAGAAGGAGAGACGGACCCCAGGCATGAACATACGCTCGTAAACGCATATGTCACCCGGACCGCCTACCATCCCAGTGGAATCATTGAGAAAATGCAAAGAAACTGAGGAAGGAATCTCATAGTTGTGCCTGAGCACCTTCTTATCAAGTGACGAAAAACAGGACCTCTATTTGCGAGGATATTCCAAGTGCAGAGACATCTCCGCCCCGGAAGTAGACACTTCACTAAACGGACGGACTCTAGCAGACGAACCCCTAGATTGCCACATAAGCCTACAACTACACCTAAACTGAAGAGGCTCAAGCCACCTTTCCTTTCAAAGGACGCGAAAGCACCGTTCAAGAATCGACACCTGTCTCACCGATTCTCGCGAAATGACCCGCAAAAGTACACGCATATGAGCAACGGCACATTTATGAGGATAAAGACAAAAATTTCAAAATCAAAGATCGCACCCAACTGTGGAATATCCAGCGCACGTAGATGTCAAATCCCATAAATGGTTAAGACGCCAGAATTAACGAACACAAGGAACCAATCAGACAAAAGCAACCCAAGGGTCCACCATCTAAAATGAGAGAAAACAAAATTTTGAATTATCTTCTCCCGACTTCTCGGTAGAAGGAATTCGGGGGTAATTGTTACACCATATTTTACCCTAAAGCCACTGGGCCAAATATCCAACAATCTGGCCAGGAGCCCATTTGCCCAGATAAAAGCCCAACGCCTTCATATGGGTTTGCTAAGAAGTAACCCGGCTTCAGAAGCAAGGAACGACGTCACTTTGCCAAACCCACACTCTCGGAAGACCATGCTCACTCAGTTTGCACAATCAGCAGTATACTTAATGTGAGAGTTCGACAGTTGCAGGCAAGATTCGCGCTGGTCACACTAATAGCTCGATTATGGCACACTTGTTGGGTCAGTTATGACACACACTTAAATGCCATCGACGGTTATGCATCATTCCCCAGATCACGCCACCCACGATATCTGCCACACACCATCCTCGGAATGACATCAATGGCAAGGATGATCTCTCATCAAACATAACGATCAGGGAATCATAACATTAACTCCTGCATCCGTTACACCCATATCCCGAATCCTCCGCCCGGTCATCATTACCGTCCCCATGGGACCTAGCTATAAAAAGGCTCATAAGCCACAGGTACACGGATTCATACTGAACTCTACTCTATACCAAGCTAAAACCGTCTCTGACTTAACCATTGGAGGAGGAACGCCCCAGCCATCACCCAGCGCATCCTCTTAATGCTTCTTGTTGTCTTGAAGGAGAGAGAAAGAAAGTGTCGTCTCAGATTTACCAATCAGCCCTTGAGTCCACCATACCGGAAACTGTACCAACAACTATTAAGCTAATTCTCCATTTTTTCACAAGTCTACATATTAGAGCATCCCTAATAACTTATCTAAATTTCTACCTAAAATGATTAACCAAATGCTACTTTTTCTGTTTTAAATAGTCACTTTTGAAAACATTATACATTCGCTTATCTAAATTCTTTCTCTATTCTATAGAAATAATTTTTTATTATTTTATTTTATTTTTTTTATTATTATTTTTTTATGACAGGAACCCCCCAAGGCAGGGTCACATCGTATACCCACTCTTAAAAGATAAACTCCGGACCCTTGTAAGGCGCCACACACCACACGAATCGATTAAATCAGGCTTTCGCCAAGGGTGTGGCCTCAAGAAATTTTTTTCATCCAAGGGAATTCGAAAATTAAACCTGATGGTTATGTCACCAAACTCTAAGGCCTTCAACAATTCAAAAAAGGATGTGAATGGATCGGGTCAAAACCAAATCCAATTTGAACTTAGGCTAATTAAAGTTCAACGCAATATTAGATCCAAAGGTTTGAACTCAAATCCTTCTCAATTTTTAATTATAATTCAATAGAACTTCCAACTAAGTAGATTTTACTCAGTTAGATCTAAATCTAATTAAAAATCTGAATATATGTCAATGAGCTCTAGATCAAATGTGTAAGACCCGAGAAAATAATTAAGTTTGTTATTAGTAACCTCATAATAATCTGAATTAATTAATGAAATTAATTACTCATGGAATGATTTAGAATAATAGATATAATAATAATGACTTTATCATAATTGAAATATAAACAAGAGTGATTAATAATAATATTTGTGTGATAATAATATAATAACAATATTATTTAATGATGATATATTTATGTAATATAAGTTTTAAGTGATAAAGAGATTAACTAATAATAATGTTATTGTGACGATTAATTAACCTATTTTAAATAAGTCCTAGGGTGGTAAATAATTATATGTAAGGGTAAATTGTAGTTAGAATAAATAAAAGTAGTGTGGGGAATTAAAGAAAAGAATAAAGATAGAATCTATATGTGGTGGGGTAGTGTAGCAATTTATAAGAGATGAAGCTTTAAAATAAAAAGGGGATTCCGGCCATGGGTTTTTAGTGAGGTAAACATTCAAGCATTCCCTTGTAATTCTTGTTCTACCCATAGGATTGGAAGCTTGAAAGCATGTTGATTTGTGAGGATTTTGTTGGCTCCGAAAATTAGGGTAATTTTAATATGAAGCTAAATGTCTAAAATTAGCTTGGAGCTTTCATTTGTAATAGATTACTATGCATTATACAAGTTCCGCGTTAATGAATTAACTGATTGAAACTCTAATTTTACCTATTGGTAAAGTATGAACATAGACCATAATTTTATATAGTTTGAATTAATTTGGGGCTTTTAGTATGTGAACACTAGGAATGCTATTTGAATGGATTAACTATATTTAAAGTGTCAATTAATCCTAGGTTTTCATGGGTTCTATGGAAATTGATACCAATGGGGTTTAGGTTCTAATATGTCATATTAGAATATATGTATATAATAAGGGAGTAAATAGGTATATAATGTGATAAGTAGTAAGTAGATAAGTAGATGTGTTTAATGGTCTAACAAAGATAATGAGTTTCAATAGTAAACATGTTAATAAACATAGAGTATGATAAGGTTATAGAATAAAATGAATAAATGAGCAATAGAGAATAATCATTATAGTGTGAAAGTGTAATGCCTAACTTAGAGTCTATATGCCTCAAGATTTAATGATTAAATATATTATGATATAGAATCAAGGTTTAGTTTAACATATTATAAAGACATTAAATGGTTAAAGGCTTAATTTAATTAGAATCATTAAAGTAATGCATTTACTTGATTAAAGAATAAAGTATTAAATATAATGATTTAAGATGAGATGATTGCATATTATTTGTTGCCCAAATATAACTAACCTTAAGGCATTAGAGTATTATAAGTATAACTTAGTTATGTTATAAAAATGCATAAATAGACTTTGAATCCACTTAGTGTTGCAATTAAATAATTAATGCAATTATCTATGTACAATAAAAGTGACTAAGCATATTATTGAAATTGGCTTAACTTAATATGCATTTAAATTATATAAGGATCAAACATACATTTGTAACTTAAATATGTAAAGTGATTAATTAGAATGAGTCTTTAATTATGTTTGTTTGTAAGAAGATTGTGATGTCTACTTAGTTGTGAGAAAGTGAGAGAGGTCACTACTTAGTTGTGAGAAAGTGAGAGAGGTCACGTAAGACCACACAGGTAGTTATATGTGCAGTAGGATTTAGAGTTTGATAGTATAACCAAGTCTAATGATACAGTTAATTGCAAGCATGTAATGTGATATTGGAGGCTTATGATTGAATCTCGTCCTCCAATGTGTAGTATGAGTAATCGGATCGATGGAGCATTTCAAAAAGATTACTTGAGTTATGAGTCACTTGCAGTCTACTAGAGGTAAGTATTTTATTTACTGGGCAAAATATACTATGTTTTAAAGTATAAAACATGTTTTGTGATACTTTGACTATTTAATGATGTAACATGAGATGTTATGATGAATGTTTGATGAAAGGTTTCTATGAACTTCTATGAGCTTACAAGATAATGTGATGATTATGTTGTTATGAGTATTTTAAAGGTTTGAATAGTTTATGACATGATTCTATGATTTGTCTGATATGAGTTATGATAGCATATGAGTTCAAGGTTTTGTTAACATGAGCATGAACATGGCATGAACATTGCATGAACAATAAAACGAAATGAAAACAACACAACGACATGAACACGAGAACAACGATGAATGCCATGACAGAATAAAAATAGGGTGACGTCTCCCTGTAGTGATTGAGATATGGTTTCACTATCGCAAGGCTGACTGATAAGTGTCAAATATTGCATATTTGGACCCCTTTATTTACATTAGTTAATCCTTTAGCTGTGTCGTTATTTAATATTTTGTGTTAGTTTTGTGTTTTTAGTATTTTGTAGGTCATTGAAGAAAAACTACAGCTTTAAAGGGAAAAATGCGAAGTTTGGAAGAAAGCATACTTTGAGAAGACCTAGATGATGTGGTTAAGTCTAACCAAATCCAAGAAAAGGTTAAATCAGATTAAAGTTCAGATTGGATAAGATTTCGGATCGGATTCAAATTCAGATTCTGCACACGTCTTAGTATTTTGACCATAACTCTCCGGTAAAATATCGGATTGAAGTGATTCAAACGGAATTAGAAAGCTAGCTCAAAATACTACAATTTGTTGTGAAATAGAATTTTCGTAATTCGGACGGGTTTTATGTCAAAATCGCCCCGCAATTAAGAGACACAAATTTGGACGAATCCTAGTCCGATTTCAGACTTCTATTTTGACAGGGAGACAGACTTCCGAATTATCTAGGTTTACTTGGGCTTCTAGGACTTTCCAAAGCCTATAAATAGACTTCTTTGCATTCAAGAAAAGATACACAATACCAGAGAGCAAAACTCTTTTGTTTAGTTTTTATTTAGGTTTAGATTTAGGTTTAGATTTTATTTTTATGTGGAGCTAAATTCCCAACTAAGGTTGGGGATAAAGCCTCACCAATGAAGAACATCAATACTTTTATGTAAGTTTTTATTATTCTGATTTTATTGGGTTTTATATTTCAATTGTTTTACTTCTAATCAATTGTATGGAGTGATTCTTGGATATCTCTTGTGATTCAAGGATACATGTGATGATTTGAGATAATTTCATATGATTGATTGCTTGGCTTTTAACTCATAAAAATTGGATATCCCTTGTGATTTGTTCTACGGATACATCTGGTGTTTCAATTTAATTTGGATTCCTTTTGTGATTTGGTCAATGAATGGATACATGGGATGGTTTTGATTAATTCTTTAAAGTATAGTAAAACATATCTATGATTTAATTTGTGAGAACTTCGGATTAATATTGATGAACATAAAGTATGTTGTTATAATTTGGTGAGTGTGAATTCCCAAACCTTAGTACCTTTATCCTTAGATTTACTTATTTTATTTAGTTTATGTTTATCCTTTAATTTTCAAAACTCAAAAATCAAAACCCTTTTGGAACTAGATTAGGATTTAATTAGTTTAGATATAAATTGCTCTTTCAAAAATACAATTCTCTGTGGGATCGACCTCGCACTTGCAATCCATTAAACTACAATCGATTCGTGCACTTGCGAGTTAAATAAATTTGCACAACACTGACCTCATACAGTATAACGAAAACGGGGTGATAGCTCTCAGTTGTGATTGCGATATGGTCTCACTATCGTAGGCCTGGCCTCATACGGTACAACGAAAATAGGGTGACGGCTCTTGGTAGTGATTGAGATATAGTTTAACTACCACAAGTGTGACAATCCTAAGTCCTTTCAGGGTATTTTTAGTTGACTCATAGATTTTTAAAAAAGGGTTGGCTTAGGTTAATAATGAGAATGGACAAATTAAAAATATATAATAATAATAATAATAATAATAAAAAATAGTAAAGTATAAATAATAGTAATAATAAAAATAATAAAATAAAGAAGAATATATATATATATATATAGTACTTTAAAATATATCAACATATATAAAGTTGCAGATTTTTCATATATACATATATTTGTACACATACAAATATATATACTATCCGACGTGTATATTTATATATGGATGGTAGAGTTTAAAGTGTACTTATATATAAATATACATGGAAGAACTTAAAGTATATATATATAAAGGAGTACTACTAAATAAAATAAGTTCTGAAAATTTTATGGGAAAACATACCTAAATACCTAAGTAAGTTCATTCTCAATTGATTAGCAAGCCAACTCATAGTAGTAATAGAATGCTTTACTATGACGTGTATGAAGGTAGTAACGTGTCTGTATTTCCTTCAGGAGACTAGTTAGCAGCCAGAGGAAATTTTTACTGCAGTCAAGAGGTAAGTGAATTTACTATTCCTTGAAGAAAAATTTTCATGTCATGCTATTTATGCAATTTTGTTTCAAACTACAAATGATTATTTTGTTTATATTATGGAATTATGCTGCATGCATGACAAGTTTGAGAAAAAAAAACATTGTGAAAATATTGATGTTTATAAAGAGAATTTTGAGAAAATGATAATAAACCCACCTACATGTTGCCCTAAGATGTACCTAGAGAAGTACAAGAAATGAGAAAATAGTGTTATAAAATGAGGGCACATGTAGGAATGAGTGTATTTTTTGGCCCCAAGAGAAACAAGAGAGAAGCTCTGTACCGATGCTAAGGATGGAAGCACAACTACTAAAAGAGGCTCTGCAGAAGGCGGTTCCATCATAGTGTTTTTGTCATGCTAAGTGCACCCAGAGTTAATCGGCTGGCCAGGGGACGGGCTATAGCCACAGTATCTCATCCCATGTCGCAAAGACCACGCAACCCTAGTGTACAGGGGCAACAATATACATGGCCTTAGTATAAGATAAAGACTATCACAAATTTTATTGATGATAATATATTTTATTTGCTTTCTGTTTTCTTTAAAAATATACTGGGAACATATGTAGTTATGAGTTCCAATTTTCAAAATGAGACAAGGAGTAAAACTACTAGCTTCACATGCATAATGGAAACAGGGTGACAGCTCTCGGTAGTGATTGAGATATGCTCTAACTACTGCAGGGTTGGCCTCACATGGATAACGGAAATGGGGTGACGGTCCCTGGTAGTGATTGAGATGTGGTCTCACTACCACAGGGCTGGCCTCACATGCATAACAGAAACGGGGTGACGGCTCTCGGTAGTGATTGAAATATGATCTCACTATCGCAAGGCTGGCCTCACAATGTATATGGTACAAGATGCACAAGCAAGAGCATGCATAGCATATGGTTTTATGATGATGAAGATTTGTTTATATTTTTATACTAGGCGTATTAGTATGCCTATGTGCAGGAGATGCAAATGTGCATAATGCATATCATTGCAAATGATTGCATGTGATGATTTTTATACTAGGTGTATCAATATGCCTATGTGCAGGAGATGCAACTACGCATAATGCATACCATTGCAAATGGTTGCATAAGACAATTTTTATACTAGGTGTATCAGTATGCCTATGTGCAAGAGATGCAACTGTGCATAATGCATACCGTTGCAAATGATTGCATATGAATAATTTAGATGAGCTTGTTTATTCACAACTAAACAGTATGATTTCAAATGACTGAATGATTTGTTTATATGTTTTGTTGTTGAGCTATGCTTATGAACTTGTGTTCACCCATAATAGTGAATGCACATCTATAGATGTAACACAGCTATATAATATGCAAGCATGCATAAAGATAGATAGGTTAGTGTGCACATATTCCGAGAGCGGAAGATCGGGCTTACGTATACTCACACAACTGATTTAGTATGTTTTCAAATGATGATTCTTTTGAAAAGCTTAGTAAGTCCTATACTACTGAGGTCTCTATTTCATGGAGATGGAGGGCTCATAAAGCAACCTATATCATGGGTGGTGGTGATTCACGTGGTGCAGACGATGTTGTGGATGCAAGTACAGAGACAGTAGATGAGGATCTCGTAGCCATGTATTTGGGCTACGACGTTTGTGGCCTAGTCGCGTCGAGTGTCTATTTTGTTGGACTAGTTGTTAGTCTTCTCTTTTGTAGAGCATTCATGTTAATGCTCAAGCTTTCGGTATTTTGTATATGGCTCATGTCGCATGTGACACTTTTATATAGCCATTCTTTTGTATGTAAAACTTTACTTACATAGATGTATTTGTCAGCTCAGATATGTTATGTATGTCTAATGTTATTTATATTTCACTGCAAAGATATGAACTCTGATGAATCATTGATGATGCATGTAGCTATGTGTGACATATTATATTGTCAATTAGGTTAATGCATGGGTTCATGGCATATTATGGTATCGTCATGCCATTATGACAATTCGCTTTGTTATGGGTTATTAGTTTTTAAATGAAAAATTTTTAAATTATGTTTTATTAAGCGGGTCATCACAAAATGAAACTACCTCCCTTTTCAATGGAGTAGAGGATGGATGTAAGTTCAAAACCTACCATGTAAATCATTGACTTACCAAAAAAGAAAAATTACATAGTTATATAACTTTTTTTTTACTAGTAACCTACACCACACCCAATAAGTAATGAACCATTGACTTCAACTCCGTCCTTCTAGGGGGGAGGGGGGGTAGTGCCATCTAGGCTAAACTTGGCCTCTTTATTAGAAAAATTCAAGTACATGTATATCTCATAAATATCCTGATTTGGATCAATTCCAGACTTTTAAAAAATTATTTGAATTCAGAATCCATTACACATTTTTTTTTTTTTTTTTATAAGTAATTTCATATCATTACACATTTATGAGTTCATTGAGCCCCACTTTGAATTTATACCTTATTGTCAATCTCAATTTTGAATTTGAATCTTACTAGAGTTACACCAAGACCTCACTAATGGAAAGTATGCATACACCGCATTGTTGCCAATGTGAATGGTAAGTAACCAATAAAGAGTCTAACAAAAGAATCCACCAACTCTAACTCTGAAACCTTGTTTGCACTAATAAAACTCATGAGACCATAACAACTCCTCTCCTAACAAAAACTTATTTTCTCACCCTTACCCTCTTATCTTCAACTATAGCAAACTTCTTAATTTCAAATAAAAAATCACCTTATAATTTAGAATCAATGTGAATGTCATCAAAAAAATAAGGAGTATGACATAAAAGAATCCACCACTCCAAACTCTAAAAGCTTGTTAGCACTAAAAGAACTTGAGAGTCCAAAGTAGCTCATTTCCATATAATTCCTCACAACTACCTCTATTATCAACTAATGCAAATTTCTTAATTTAAAAGCAAAGTCACCATATTATTTCAATCAATTTCAATGTCAAGCAACCATATGAAATAAAAGAATTCACCAACTCCGAATCTAAAATCTTGTTTGCCTTCAGACGACTTGAGATACCAAAGCAGCTCCTCTCTAGATAGATCCATATAAATCCTCACCACTACCCTCTTATCATGAAAGCAAATTCCTTCTTTTTTTCTCTTCTTTGATAAGTAATTGGCCCCAAGGGGAAAAGCAAATTTCTTTTAAATAAATTCAAATTCCCCCCAATAGCAAATTTCTTTAATTAAAATCAAAGTCCCCTAAACCGCACCCCCCCCCCCCCCCCCCCCCGCCCAAAAAAAAAAAAAATTACTAATAGTAAAATCAAAGAAGTTAAAAGTCATTGAATCATTCTATATTATTTCCTTTTCTGGTTAAAGTGGCTAACACTTGCATGATGTTATGAAACTTCCTGCTTTAGATGGTTCCAATTAGATTCATTTAATGGTGATCAATATCGTTCTATTCTCAAAAGTCATTAAATACAAAAGGACAAAAAAAAAATTGAAACATTTTGTGACAACATATTTCCAAGAATCATTCTCATTACATTTTATTAAAAACAACTTATAAAGAAAAAATATGTTCTGCTTATCTTTTATGTGTCCCATTAACGAAAAAAAAAAACCAAATACAACATGTTCTTAAAATTATTGTTGACTTCTGAGAAGCTTATTTTGTTTATTTTTCTTGCTGTGTAAATTTACTCACCGACCACCCAATGCTTAGGGAAGTGAAGGTGCCATATGGCCCAAAGGATATTTCCGAAAACGTTCTTAATTATTTAATAGGAAGCCCATTGAAGGTTACAAAAGGGAAGAAAAAAAATGTTGTTTACGGGTTTTCCATATTTGAAACGTGTTGGGTCATATCCAATTTGCTCCTGGAAAACTTTTTTTTTTAAGGTGTATCTAGATTAGGGCTAGCAAAATAGGTATCTAACACGACTCGATTACGACCCGCGGGTATCCATTACACGATTAGCCTATAGACGAACACGACCCATTTAGCTAAATGGGTAATCAAGTTTAACACGATTATGACACAGAAATAGCCGGGTAACCCGACACGATCCGTTTTACCCGTTAAAAATAACTGGGTCATATCGGGTAGACACGACCCATTAAAAACCCTATACTCTAACATTTTTTTTTTTTAAAATGTAATTATAATACATGAATACCAAATTACCAACCAATGAAATTGTTAATAAAAACATTCACAAAATTAGCAATTTTCATTTTTCAACTCTATACATTACACATTAGTCTTGTTAGATAGATCAGTCCATTTCCATAATTCCAAATTTCCAATTTCCAAGTAATAAAGAAAAATATAGAAAAAGGCTGTAGAATCTTTTCGTGGGGTTATATATATATGGTTCCTTCAAAGTGCCTTTCAAGTGCTATTCTTTTTTCTTCTTCTTTCTTTCTCTTTTTTATTATTTTTTTTTTGGATATTCCTAGATTATCGTAACAAAATTGTCTAATTCTTCATTTCCATAATTTCATTTTCCCATGACATTTCCATCATAGCAATAAAGAAAAAGATAATAAAGAAAAGCTAACAAAAACAAAATAATAAAGAAAAAAAGAAACAAAACTCAAAACTCAAAACTACATCATCACTAGATTCATAATTCATTACAAATTAGGTTCCCATGGACTAATGGCCATTATGCCACTTCACTTGAAGTCTTGAAGGATCCATGAAGGCATGAACCATGATCCATCCCATGTAATCAAAGTACAAAGATATGAATTATGAAACACTACAAATATGCTCATTTTAAGAAATATTAATAGATTGTGCTCCAAATGAATTTGGAATGTCACAGGAAATTGAATTAACATCAGTTGTCAAAACCTCATCTTCTTTGCCATCCAAGTCCAACTTCATTTGTGTGAGTTCTATATCAAAAAATAAGAAGAATTAGTGTTATTTTATTATAGTGTAATAAAAAAATAATACAAGTAAACCAATAAATTAAATATGCAAATAACTAATATTACCTTGATCTCCATATAACCAATCTCTAGTGCAAACTAATGCCTCAACAATATCAGGCTTGAGTGAGCTCTTATATTGATCAATCACACATCCACCAGTACTAAAAGTGGATTTCGAAGCAACAGTAGAAACAGGAATACTCAAAATATCACGAGCCATAGCAGCTACTTCAAGATAGCGAAATTAACTTCGTTTCCAAAATGAAAGGATATCAAATGTATCATCCAAATCCACAGACCTAGTTTCCTCCAAATAATTGTCCAATTAATTTTTTTGGAAATTAATATCATCTCCAGCAAATGCTAAATAGTCCTACATGAAACAGAGAGAATATAAACATAAATAATTAAGAGTATATATATATATATATATACACACTAAGTTACTAACAAGATAAGTAATTAATTAATGATATTATTCACCTTTTGCCAAGATAGTTTTGCTCGAGGTACTTGGGACCGCTGAACAGTTATGGAGCTTGAACTTGACGTATTAGAAGAAGCACTATACTCCATAAAAAGGTTCTTTATTTTCTTACTAACATTCTCAAACTGAATAGAATCCATAACTCCATAGATCTTCGTATAGTAATAATTTACAAGGTGAAGCTTGTAACGAGGATCTAAGATAACTGCTATGGCCAACACTTCACTAAATTCTAACCAATATTTCTCAAATTTAGAGATCATTTGAGTTGCCATTAATCTCTTATACTCATCTTCACTCACAAGGTCTTCCTTCAAGGATACAAAAATCATGGCAACTATAGGAAAGTATAAGTCGGCAGTGGGATACTTAGTACCAGAAAAAACAAATGTCACTTCGTAAAAGCAAGCTAAGAAACTAATGATATTACCCACCTTTTCCCACTAAAGTGTAGTAGGACATTGTAGCTTATAGTTTGAATCAGTCATCTCCAAATAATTAAAAGCACTCTGATAGTGAATAGCACTCTTAAGCATAAGATAGGTAGAATTTCATCTGGTTGGCACATCTTGTTTTAACCCCTTATGACTGTCCAATGACATTTGATTTACAGCTTGAAAAAATTTTTGTTTTCACACTTGTGATCCCTTAACATACTTCGCGTTATCTCGAACCTTTTCGATAGCATCATCGATTTCTTTCAATCCATCTTGCACTATCAAATTAAGAATATGAGCACAACAACGCAGATGAAAGAACTCACCTTCACAAAGAAGGGCTTTCTTAATGTCCAGTGTTTGCTTTAATAACTCAACACAACGATCATTGGCAGAAGCATTGTTTAATGTTATAGTGAAAATCTTGTTCTCAATTCTCCACTCTTGTAGCAAATCATATATCTTTTCTTTCAAAGATATACCATTATGTGGTGGGGGCATAAACGAAAAGTTTAACACCATTTTAGTTAATACCCAATCTTTGTTAATAAAATGTGCAGTAAGGCACATATACCCATCAGTTGTCAAAGAAGTTCACATATCAAATGTTAAACAAATCCTCCCAGGACAAACATACAACATAGATTTAATCCTTTCTTTCTCCCTCAGATGCATCTTAACCAAATCAGCCTTAACAATATTTCTAGATATAAATGGTACATCACCACGCAAGTACTGATGTGTTTGTCTTACACCATCATATTCAACATATGAAAAAGGTAAATCATGCTTAATAATCGAAGCAACCAACAATTCTCTATATATTTTGGGATCAAATTTAAAGTCACTTACTAACAGAGATCCTACTTTTCCAACTAAGAGCATTTGCCCAACATCACGAGTGTTTCCCGCCCCCGTGGAAACTTGAATGTGCTTTATTAAATTCCCAGTTCCATATGAACTTCAAGCCTTATATTTATTACCACATGTCTTGCAATCATTTTCTATTCAAAATATGAATATGCACAAAAATCACCATATGATGCTTACATATGAGTTTAGTTACCTTGAACGTTGGATTCCTCGACAAGAACCATCTTGTAACCCTCAGTTCCTTCGACTGCAAATTTTGCCATATTGTTAGTCAAGTTTATTAATTATAAAACCCTAATCAATCCTTCATAATCTACACTATCCCCCTAAGTCCTTATAGGTCTTGCTAGTCTAGTGCCTAAATCTTAATAACTCTATTTTCCTATATTATTATTATTATTATTATTATTATTCTCTTTTTTTGTTCGTATGAGACCCTTAAACAAGGTGTTTTGAGGACTTTGATACCTCATGTTCAAACTGACTACCAATGAAGCTTCTAATGGTGTTATCTGCCAATCCCATGTTTAAACGAGAACATTGATTATCATCTAGGGGTGAAATTTAAAACCACCTAACCGCAACAGCTATAACCGTTAACCGCCTAACCGCTTTAAAAGCGGTTAGTAAAAACCGCTAACCGCCTAGGCGGTTGCGGTTAGCGGTTAGCGGTTAGTGGGTTTTGGAAATCCGCTACCCGCCAACCGCTTTATATATATATATATAACAATAAGTCATGAGTTTATGAACTTTTTTTGGTTGATTGAAATGGGCCTCAAGCTTCAAGTTTAACCATGTTGGTTTTTTTGGTTGCTTGTGAGTTTATGAACTTGTTTAAGTTTATGTATAAGACTACAAGTAAAGTGATGATTTTGTTGTAATTTTATTTGTATATTATATGATGTGCAGATTTGTAAAAGGTGGCCAACAAGATTTTGGTATATAGCAATTTTTAATGCTAAAATGGCCATGAAAAGGGGAAAAAAAAAACGTCTAAAATGAGCAAAAAAAATGTTTAAAGTGAGCCCAAAACTGGTCCAAAACTAGCCCAAACCGGTCCAAAACCAGTCCAAAATCGGTCAAAAAAAAAAGCCTAAGAAAATGGCCAAAAAAGCGGTTAGAAAAAAGTGGTTATCCCAAAGCGGTAAACCGCTAACCGCAACCGCTATTTCACCCCTATGACATCATCTTCTCCGATTTTCTATTCGCCCAAGCTTCAATTTTTCTTATGTTTTTTTCTCCTCCATCACACCTAGAACACGAAATCTACCTCTTTTTAATTAAGGATAATGACAGTTTTTGGTAGTTTAGAGAAAACATTGACAATTAGGTAGTTTGAATAGGATATGTGTATTTTTCTCTATTACTCTATTACAATTTTCACATGTATTTTAAACACATTATTTTAATAAACATGACTAAATGCAAAGAAATTCATCGGCTTAGAAGAAAACTTTGACCTTGATAATTCATATTTTAGCACCTTAATTTAAATTTGTTAATTTCTTAGTATTGTTATTTTGTGATATTTTATTTCTTTTTTGTGTTTTCTGTGTTTTATAGGTTTTTGGAAGAAAAAAAAAGAAGCATTTCAGGAAGTCTTAGGCTTAAAGGAAAAAATTGGGAAAAAGCTAGAAGTTTTGGATCAAGAGGAAGCACCCAGAGGCAGTGCGCTCGAGCGCACTACACCTAAGCTCGAGCACATCTGTGCTCGAGGGTCCATCACCAGGATCGATCACAGGTGTGCGATCTAGCGTACAACCCCTAGATCGAGCGCACTCGGGTGCTAGAGAATATTCAGACACACGGCAAGACTCCTTTTCCTTCCCAAACTTGGATTTCCAAGTCCTAGTTGTAATAGGACCTAGACCTCCAAATTTCCTAGGATTACTAGGGCTTCTAGGACTCTCTTAAGCTCTATAAATAGACCTCTAAACCTCACAACTCAAGACACCATTCAATCGACAAATTTTTATTTGCTTGCTTGGAGAGAAGAATTTGGAAGCTACTTTTAGGAGTGGTTTACGGTTCTTTCTTTTAATTATGTGTAACTAAATACTTTAGCAGGGCTAGATTTAAGCCCTGATTATGTTTCTCTAATATTTCAATATTGGCGCCTTTGTGATAATCATATTGTGATGCTTAACTTGATTAATTCTTGTTTTATCGAATTCCTCATATGAATGTGTCTGATCAACATATGCATGTGGTATGGATTAGTTATTTAAGTCAATTTGGATGATCGAGTCTTGGGCTTAATAGAGTAACAAAATAATCTCCTCACAGGTTCTTGGGTTAATCAACATGGAAAACCGGGAATAGACACCCATGCCCTAGGTTCCATGTGTTTGTTGATTTCTACAGATTTATGCTTTCTTAAAGAACAACTTAGTAGACACTCATGCTAAATTATTTAAGAAAGAAAAGAATTAGAGTAGACACTCATGCCTAATTCGTTTCTTAGATAAATCAATAGCTTAAGGAGTAGACACCCATGCCCTTGGTTGGCAAACATTAAGTATTCATAATATGATTGGAACATTGGCATATTGTTATATTATTGAGCATGATTAGTGGTGGATGTCGAAGCCCTACCTTTTCATTTATCTTTATTTCTTTTTCATAAAATGAATTTCGTGATAAAGTTGATGTTTTAATTTTGAAAATAAATTCTAAGAAAAATCAACAATTCCTGTGGGAATGATCTCGTACTTGCACCCTCTACTATTATTTTAATCTTGTGCACTTGCGAGTTAAAACGTACCAATTATTATCTATTACTTTAGGTAGTATTTGTCATAATAGGAAGAATTCATTCTCTTTGGTGCAAGAGAAGAAAAGACTGGTGCTTCAAGTTTAAAAATGGGACAACAGTCTAGCTGAAGACATTAAACTTAGCACTCATAGAAGGCATCCTACAGCATATCCTTTTTATTTCTTTGTTTGTTTTTATTTTATTTTTATTTTGTTTTTGTTTTTGTATTCCATTGTTATTTTAGTATTTTGTTTTTTAGAAACAAGTGTACTTGCATTCAAGTTTGGGGGTGTACTATGAGCCATGCCAGTCCAAACAGTTTTCTCCATCTCCCAGGTGAGATCTTTTCATGCTATACACACATTGGGAGCAATGTGTAATTTAAGTTTAGGGGTATGAGAGACACTTACACACACTTTGTCTCAGTTTAAAAAAAAAAAAAAAAAAATGCATGTTCATGATTGTCTTAAGTTATTGGTTGATTTGAAAATATTGTGATTTGATTTCATTGGTGAGCTTAAAATTTTGAACACATGATCTGATGATAGAGTTCTTAAGTTTTGTTTCTTACTTTAGGGATTTGAGAATTCACATGTTTGATCTAATCTACACAAGCACATTAGCACATAATTTGTGGGGTATGACATAAGAGTCTGATGTGTATGTTTTGATGTCTTAGGTGAAACTAGATGACTTTTTGGTTGGATACTTTGGCATAATGTTGAAAGAAAATAATAATAATAATAATAATATGATCATTGATAAGCTTTTCACTAAGTAACTGGACCTCTTGCCTCATTAAGCAATGAGTATTTACGGCAAAATGTGAGAACTTTTGATTTAGTTAAAGTCATGGTTAGTTTGGTTTTGTAGCCTTTTTGACTCGAGTTAGTAAGTCCTTAGGGGTGTCTCCACACCTAATGCCCTAAAACCACATGGTTTGGGAGTCATTGACTTAACACTCGCTACATGAGTCAATTAGAAAGCTTAAGAGAACTAAACATTGCACAACCTGACCAAAAAGAAAAAGAAGAAAAAAAAAATGCCATAGTTACTCATTCTGATGGGAATTTCAGTGAACTTTGAGATATTGAGATATTGTATATTGGAAATAATTGGAAGCTTCATATTTATGTGCTAGTTCACTTTACACTGTTTCGAACTTGTGATAGCATGTCTTTTGTAAGTAATTCAACTTTAAAATTTCAATTCATTGAGAAGATGGAAGTTTATTTTTTTAAGCTTGCCAATGAATGAAAATCATGGTTTTGAGTGACATTTCAATTTTGGATAGCATGAAGTTTGCATAATGGTGTAGGTAACATTCCTGGAAAACCCTCACGAAACTTCACTCGTCCTCTAGGAAGTCCCTAGGGGTTTAAAAGGCTTGTTACATACGCTAAATGTAATCGTACATCCCACGAAAGATGGATTTATCTTTTTATTTTTGTTTTTCATTTTGATTTTAGTTTAGTATTGCTAAGCGACTAGCAATATGTAAGTTGGAGGTGTAATAAGTGCCCCTTAATTTACATTTGTTAATTTTTTTAGTTTTGTTATTTTGTGCTATTTTATTTCCTTTTTATGTTTTCTGTGTTTTATAGGTTTTTTGAAAAAAAAAAAAAATGAAGCATTTTTGGAAGTCTCAGGTTTAAAGGAAAAAATTGGGAAAAAGCTAGGAGTTTTGGATCAAGAGGAAGCACCCAAAGGCAGTGCGCTCGAGCGCACTACACCTAGGCTCGAACACATCTGCACTCCAGCGTCCATCACCAGGATCGATCGCAGGTGTGCGATTGAGCGCACTCGGGCGCTGGAGAATATTAAGACATGCGGCAAGACTCATTTTCCTTCTCAAACTTGGATTTCCAAGTCCTAGTTGTAATTGGACCTAGACCTCCGAATTTCCTAGGTTACTAGGGCTTCTAGGACTCTCCTAAGCCCTATAAATAGACCTCTAAGCCTCACAACTCAAGACACCATTCAATAGACAAATTTTTATATGCTTGCTTGGAGAGGAGAATTTGGAGGCTACTTCTAGAAACGGTTTTCGATTCTTTTTTTCCCTTTATTTTAATTATGTTTAACTAAATACTTTAGTAGGACTAGATTGAAGCCCTAATTATGTTTCTCTAATATTTCAATATTGGCACCTTTGTGATAATCATATCGTGATGCTTAACTTGATTAATTCATGTTTTATTGAATTACTCATACGAATGTGTCTGATCAACATATGCATGTGGTATGGATTAGTTATTTAAGTCAATTTGGATGATTGAGTCCTAGGTTTAATAGAGTAACAAAAGAATCTCCTCACAGGTTCTTGGGTTAATCAACATGAAAAACCTGGAGTATACACCCTAGTTTCCATGTGTTTGTCAATTTTTACAGATTTATGCTTTCTTAAAGAACAATTTAGTAAACACCCATGCTAGATCCTTTAAGAAAGAAAAGAATTAAAGTAGACACTCATGCCTAATTCGTTGCTTAAGGAGATCAATAGCTTAAGGAGATCAATAGCTTAAGGAGTAGACACTCATGCCCATATGTTGGCAAACATTAAGTATTCATAATATGATTGGAACATTGGCATATTTTTATATTATTGAGCATGATTAGTGGTAGATGTCGAAGCCTTACTTTTTCATTTATCTTTATTTCTTTTTCATAATATCAATATCATGACAAAGTTGATGTTTTAATTTAGAAAATAAATTCTAAGCAAAATCAACAATTCCTGTGGGAATGATCTTGTACTTGCACCCTATACTATTATTTTGATCTTGTGTACTAGCGAGTTAAAACGTACCAATTATTATCTATTAAATTAGATAATATTTGGCACAACAATTTTTTTCCAAGAACACAAGAAATCGAGGCAAGTAATCAGGCACATGGTTAAAGGCCCCACATTTACAATATTCGTATCATAAACCAACAAACAAATCAACACATCCCATAGTTTACGCATTGAATGGTTCAATAAATAAATCAATATCTTCAACATTTGAAACTCACTACCTTAATCAAAGCCTCAGTCAAAGCAACACCAAACTTCAAGTCAACTACCATGAAGAAAAATAGCACAAAATAAATTAGCCCCACCCAAAAGAGGAAAAAGTGCAAGACAACTATATTCCTTCCACAAACTAGTTAAGGAACGTCTAATTGGAATACTTTCACCAATCACTGAATTTTGAAAACCAATACTTAATTACTAGGGAAAAATCCACTTCACCCCCTGAAGTTTCAGGAGTTTTTCAATTTGAACCCCAAAGTTTAAAAATTGGCAATGTACCCTCCTAATGTTTCAGAAAATTTCAATTTAAAGCTTCTGTTACTAATTTCCGTCAAATTGGACGGAAATCTCTAAAATTACATTATTACCCTCAGGCTTTTTAAAAAAAAAATTCGTCCAATTTAACGGAAATTATTAACGGAATGTTTAAATTGAAATTTTTTGAAACATTGAGGGGGTACATTGCCAATTTTAAACTTTTGGGTTCAAATTGAAAAACGCCTGAAACTTCGAGGGGTAAAGTGGATTTTCTCCTAATTACTACCAGAATCGGAGGAATGCATCCCATACTGCACCAATGGCAAAAACCATTGGCAAAACAAATTTGCCTATGGAATTCAAACTAGGAGAGCTACTAAATTAGTGGAAATTGTTGGGAAAGGGACCCATCTAGGATTTTTAAGCCTAAAACCCTGACATTTCTATCTTTTTAGCATTGTAAAAGAAAATAAGAAAAGAAACACCACAAAACAAGAGAGAAAGTTGAAGTACCCATGCATGCAAAGTTAAATTAAAAAAAAAAAAAAAAAATGGACCAACCGCCACTTATACCCAATAAAAGAGAATTTTCTATTATTGTCTCTTCTATTTTGTTTTCTTACTTTGGAGAATAATCTCTATTGTGTGATAGTAAGGTTTGGGTGTATTAAGGCTTTGGGTTTTGAGAGATTTTCTTTGTACATTTTTGTTTTCTATCTTTGATAGTGAGTTTCTTCGTAATTGTCTTTACCTATGAACATACCTCACATTGAGGAAACCATGTAAATCTTAGTGTTATTATGTGTGATTGTCTTATCTTATTTACCATAGTTGCGGTTGTTTGCACAACAAGTGGTGTTAGAGCTAAGGTTCGATATTCATGTTGGCAATTATAGTAAATCTGGCGAGCACCAAATATGAAGTGGAGAAGTTCAATGGGAAGAACAATTTCTCTTTTTGGTAGAGAATGATGAAGGATTAATTTTTAATTTATGTCAAACTGACTATGTTTTTTCTTCATCAATCACATTGTGAATGACTTCATTTGAAAAAATAAAACGGATTGCGCTAGTAGCCTTCTAATTCAGCAAGGAGTCTACAAGGTGTTATTGGGAAAGGCGACGAAACCCAAAAAGATGGACGATGATGAATGGGAAGAGATGGATGCGAAGGCTACTAGCGTAATCCGTTTTAATTTTTCAAATGAAGTCATTCACAACGTGATTGATGAAGAAAAAACATAGTCAATTCGACATAAATTAAAAAGTATATATATGGCAAAGACTTTGAAGATAAGTTGTACGTGAATAAATAACCATATGGTTTAGAGATGGAGGGAAATACATATTTGCTAGAGCACCTCAATAATTTCAACAGTTGTTGAACTTTGGATTGAAGATTAAAGAAGAAGATAAGGCGTTACTTTTGGCGGCATTGTTTCCCTCTTCGTATTATCAACTGGTTATGACATTGTTGTATAGAAAAGAAACTCTAGCATTTGAAGAGGTGACCGAATCTCCCTTGTCACATGAAACACGAAGAAAACCTATCAATGATCAGGTTGATAGGCTTGTATCTAAGTTTGAGCCAAAGCGCGGAAGAGATAAGCCGTAAGTGGAAGAATGACAAAGGTAAGCAATCTTGGTCTAAGTCATGATCGGCACAGGGTGAAGAACCTCGGTCAGATGCAAAAGATGTGGAATGTTATTATTGTCACAATAAATTGCATTATAAAAGATTTTGCCAAGTGTTGAAACAAGACTTTGAAGATAAAAAGAATCATAAAAGTTTCACAGATTCAATCAGTATGGCCAATGATGAGTCCGACGACAATGAGGTTAGTGCAAATCTTCTTTCAGTTTCCTGAGGTACATATTCCCTTATTGATTCTTGGATTTTGGATTCTGCTTGTTCATATCATATGAGTCTAAATAGGCAGTGGAATAGGTACCATAAAAGTCAAGATGTTTGATGGGTTTGTAAAGATACTTACTAATGTTAGATACATTCTAGAGCTTAAGACAAATATGATATCCTTAGGCATGTTGGATTCTTTGGGTTATGGTTATTCAACCAAAGATTGAATAATAAAAATAAGGGAAAAATATAAAAAAGCCTCCTAAACTACCAGCCGTTTTCGATTTAGCCCCCTAATGTTTCAAAAGTGATAAAGCAGCCCCACAAACTACCAAACTATTACATTTTGGCCACTCAGTTAGTCAAAACCGTCAGTTTGGATGGAAATTCAAAACGACGTTGTTTTGTTGGGGGGCTACTTTATCACTTTCTGAACATTAGGAGACTAAAATGAAAATGGCTGGTAGTTTTGGAGGCTTTTTTATATTTTTCCCAAAAAAAAATTTTTTCATAAGAGGGCATTGTAGTAACTTACCCATAACAAAATGACGTCGTTTTGCAGTTTTCGTCCAAACTGACGATTTTGACTAACTGAGTGGCCAAAATGCAATAGTTTGGTAGTTTGGGGGGCTACTTTATCACTTTTGAAACATTAGAGGGCTAAATTGAAAACGGCTGGTAGTTTGGGGGGCTTTTTTATATTTTTCCCTAAAAATAACTAAAGGTGCTTTGGTTGTAATGAAGGGTAAGAAAATTGACAATTTGTATAAGTTACTCAGGAATACAGTTGCAGGTGGAGTTACAATGTCCATTTCAGCTAGAACTAGATAGCGATAATATAGTTTTGTTGCATATGCAGCTTTGCCATTTAGGCATGCACAATATATTTGAGCTTCACAAGAGGAATATGTTAAAAGGTATGAGAAGTCATGTAAATTAGATTTTTGCAAGTACTATGTGTGTAGGAAACCAATTGTGGAAGTGGAGCTTGATGACCAACATTCATCAATGGGTGTATGTGATGATGAACATGTTTCAAAAGACTCATAACCCCAAAAAGAGCCTAATTTTTTTGCAAGAGAGAGAGAAACGTGATTAAAAGCATCGAAAATGTATAAATTTGAGAATATGGTTTCTTTTGCTTTAGTAGCTAGTAGTGGAGATCTATCGTCTATTCATAATAGTTATGTCAAAAGATGTGGAGTTACCACAGAAAAGCAAAACATGGAAGTCAGTAAAATTGCCTAAGGGAAAAATGACTAAAGGGTGCAAATGGGTCTACAAGATAAAAGAGTTAGCTGAAAAAGCTTTGCGGCCAATGAAACTGATAGAAAGCATGATGTTATGTCTAAACCAGGTCCTATGCTCTAGTTCAAGACATGCTTGAACTAGAGTGGTATTTGTGGATTGTTATTGCCCTTAAGGGCTTTGGCAAATACATCAAAAGAAGATTCATATTGTTAGACTTGATGAATTTTAAGTTAAGGTGGAGATTTGTTGACTTAGTGTGACTTATCACCCATCAAATCAAGTGGCCCCGCTGTCTTTTATTCTTCTATTGGATTTTAGTGTTCATAACCAACTTGAATTAGGCGAAAGCCTTAGCACTGATTTGTAGGCTTTATAAAAAAGCTTGTTTCGGTCCTTTTGATACATAGTAGAAGAAGCACTGCTCACCTTGCTACTTATATAGTCTTTTAGCCGCGTAAAAGAATAGAGGAAAAGAAGCACAAGTATTCTTCCTGGCTTTGTTGAATCGAAGCAAGAGAAAAAAATAAATAAATAAATAAACTGAGGGAGTCATGCATGCAACAATTAAAGAAAAAAAAAAAAAGAGAGAGACCAGTCGCCACTTATTTCCAACAAAAGAGTAGTTTGTATTATTGTCTTTACTGTTTTTGTGAAATAATCTCTATTGTGTGATAATGCGATTTTAAGTGTATTAGGACTTTGGGTTCTAACTTCTAAGTGGTTTTCTCCACATTTTTGTCCTCTATCTTTGATGGTAAATTTCTTCGTAATCGCCTTTACCTGTGGACGTACTGCACACTGAGAGAACCACGTGAATCTTGGTATCATTGTGTATGATTGTCTTGTTTTATTTACCATAATTGTGGTATTTTGCACAATATTCATGATTATACTCACCATTGACGTTAGTATATTCAGGCTTGTGCACCCTCCACAACGCCAACATTGTCGTGGTTGTGCCACACTTGACATCAACATAGTCACAAGACCCGTGACGTAAGCATTGTCACAAATCAAGCAAGAATGTGTTTCCATTACCATGGTGTCAACATAGTCAATATTAGTCATGGTCAGATGATACCCTACACGTCAGCATAGTTGGGGCAAGTAAGGATGTCTCTTCAATAAAGTTTAATATCACTCATGACGACTGAATATTCACGATTAGAGAATAGAGAGCACTTTGAGTTAAAAACATTTCCGCATTTTCACACATCCAAGAACTTAAAATTATACATCATAGAAATCCTAATATTTATACTCTTGATAAGTCCGTAAAGACTTAAAACCAAGGGCACGTGTTTGGAGTACAGTCTTTGGAGTACATTAATTAATATCAACACCTCGTAGAATTGCCGAAGTCCAAAATAACTCTAAAGAGTAAAGATATTTAGTAAATTGTTATACGACTAGCATACAACTTGATGATGTTGCAGTGATAATCAACGGATCAGATTATCCATTAGATCAGCAGTTGTAAAAAAAAAATAATAATAAGGGCTAATTTTCACTACCATGTTATCCCAATCAGTTGTATAGCAATTTACTTAATAATATTACTCAATTTAAAAGGGTACTACAATCTACAACAGCACTTAGCATAATGTCCTGGAAGAAAACCTCAAAGAATGTTTGAAGATACACATGTAGAACTCAAAATACTTTCTGTCAGAAATTATGGGTGTGCACTCAAGCTCACCAATCCAATATAATTAGCTGGTAAGAACCGACCTGCATTTGTGCATATTCAGCGCGTTGCCTGGTGAGCTAGAGGTCTGTGAGGCTTTGGAGCTGAAACAAAACAAAATCATTATATGTATAACTTGATTAAGTTATACTGACTACTAGACATCCAACCATCACTTAAGATTCATGTTGATACTGCAATATCAGCTTATTCATTGACATCTTCCAGCAATAATTATTACATATAACTCTAGTCAGGATTGGGTTATAGAATTGAACCGTTCTTTCGTTTCCGGTTGGGCTTATGGTTCATTATCTACTTTTGGACATAGTACTATGCAGTAATTCTATGACATGAAAAGCATACATTTATGCCGGGGTCATTAGTGTAATATGTCTGTTTGCTTGATATACACAATTGATCGACTTCTTATAACTTGAGCTTTTAAATTGGAAGGTATCTAACATGGTATTAGAGCCTTGGTTTAATCTTGAGAAGCCCTTTAATTTGGTGATTTCTTTTGCTGTACTGTGCAGGGCTGACATTTGGTGCACAGGCATGCTTACTGTTTGTTTCTTTAACAAACATTATTGGCTTACTTGCTAATAGCTTAAGATTTTTAGTTGAACAGCTTTCAAATTTAGAAAGATCGAATGTGTTACTGGTTTCAAATGTCATGGTTAGCAAAGAAATTTTGTATGAGTAATAATTTATAGTCTTGGGAAGGATGTGTGAGTCAATAAGTAATTATCAAACAGATTTTCAAATGTGACTTATTTCTTTTGTGTGTGTAATCAAATGCTTTCAAAACAAGAATTATCACTTCCCCAAATGCAGTCAAACAGAGTCTAAATAGGATGAAGTTAAATACCATTTGGGTTCCCTTGTTCATAGAAGGTTCGCAGAAGAGAGACTGCTTCTGATGCCATTATTCCTCCATTACATTTGAAACCTTTGCCTTGTGGAACAGCACCGCTACCAATAAAAATGAAGTTATAGACAGCCCATTCATATGAATTGCATCATGTATTAATTAGTCACAGAATATGCATCCAAAAATAAATAATTTAAGTTATCCAAAACACTCTTTAGCTTCCTACATTGGGGATCAGACTCCAAGTCTAATATCCAATCATAACATTCTCGGGTTTCTACATGAGTCAAGCAGAAAATTGTAGATTTCTTTGTTTGAGATAAACACTCTGAAAGCATAGAACCCCTAAAGAAAGTGGTTGCAACTGTTGGTCGGTGACAAAGAGTTGTAGATAAAAACAAGCAAATTACTTAGTAAGGATATATACTTCTGAGAAAAGAACAAAGGATAATAGATGAAATGGGACGTATTTCCATCATTAAAGACTAAATGAAAACTTAAATCCATTTCCAACAAATCAATGTTGTTTCCCCAGAAATATTCAGCACCCTCTTTTATGTAATAAATAGGGTCGATCAGACTTTTATCATTTACTACAGAACATCTACAACAAATCCTTGACGATTCCAGCTTCTAAAAAATGCCTCGTAGTTCAATCAGTATTCATTTAACCGGATTGAGTTGTGGCTCATGTCCTCCCAGACTCATTTACCCCAATCAATAAAGTCATATCCTGTTTGTGGTGTTCTAGTGGGAGTTGCCTTGCTTTTCCTTCCAAGGATACATAACATCAATGGTGCAGAATCTCTCTCTCTCTCTCTCTCTCTCTCTCTCTCGTGGAGAAGTAACATGGTCAACATATCCTGTTTGCGGTGTTCTAGTGGGAGTTGCCTCTCTCTTAACATACCCTGTTTGCGGTGTTCTAGTGGTGCAGACTCCCTCTCTCTCTCTCTCTCTCTCTCTTAACATACCCTGTTTGCAGTGTTCTAGTGGTGCAGACCCTTGCTTTTCCTTCCAAGGATACATAACATCAATGGTGCAGAATCTCTCTCTCTCTCTCTCTCTCTCTCTCTCGTGGAGAAGTAACATGGTCAACATATCCTGTTTGCGGTGTTCTAGTGGAGTTGCCTCTCTCTCTTAACATACCCTGTTTGCGGTGTTCTAGTGGTGCAGACTCTCTCTCTCTCTCTCTCTCTCTCTCTCTCTCTGTGAGAAGTAACATGGTCAACATACAAGAGAAGTCCCTGAATAAGCATGATATCTAAGAAACTCTCTCTCTCTCTGAGAAGTAACATGATCAACATACAAGAGAAGTCCCTGAATAAGCATGATATCTAAGAAAAAAATGAAAGATTTAGAAAACCCAATAAAGGTGACAAAGAAACATGTGAAAGACACCATCAATCAGATCAGGAACGAGGATACGGGACCCTAATGTTATGACATCAAAATCCACTCCTTCAAATGTGCGGCAATTCCACCCAAACCAAATACACCACATTAGGACAAAAGGATAGCATTCCGAATTAATACTGTTTTATGCCTTCTAAAATTCCCTTTCTAACAATTCAAAGAAGACGACAAGCTCATAATGAAATTAAGAGCCCGTTTGGGAGTGCATTTTTAAAGAAATAATATGCGTTTTTAAACTAAATCGCAATTTTGGAGTGTTTGGGATTGCAATTTTAAAAACGCAAATTTTAAAATCGTGAAAAAATTCTGTGTGATTTTAACATGTTTTACCAAACGCTTGTGCGATTTTAAAAAATGAAAATTTAAAAAATGCAGTTTTTAAAATCACACTTATTGAAATCGAGCTCCCAAATGGGTTTCTAACTCTAGAAACTTGATTTTAAATGACAGAAGATGAAGAGGAAGAATAAGAGAAGTTTTAATAAGTAGAGATATGAAATAGGTTAAACTAGTCCGAATAAGTAGGTTTCTGAACAATAGATAAAAGCGAGGGTGAATTACACTTCTTCACCCCAAACCTACCCCCACAACTCTCTTTCCCCAACTACAATAACTGGAATTTCCTCTTCAATCTTTAAATCGCTGTAATTCTCTCCCTAATTCGAATATATTTGTTTCAATGCCCCTCCACCAGTCTGATTGTTAATTTGAACAGAAAACGTAAGATATGTATTGGACGCGCTTCCTTGCTAGGTGAAATGACTATATATCCATGAAAGGATTTCAAGTGGTAGTTTTGCACGAGTAGTTCTCTTTTTGGTGGATTGGTTGGGGGAGGATTTGAACTGAATAAGGGATATATGAGGCCAGCCGAGATCGTGGTAAAGGTCATGACTCTGTACCTCTTGTGAAGGTGATCGCCAGACTATTGATATTAGTTATGATTTGCATGCGAGTTATGGCAACCAGGTTATGTACTCATATGGCCTTGTTTGGTAAAGGGGTTGGAGTTGGCTTAGATACTGTTCATCACCATTTCCTAAAAAAATTAACATCAAAACATTTTAACTTTTTTACTTTTTATATCACATCATTCACTTTTTATTATTATTCAAATAAAAAAAATCACTACAAAACAAAACTTTTTCACTTTTCCATATCACTTTTTTACTTTTTTATATAAAACATTCTTACTTTTTTTTCACATCAATCTACATCAACTACAATGTCAAGGCCAACTCATTTACCAAACACCACCATGACTCAAGGCTACAATGTTAGTGCCAGCTAATCTTACCAGAGCTGAGTACTCAGCCGTTATTCAATGGGTGCTATTGCTCTGCACAATGGCATAACCCGCATCAGTGGAATTGTCAATTTTGGCCATCCATCATTGAAGTCTACATCTTCCTTCTTTGCGGCATTTATCTGATTTAGTGTGCAGCTTGCCAATCATGCCAGCATCATTGGGTATCTTTCCTTCACGAGTCAACAATCATTAGTTAACTCCAGTTAAGCTTGTTATAATGATGTGAGGGTTCGGGCTAGACATGAAGTATGTTGGGATTTTCTTAAGATAAAAGGCAGCCTGATCCAAGACTTCTGAAGGATTTAAGGTATATATCCATTGATAAGAAAACAAGAACTGAAAGCTACCAATTCATCACTGAAAGAAGCTAGACTTCCCCTAAACCACACAGTGAGGGACCAGCAGGTTCATCTGAATCCTTGGAAAGAGAAATTACAGAAAACTACAATTTCTTAATAAGCCAGACTGCCCCATAACTTTTTATTCTAATTCATCTCTAAACAACTAAAGGCTCATCTCAAGAAAATTGAGAAGCTACTTCCCTGATGACCTGATCTACCACATCAAAGCTTTTCAATAATTATCTATGCCACCTCCTTCATAGCTCTCATTTCTAAGACCATTCCACAATCATCTGTTATACTGTTGTGAATGCTTGCCTTTCTAATAGGTCATACATATTGATGCAAATAATATGCTGTGGAGGTGGGGAAAATACAACAAGAGAAGAGGAACAGCTGATTTGAAAGCAAACACAGCATTTTGTTAAGAATCCCAACTGGAACACGCTAGAGGAGCTTAAATATTTCAGTCAGATTTTCATTTTTTTAATATTTTCCAATCATAGGTGTTTTGGTCTTTCCCTGTCATTCACAGCAGCTGGTTAGTTCGGATTGATTATGTAGACCTATATAAGGCACGTATTAATGTTCTCTAAAGTCAACAAAAGTTGGAATAATAGAAACCTATACAAGGTATGCAATAATGTTTTCAGAAGTCAATGACAAGTTGTGTACAAGATATTGATATTTTCAGCGGGGAATGAAAGAAATGGAAATAATGTTTTGAAAAGCCATAACACACTTTCTCAAAACCATTAACAAACAATTCAAAATATAAAACACTTCTTAGAAACTTTTCACACCTTTCTTATAGGAATATTTTGAGAAAACAGGTTATTAAATTCACAAGTGTAAGAGCTAACTCATTACTTTAAAAAATTAAAATGTTAAAAAAAAAAATTATTTTATTAAAAAAATAAAATAAAGCCCAAAAAAAAAGATGGGGAGCTCAAGCCGCCAGTGAAAAGGGGTGACTCACATAGCCACTCCCAACGGAAGGGTTTCGTATGACCAACTCCAACCCAAGGGTGGTAATGCAGCCACCCCAAAACACAGGGGTTGGCTCACGCAGCCACCTCAACAGTGGGGGTGGCTGCGCAAGCCAACCCCTCTATTTGGAGAGGCCACACAAGCCACTCTTGGATTGTAGGTGAACGCACAAGCCACCCCTTGGCTGGGGGTGACTACGCAAACCCCTTGTGGAGGTGGACAGGGTGGCGGTCCCCATCTCGCACAGCCACCTCCAATAGAGAGGGTAGATTGTGTAGCTACCCCCAAGCAAGGGGATTCACACAGCCGCCCCCAACCAAGGGGTGGGTTGTGTGGCCAACTCCAACCCAGGGGTGGTAACGCAGCCACCCCCAAACAGGAGGGGTTGGTGGCCAACCATGTTGAGGGTGGCCGTGCAAACCAACCCCTCTATTTAGACCCTCTATCTGATGAATGAAAGGACTAAATTGAAATTACAAAAATAGGGAAAAATTCAAACTATTTAAAATTTTAGGGTCCAAAAGTACAGTTTAGCCGAAAAATAAAAAGCAAGTTTCCAAGTAATAAAACAATAAATTGAACCAATCACCAAAGACTTGAGTTCAGCAATGAACCTTTCACATGGCTCAGAGCGACCTAAGTTCAAAGACAATATTGATCCACAACCTCCAAACTTATCGTTTGCACAGCCATAAAATACTTCCTTTATACCTATAGAGAGAACAAGAGAAAACAAGTTAATGCGTATCAGAACGCAACTTAAAAAATCAAATAAATTAGCTTTGATAGAGCAGAGAGATTATAAGAGCATACCAAGAATTGATAAAGCAGCTGCACACATTATGCATGGTTCACAAGTAACATAAAGGTAGCACTTTGAAATTTTTTTAGCAACTTCTAACTTTGAAAGTCCATTTCTTTGCCAGCCCTCAAGAAGAACATCAATAGCTTCCATTTCCGCATGCCTCGTTGCCTGAACACAAATAACAAGTAAAATTTTACTTTAAAATCATAAAACCCTGCAAAATTAGTTCGAAGTAGAAGTCGCAGCTGAAAAAACATTAAAAGGCAGAAGGCCCTCAACTTGTACATAAATTAGGGTTATTATATCAGTAAGAGATCAAGGTAATAACATATGGTGACAAACATACTTATTCTAGAATTATTGTTTGAAAAGTCACAAGCAATAATATCAGTAAAATACTTGGTGAAAAAAAAAAACGTAATTGGTAAGTTATCCATGGGTCTTCTACTCACAGCCTCGCCATTTATCCCATTCTTGTTCGGGAAGAGGTGCTATTTGAGCTACACTTGGATTGGCATCAAATAAATAAAATTTAGTATATTGTATCAAATACCCCTTGAAGTGAGGCCTATTTCTATCGACACCCCCTCAGCTTCCAAATAAGCAACTAATACCCCTTATACTACCCATTATTCCTAAAAGATCACCTCCATTATGCTTTCCATTTATTTGACTACTGAAAATCAGTTTTGTAGGTCCCAATGCCATGCCAGATATCCTTTCCTGCCAATAAGCACAACAGAATTTACAAGGTTTAATTGTTGTGCTTCTCGGCCGTCGAGAAGGTTGACCTCCCACAATCTCTGTAGCTGGGAAACCCTAACCCACAACGAGAATCACTTCATGACCCCTCTGTGCCTTTTTTGCTGTTCCAGACAGCACAATTTTGGAGAACCTCGTATTGTAGAGGCCCATGCCTTCTACAACTTCTAGATTGCCATCAAGAACATCCATTCCGAGATATACTACATGTTGCTTGAAACCTACTACTCGGGAAAGGAGCATTGCCTCTTCCACATGCTCAAGAGCGTCCCTTGCATAGCCAAGAAGGCCAAGTGGGACCTGCACTAGATCGAAAGCTCCAAGCCCTTTGTGGAGAGGCTTGTGTCCTTCAATTTGTGTGGAAAGGATCTTCATCTCAGGAAGTTTTGGATCAACATTTTGGCTAAAATTCAGTTGTGCTTTATTTATTTATTATTGTTTGAATATGTAATGGTTATTTATTTTTTTACAACGGGAAAGAATATCTGACAAGGAAATAGAACCCATAAAATGTCTTTCTACTAGCCAAATGGATGGAAAACCTAATAGAGGGAGTCAATTAAGATTATGGATAGCATAAGGAGGAGTGTCAATAGGTCAATAGAAATGGGCTGTTACGCAAGGTCTTAAGAAGGATCAACACCACCACCCCCCCACCGCCATCCCCCCCGCGGCCCCCACAACCAGGCAGTTGTCTTCCCCCTTCTAAAAAAATCCCCCAAACCAGGTTAAAAAAGGTATTAAGAAATATAAGTATGGGTATTCATTAATGTTAGGAAAGTGTATTAGGGTTAATATGTTATATGGGTATTTTGGTCTTTGTATTCTAAGTTGCAATATATATATATTGCAACTTATATACATATAACATATTAACCCTAATACACTTTCCTAACATTGATGAATACCCATATCTATATTTCTTAATTAAGAGAATACCAATACCTAAATACATGTCATTTGAGAGGAAAGGGGTAGTAAGAGAATACTGACATATATATATATATTGCAACTTAGAATACAAAGACCAAAATACCCATATCACATATTAACCCTAATACACTTTCCTAACATTGATGAATACCCATACCTCTATTTCTTAATTAAGAGAATACCCATACCTAAATATATGTCGTTTGAGAGGAGAGGGGTAGTAAGAGAATACTGACAGCTCCCCTAGTCCTTCTTCTATTCTTCATCATTTTTTTTTCCTGCTATTTGTTCTACGGATCATGGCAGTATGAAAATTGGACTTCATGACCATGAATGGGGGTAGATGGCGACGATATCACCGTCATTAGAGGTGTGATGTCGTCGTCATCGCCGCCGTCAAGTTTGTCATCGTCAGCCGTTGGGGTGTAACCAGTAGTATCGTGGCTGTTTGGGTGCGAGTTTTTCCCTAAATAAAAATATATATATATATATATTTTTTTTTCAGTCAAGGTGTATGGGTGTGGTTGTCGGCGTTGTATGTGGTAGTTGCAGTGGTCATCGGAGTGGTTGTAGTGGTCATCGGAGAAAACTTTACTTCGGTGGAATGTTGAGTTGTTGTTGAAACCTTGCTCTGTGGTCATCAATTGCTTCTGTAGCCTCTATTTTTGGTTCCGGCATGCTCTGCCTATCTCCGGCGAAGGTTCCTCTCTGGTTTAACTTCTGTTTTTAGTATTTCCAGCCTGGTCTGCCTGTCTCCAGCGAGTTTGTTCTATCTCCGGCGAGTCTCTAGCGAAGGTTCCTGTTTGGTTTTTCAACTGTATTTCCACTGGTTCTCCTCTTTCTCATTATTTTACTGATTGGCGTTGGTTTGTGTTAAAGGGATTTAGGGTTTGCATGTAAAGAGAAGAAAGAAGAGGCTTTGTTGTTTCACTTAGCCTTCTCCTCTCATACTTCATATATATATATATATATATATATATATATATATATATATAATGTAACATTGAGTACAAAGACCAATATACCCCATATAATATATTAACCCTAATATGCTCATCTAACACTCCCCCTCAAGCTGGAGCATAAATATCATATAAGCCCAACTTTGAACAAATAAATTCTAACTTCTTTCGACACAAGGACTTTGTAAACATATCAGCTAGTTGATCTCCAGACTTCACAAATGGTGTAGATATATCTCTGCTGAGTATCTTATCTCGAACAAAGTGACAATCGATCTCAATATGCTTAGTTCTTTCATGAAAAACAGAGTTAGATGCAATATGTATAGCAGCTTGATTGTCACAAAATAACGGGATAGGAGTAGGAGCGGTGAATCCAATCTCCTGTAGGAAATGTTGTAACCACGTCAATTCACTAGCAGTATTAGACATTGCCCTGTATTCTGCCCCAGCACTCAACCGTGCCACCACCGTCTGTTTCTTACTTTTCCAAGTCACCAGATTACCACCCAAGAATGTGCAATACCCTGTAGTAGATCGCCTATCTGAGAGGGAACCTGCCCAATCTGCATCAGTAAACCCTTCTACCCGGAGGTGTCCATTCGGTCTATACAATATCCCAAGGCTAAGAGCTCCTTTCAAATATCGAATAATACGAGTAACAGCTTCGCAATGTAAAACTCTAGGAGCCTCCAAGAATTGACTAATAACACCAACTGCATATGAAATGTCTGGCCTAGTAATAGTGAGATAATTCAACTTTCCAACCAAACGACGATACCTACTAGGATCTTCAAATAATTCTCCTTCATCTTTTACTAATTTCTGATTAGGATCCATTGGAGTGTCAACAGGACGAGCATCCAAGAGACCTATCTCTTCTAACAAATCAAGTGCATATTTTCTTTGAGATAAATTGATACCCTTTCGGGATCTAGCAACTTCAATCCCCAAGAAATATCTGAGTTTTCCCAAATCTTTAGTATGAAACTTTTGCTGTAAAAACAGTTCAATCGAGCAATACCTCCTGAATCATCACCTGTAATCACAATGTCATCCACATATACCACAAGAAGAATGTAGCCTGCATTTGTATACAAGTGAAATACTGAATGATCTGTCTGACAACGCTGAAGACCAAACTCCATAACGGCCTCAGGGAACTTCCCAAACCATGCCCGTGGAGATTGCTTGAGACCATACAAAGCCTTTTTTAACTTACAAACACAACTCCGATACTCCCCCTGAGCAACAAACCCAGGTGGTTGCTCCATATAAACTTCCTCATGTAAATCCCCATGTAAAAAGGCATTGTTGACATCCAACTGAAATAAGGGCCAATTAAGATTAGCAGCCAAAGAAATAAGAATACGAACGGAAGAGATTTTGGCAACTGGAGAAAACGTCTCATCATAATCAATACCATATGTCTGTGTATAACCCTTAGCAACCAAACAAGTTTTCAACCGTTCAACAGAACCATCAGGATTAAACTTAACCGTGTATACCCATTTGCAACCAACAGTCTTCTTAGCAGGGGGTAATGAAACAAGTTCCCACGTTCCATTTTGATGTAAGGCCTTCATTTCCAATTCCATAGCTTGCCTCCAACCGAAGTCAGATAAGGCATCCTGCACTGTCTTTGGGGTGGAAACAGTTGAAAGATGGGAAATAAAGCAAGAATGGGAAGGAGATAAAGAACTAGTGGATACAAACTGACTGATAGGATGTTTAGTAGTGCAAGAACGTGTACCTTTCCGTAGGGCAATGGGCAAGGAATCAAATGCAGGTGCCAGCGGATCCGAAGACGGGGAGGATGATGGTGGAGGTGCAGGAGCTGATGGTCGTGGCCGACGTGTATAAACCTAGAGATGAGCAGGTGAAGGTGGAGGCAACATGACAGACTTAGAGAGATATGGAACAAGCAGCGGAACAGACACGACATCAGGCTCAAGGGTAGACGCTCCGAAAGACGCATCAACAGGAAAATAGGAAAGAGACTCAACAAAGGTGACGTCAGCGCTAATAAAGTAGCGGCGAAGAACAGGACTATAACAACGATAACCTTTCTGAGTTGTGGAATAACCAAGAAAGACACATTTGGTAGAACGAGGATCAAGTTTATCATAACCAAGACCCAAATTATGAACATAACAAACACACCCAAAAACCCTAAGTGGTAAAGCAAATGGGGGTGAAGAACAGTATAAGAGAGAATGAGGAGAAGCACAATCTAAGACCGAGGAGGGCATTCGATTAATGAGGTAACAAGCAGTAAGAACAGCGTCACTCCAAAAATGTTTGGGGACATGCATATTAAATAAGAGACAGCGTGCAACATCCAATAAATGACGATTCTTGCGTTCAGCCACTCCATTTTGTTGTGGAGTGTGAGCACATGATGTTTGATGGCTAATGCCTTTATCAGACAAATAAGAGGCAAAAGAACTAGATGTGTATTCTTTGGCATTATCAGAACACAAAATACGAATTTTCTTAGTAAATTGAGTCTTAATCATATTATGAAAAATCTGAAAAACAGAAAATAACTCTGAACGATTTTTCATTAAAAATAGTCAAGTCATACGGGAAAAATCATCCACAAAGGTCACAAAATAATGAAATTTATTGGATGCAATATTCATTGGACCCCATACATCAGAATGAACTAACTCAAAAGGATGTGAAACACGACTAACAACTCTAGACGGAAAAGAAACACGACGGTGCTTACTAAGCTGACAAGCTTCACAAGACACGGACAACTTGTTTCGAAGACTCGGGACTTGATGCTTCAACGTAGGAAGGGAAGGATGACCAAGACGACAATGCCACTGAAGAGTTGAGGATGACGACTGTAAAGCACATGAGGAAAATGAAGGTGCAAGATCCAGATGTCCTTGGCACTAGGCAAGTAGATGCATGAAGATCCAATGTGAGACTCAATACTATTCAACATAAGAGATAATTTGATTATCTTCTTGTTCCCAAAGGCTAGGAGGATACTCTGTAGGCATACCCGAGGTTAAGTGAATAAACAAGCCCTTGCCTTTGAGAAAAACTTCAACAGACCTTGCCCAATAAATATAATTCTTTCCATTGAGCTTCACAAGAGTCATAGGAGCATTAACGAAGGAAGTTTCAAGTTTAGAGGCCATAATCTCAACAACAAAGAAGCCAGACTCCACAGAAATACAAAAAAAAATAATAGTAACTGTTACAACCACTTACAAGGAATGAAAAAAAAAAAAAACCAAAACCAGAAACTCGCCAGAGATTCGCCGGAGACCGTCGAAACTCGTCGGGGACAGGCAGACCACGCCGGAAATCCCACTAGAAAGACCAAAACCAGAAGCTAAACCAAACAGGGACCTGCGCCGGAGAATTACCGGAGGCTCGCCGGAAACTCGCCGGAAATACATGGAAACACGCCGGTGTCTGACAGACCTCACCGGTGATACCAAAAACCACGGCGATAGACCCAAGCGACTACCACAAAACACGCCGGCAAACCACCACAGACTCAGTCGACGACCTAGTTTCTGCCGATCATCACTGTAACCTGCCGGCAGCCATATACTTCACCAACAACCACAGACTAGACTGTAAATACACCACAAACCACACCGGCGACCATCTATCCCCAATCACTATTCGCGGGCATGAAGCCCACGTCTCACAATTCCACGCTCAGTAGAATAAAACTAGGATTTGGGTAAAAAAAAATATATTAATAAAGAAGGGAGGAAGAAGCGGGGTGAGAGAGTAATCAGATGCAGTCAATAGTTATGGCTCTGATACCATGTTAGAGGGATTTAGGGTTTGCATGTAAAGAGAAGAAAGAAGAGGCTTTGTTGTTTCACGTAGCCTTCTCCTCTCATACTTCATATATATATATATATATAATGTAACATTGAGTACAAAGACCAAAATACCCCATATAATATATTAACCCTAATATGCTCATCTAACAGTTTGAGCAGGTTTTTGCTCGTTTTCCAGCATTGTTGCAGTGGGTTTTTCGATTGTTAAGGTTACTTGCTGTATTTCTGTGGTGGAGTTTTTGGCCTCTTTGTTGATTGAGGTTATGGCCCTAACCCGACATCCTTAGTTAACACTCCTATGACCCATATGAAGCTGAATGCAAAGAATTATATTTATTGGGCACGGTCTCAAGGCGGTGGTGGTCGACTTGGTAGTCGTGAGCCTCGCAAATGTACTCATTGTGGTCGGAGTAATCATTCGGTGGATTTTTGTTGGGATTTACACGGCAAACCATCTATCTTCGCCAATCAGGTTTTTTCTTTGGAGGATTCTCCAGCTATTTCTGGACCACTTGCTAGTTCAAGTCTTGTTCCGGATTCTTTTTTTTTTTTTTTTTTTTGATAAGTATGTCAGTTTTATTAAAAGCGAAGAAACCCCAAAGTACACTGGGAGTATACAAAGGATCACCTAACTAGGATGAGAAAAACGTACAAGGAACTCATCATAGCTAATCAACACCGGATAAATATACACTACAGTCCAAAGATACAACGTATGAATATAAGAGGATAATAAGTCCTCAGAGGACCTCTCCAAATCCTCAAAGCACCTATTATTTCTCTCTCCATAAACACCAAAAGAAACAAGTAGGCACCATCTTCCAGACCGCAGCACTCCCCCCCCCCCCCCCCCCCCCCCTTGGACCACCAACATGCTTGCAACTCGACAACCCTTCTAGGCATCACCCATGACAACCCAAAGTGGCCAAAGAAAGCACTCCACAAAACAGAATCTACCTCGCAGTGAAGAAGAAAATGATCCACTATCATCTCACTTCTTTTACACATACAACATCTGTTCACCACAATCACATGTCGCTTCTTGAGGTTATCTAAGGTCAGAATTTTGCCCAAAGCCGCCAACCATGCAAAGAAAGTCGCCCTTGGAGGAGCTTGTGTCCGCCACACACTCTTCCAGGGGAATCTCCTCCCTTCTGTACGCGCCAAGGAGATGAACAGTGACTAGACCTTGAACATGCCTCTTTTTGAGGAGCTCCACCATAATCTATCTTCAAGCCCTCGTCTCACTCTGGCTGCATGCAACACCTAGAAAAAAGAAGCAAAGACATCCACCTCCCAATCATGAGCCTCTCGATAAAAACTCACATTCCACTGAATGGATCTACCTAGCACCTCCATATTATCTGCAACTAAGGCATCCTTCGAACAAGCAATACTAAATAAAATCGGGAAAGCTGTCTTGAGAGCCGTATCTCCACACCACCAATCATGCCAAAAGCTAACCCTAGTCCCATTCCCCACCACAAATCTCGTAAAGCCTTTGAAAGTAACCCACCCTTTCCAAATATTCTTCCATAACCCCACCCCATACGCTCCTCCAGGCTCAAGAGAACACCACCCTCCCCATAAACTTCCAAACTTCGAATCTACCACAACTTTCCACCAAGCCTCTCTCTCCGACCCATAACGCCACAACAATTTCCCTAGAAGAGCGCGATTGAACACCAAAAAATTTTTGATACCCAATCCTCCCTCCTTGATCGGAGTGCAAACCTTCGACCACCTCACCAAATGGTACTTGAACTCTTCACCTATACCTCCCCATAAAAAATTGTGTTGTAGCTTCTCAATGCGATTAGCAACACTCACCGGTATAGGGAATAAAGACAAGTAATAAGTGGGCAAATTAGCAAGAGTGCTCTTGATAAGGGTGACCCTTCCCCCCTTCGACAAATACAACCTTTTCCAACTGGCCAACCGATGTTCTAACTTCTCTATAACATCATTCCAAATATGCTTAGCCTTAAAAGAAGCTCCCAACGGAAGACCAAGGTACTTCACTAGCAAAGTGGCAACCCCACACCCTAAGATACTAGCTAACGAATCCACTTGCTTCACATTCCCCACAGGAATTAACATCGACTTAGCCAAATTAACCTTCAAACCGGAGGCAGCTTCGAACAGCAAAAAAAAACTCCGCAAATAGCGTAACTGAGTGGGCATAGAATTGCAAAAAATCAGGGTGTCATCGGCAAAAAGAAGATGTGAGACAGTAGTATTACCGACTTTGAAGCCTTCTAGCAACCCCCCATGAATAGCTGCAGAAATCATTCTACTCAAAGCCTCCATCACAAAAACAAACAACAACGGAGAGAGGGGGTCCCCTTGTCGTAATCCTCTAGAACTGCTAAAAAAAACTTTAGGAGAACCGTTTACCAAAATCGAAAACCGCGCCGAGGAAATACAATGTTGTATCCAAGAACACCAAACCCCTCCAAATCCACACCTCCTTAGCAAGTACATCAAGAAGCCCCAGTTCACATGATCATAAGCTTTTTCCAGATCCATTTTGCATATAACCCCTGGCTCCCTAGATCTCAGCCTACTATCAAGGCATTCATTGGAAATCAATATGGGATCTAGAATCTGCCTACCTTTGATAAAAGCATTTTGTGCCTTGGAAATAAACTTGTCCAAAACTACCTTCAATCTATTTGCTAAAACCTTGGCTGTGATTTTATAGATACCTCCCACAAGTTTAATCGGGCGGAAGTTTTTGAAATTGATGGCACCGGGAATCTTCGGAATAAGCGAAATGAATGTAGCATTGAGGCACTTCTCAAACATCCCTTCGGCATGAAATGCACTAAACACCTTCATAATATCCTCCCTCACCACATCCCAACTTGTTTGGAAGAAGGCCATAGAAAACCCATCGGGGCCCGACGCCTTATTGCCATTCATCTTAGACACGACCTTTTTAACCTCTTCCTCTTCAAAATCTCTCTCTAACCAGCTGGCCTCAACCTCTGAAATGGAATCAAAAGAAATACCATCTACCATAGGCCTCCAACTGCATTGCTCAGAAAATAGCTTTTGATAGAACTCGACAATGTGCTCACTGATCTCATCCTGATTTGAAGGACTATTCCCAATCAAAAGGGTACCTATAGAGTTATATCTTCTGTTAGAGTTGGCTATGAAGTGAAAGAATTTAGTGCACTTGTCACCTTCCTTCAACCACGACACCCTAGATTTTTGCCTCCAACTTATCTCCTCTATAAGAATACACTTCTCAAGCTCTCGAACAACCTCGGTCTTCCTCCTTAACTCCTCCTCATCCAAGGCCCTACTTTCTTCGTGCACATCAAACACCCGGAGATCCTCAAGAAGATTCCTCTTATTCCTTTCTATGTTTCCAAACACCTCCTCATTCCATGTCTTCAAGTTTAGCTTCAAGGCCTTGAGCATGCAAGCAAGAACAAAACTCGAACCTTGAAAGTCATAAGAATCCCACCATTGTTGCACTAGGGCCACAAACCCTTCCGCTTTGAGCCACATATTCTCGAACGGCCTTTTCCCCTTTGACACATCCCCCAACTCAAGAATGATTGGAAAGTGATCCGAGCAAAGGCGAGATAGCCTCTTCTGCCTCACCCCCGGAAACCATGCTTCCAACTCTGGGGAAACAAGAAACCGATCAATCCTTGACCACAGAGGAGGATCTGGAGAAACTGACCACATAAAAGCACCCCCAACATGTGGGAGGTCCATAAGCCCTTGTTCATAAATAAAATCAGAGAAACCCATCATAGCAGAATCTAGACGAGCTCCACCTAATCTTTCACTAGGGAACCGAGTAACATTAAAATCTCCCCCAACACACCATGGCAAGTTCCACCAACTAAGAACTCCAACCAACTCATCCCAAAGGAGCCTTCTATCCCTGTCACGGTTCGGGCCGTACACCCCTGCAAAAGCCCAAACGGAGAGATCCACAACATTCCTGAAGGACACAGCCAAAGTATAAGCCCCTACGCACACATCAACCTTCTCCACCACCCTAGTATCCCACATAATCAAAATACCACCTGAGGCCCCACTAGAATCCAAGCAGCACCAATCCACATGACTCCGCCCACATAAACTGCGAACAATATTTCGAGACATACACTGAATCTTAGTCTCTTGAAAGCAAACAATATCAACTGCCCAATCTCTGAGCAAATTACTAACCCTCATGCGTTTATCCCTCTTGTTTAATCCTCTCACATTCCAAGAAAGAATGTTTAGCTTCATAAAAGTACTACCTTCCCCCTCCCCTTCCTAATGCCACGACTAGAGCTCACACCTCGAGCATCGTAATTCACCAAACACTCCAAATTCCTCATCTCCCTCTTACTGTTGATGCCGCTACTAGAAGTAGTTACCATCACTTTATTCCGGCATTCCTCTTCTAAGAAAGTTAACAAGGCCAACAACTGCATCTTATGACCCACATACGAAATCCCCACAATCGGATAAATCTCATTAGCACACTGAATGACCCAATCCGAGTAACCCGCCGCGCCCCCTGGAGTAGGAACATAAGAGTTCAAAGGAGAGGACCCCCCAATGCCACAAACCCCTGCCCCCTCATCCTCCTTACTCTTATTACCAGCGCTATCTCCCTCCTCAAAACAATGGACTTCCTCACAACACTCAACCAACCTGCCTTCCTCTCCCCCAACCTGTACACCAACCTGATTCAAGCCGCCAAAAGACCATGGCACAAGATCTCTGACCTCGCTCCCCAGAATTGACATCACCGGCATCATTTGTTGCGAATCTGCCTTCCCACTGCCTAGAACTGCAATTCCCTGCGGAATCGGTGTGTCTCCAAGCTCTTTCGGCGATCCAACAGCACCGGTAACCTCATTGGGCATTACCACCTCTGGGTCAGCGCCGGAAACTGCCATAGAAAGCTTCTCCGGCGTCGACTGGGTCAAACTTACCTTCACCCTGTACAGAAGCACAATTGCCGGTCGCGTCTCTCCGTTAGCCAAGCCCTCACCACCGATAGACTCTCCAGGCAATTCCGCATGGATCTCTTGACCATCGGCAGAAACGGCCCACGATCTCATCCCTAAAAACGCACCTCCTACCGACATCGACGCCCCTGGATCGCCATCCTTACCCGTCGTCCACCCCACCGACATGCCGTTAGAATTTATCAGGTAAGAAAAATAAGTGGGTCTTGACCCATCTGGCCCAGCAACGCTTGAGCTATCCTGACCCATACCCAGGCCCACAGTAGACTTCATCTCCAAAATAGCCACCTCTTTCGCTTAAACCCTTTCGTGGGCCGTGGGCCTTTCCCAACCACTCCGTCCTTCCCCTTCTGTTCTCTTACTTTCCTACCAGAGTGGGTTGATACAGGGCCTCTCTCTACCTGCTACAGACCACTAGCCTCAACCCTATTCAACGCCAATTCCAACTTCTGTAGGCCTACGTCAATTTTCCCTTTCAACCACCTTAACGTCTCTCTGCAATTTAGTAGCTCAAGACTTGCACCAAAATGTGTCTGACACTCAGAGACCTCCCTTCTCGTACACACTTTCTCAGTAACAATTTTCGATGCAAACTCTTTCACCGGCGATTGATGACCACTCACCGGAGCCTTGGTCACTGTCGCATTTATCCCCTCCTTTCCTAACTCCTTCAGATATCGCGTTCCACCCTCCTCCCGGCCACTTAAAGCTCTCGGCAAGGTATGGGTCTGATTCGTCGACAATGAACTAGGTCTCACCAAGTTGGACCAGACTTCTCCAAACCAGTTGAGGACTCCTTCAACCATCTAGGCACCTTAGCCAAAGGCTCTGTACTGGGACCGAAGCACTCCTCTGCTGGATTCACTGACATCGCCAATACCTCAGAGTAACTCCCTCTTTCCTTTACCATCTGCCCCTTCTTTCCAGCCTTGAGACCGCAAAGAGCCGAGTTGGCCAATCACACTTCCGATATGAAGCGAACCCATCCTTGCCGAAAGCACCCTTCTAGAATAATAACCGACCCAAACCTCCGCCTCCCATCAAATTCCTCTATTGTCAGGAAGCGCCCATGCTTGTTGGAACAACGCTGCGCAATAATCCTAGGATAACCCACTCTGATTGATCCCAAAAGACCTCTGAATCTTCCACTGCCACTAATTCGTCCACGATACGTACCAACCAATCTAACTCATCCTTCTGCATGAAGATAGACCTTTGCTTCCCTTTGCTCCTTTCAAAAATCCTCACACCAGAAGCCCCTTCCTTCACCATCAATTCGAATTCCTTTGCCTCCACAGACCATCTTCTTCCTCCACAGACCATCTTCTACATGATAACCCCACCTAATCAACTAAGAGCACACCTCCGCACCACTCACACGCCCAACCTCACAGCCACACTGCTTCTTTCCCACTAGCTTCTTGTTGACGCAACAATATCAGTAAATTAGAAATGAAAAGTTGGATTGGGGACATCCAAAAAATGTCCATTCCAAAAGATGAGTATGCTCAGTTCTTGGCCCATAAGCAGGCCACTTCCACTTCCACTGCTACTCTTGCTCAATCAGGTACTGCATCTCACTGTCTTTTATCCTCCACTTGCGACCCATGGATTATTGACTCTGGCACCAATGAACATATGACTGGTTCGTCTACTTCTCTCTCTGATTATCATCTTGTTGATACACCCCACAGTGTCACCCTAGCTAATGGTTTCCTCTCCACCGTAGTCGGCTTTGGCCACACACATCTGAGTCCAGATATTAAGTTGTTGTCTGTTCTACATGTTCCTAGTTTTCTTTTTAATTTATTATTCATTAGTAAAATTACCAAAGCTCTTAATTGTTCTGTTAGTTTTTACCCTACTTTGTGCATTTTTCAAGATCTCAAGACACGAAGGATGATTGGTATGGGGGCATGAAGTTGGTGGCGTATATTATCTAGATCTCGCGCGAGTCTTTGTCATGAGTTGTTTGTGTCTTGCGAAGCTTGTCAGCTTAGTAAGCATCATCGTGTTCCTTTTCCATCAAGAGTTAGTCGTGTTTCTCGTCCTTTTGAGTTAGTTCATTTTGATGTATGGAGTCCTATGAATATTGCGTCCAAAAAATTTCATTATTTTGTGACATTTGTGGATGATTTTTCCCGTGTGACTTGGTTATTTTTAATGAAAAATCGCTCAGAGTTATTTTTTGTCTTCCAAATTTTTTGTAATATGATTAAGACTCAATTTTCTTAGAAAATTCGTATTTTGCGTTCTGATAATGCCAAAGAATACACATCTGGTTCTTTTTCCTCTTATTTGTCTGATAAAGGCATTATTCATCAAACCTCATGTGCTCACACTCTACAACAAAATGGTGTGGTTGAGGGATTTCAATTTATTAGCTAACACAAAGCTAGGAAGACCCTCAAAAGAATAAGATCCCCACCAAGAGCTAACCTTGTCAACAAAGCCTTCGGCTTTGAGCCACATGTTCTCAAATTTGAAGTACTTTTTACCTCCGCAATGAACCCCACAATCCAGAGAAATAGGGAAATGATTGGAGAACATGCGTTGAAGTCTTCTTTGTGACACTGCTGGGAAATGATCTTCCCAATCCGAGGAGAGTAAGAACCGGTCTATTCTAGACCAAGTCTCATTTTCTTGATTATTGGACCAAGTAAATTGTCCCCCCATCATTTGAAAGTCCACCAAATTGTTCTCCGAAATGAAGTCCGAAAAGTCCATCATGCCCGCAGAGTAATAAGAAGCACTAGAGCGCTCACTAGGGAATCGGACAATATTAAAATCCCCACCAAGACACCAAGGAACCTCCCACACATTCATCAAACCAGCCAACTCTTCCCAAAGGACCCTCCTCTCCACATCCTCATTTGGACCATAAACCCCTCCAAACGCCCAAACCCAATTGTCCTCCACATTTTGAAAAGAGCATGCCAAAGTGAACTGCCCCACACACTCCTCCTTACTCTCCACCACCCTCCTATCCCACATCATTAACATCCCCCCCGACAAACCATTAGACCCTTTATACTTCCACCTAGGGCTGTTAAGTGAGCGAAGCGTCTCGCGAGCAAGCTCGAGCTCGGCTCGCATAAGCTCGGCTCGTGCTCGACTCGAATATTAAATGAAGCACTTCATGAACACAAATCCTAG
This sequence comes from Corylus avellana, assembly GCF_965113065.1. NCBI lineage: Eukaryota > Viridiplantae > Streptophyta > Magnoliopsida > Fagales > Betulaceae > Corylus > Corylus avellana. Next base: position 14,595,590 of record NC_142498.1, read on the forward strand.
CTCGAATATTAAACGAAGCAAGCTCGGCTCGACTCGGCTAAGCTCGTGAACAGCTCGTATAAGCTCGAGTGTGTGTATATATATATATATAAACTAAGTAATACATAATTAATTATAAATCTCATAATTATTAAAACCTTAAAATTGCATTTATATTTAAGCGTTAGAGAATGGAAAATTCTACACCCTTCATGATCAAAGAGAGAGAGAGCAATATTAAAAAGACCTCGATTCAATTAGAGCATATCCAAACGAAAGGAAGAAGAATCAAGCAGAAATTATTGAGGGAGATTGCGAAAGGCATAAATTATTGAAGAATCAAACAGACCCAAACACTATCACTACCTGTCTGGTGAGTGAGAGTGAGAGAGTGGGAAATGAGAGTTTAGGTGGAAGATTCATTGTGACTGGTAAGGGGGATTGAGAGAGAAACGTTAAAAAAATATTTTTTTGTAGGGGGCGTTGTCCCAATGCAGTTTGAATGCAACATGTTAACTTGTCCCACATTGTTAAGAAAACATCAATCTTCAAGTTTGCTTATCTATAAAAGGATGCATATCCTCTCTCTTTGAAACCAAATGCCTTGCTGTATTGACTCAAGCTCCATACTCGACTAGTCAGGCTAAGCAAATGCTCATATGCAAATTAAATTCTTAAGCGGTTTAAGAGTACTTGAAGTTAAAAAAAAAAAAAAAATTAAATATAAGAGCCAGCTCGCGAGCTGGCTCGGCTCGACTTATTATTAGCTCGAGCTCGATTTGTTTGGCTCGCCCTTAAGCTCGACTCGAGCTCGAGCTCGAGTAAAATTTAAACGAGCCAAGCCTGAACAAGGGAAGCTCGCTCAAGCTCGGCTCGTTTACACCCCTACTTCCACCCCACATGTTGACCACCCCAAAGAGTGTGAACCACCTCCCGGGAAATAGTCTCCATCTTGGTCTCAATCAAACAAACTATATCTGCTTTCCACTCCTTCAAAAGGCCCTTACTACGCAACCTTTTTTTGAGGGCATTCAACCCTCTCACGTTCCATGCTACGATGTTAAGCTTCATGATCCACCAATTCGACCCTTCCCACGACCCCTACCTTGCATAGAGATCGTCTGGCCCCTGTCAACAAGAAAAGCACTCCCTAAAAAGTCCCCCAAATCAGAGTCATTCTGCTTCCTGGAAGCTTCAATAGAATTGAACAAAGCTGCCAACTCCTTCTTCCCCTCATCTGAAACACCAATTTTTGGGCAAAAATTGAGGCAGCTCTCAACTACCCAATTAGGAGAACATTTTTCTGATCCTAATTCCTCCAACCCGATTGTTGCTGAGATGCTGTCCTCCTCCCTATTTGACCCATTCCCAATTCCAATTTCTTTGAATCGACTGAAGCAAATTAGTAACCTCCCCCCGACATGCCCCTGTCATGCCAAAATTCCGACAAGAAGAAAAAGCCACCGGAGACTGATCTGAAGCAGAGCCCATAACCTCACCTGCATCGCTTGACTCCACAGAGCACTCCGGCGAACCCCCACCGGCGTCTCCAGTCTTCATATGGCGCTCCGGCACAGTCTGTGTTTTCTCCGGTGAGGAGGGTGTCTCCGGCGACTGATCTGAAGCAGAGCCCATAACCTCACCTGCATCGCCTGTCTCCACAGAGCACTCCGGCGAACCCCCACCGGCATCTCCATTCTCCATACGGCGCTCCGGCACATTCTGTGTGTTCTCCGACGAGAAGGGTGTCTCCAGCACCTTCTGGGTAATTCCCGGCCACGACCCTAATATTCCTTTCGCCTGCCCAAAAGCCGAAGAAGAGGCTTCTAGCGAGCCCATTGCGGTTTTCCACCTCTTCGGCCCACGTTTCCTCCTCCTATAAGTCACCATCGCTTTCTCTTTTCAGGTGGGCAGTGCCTCTCTCGCCGGACTTATAGAAACCTCTCCACCAGTGCCGACAACCGCCTTGGAACCTTCTTTAGCCCCCCTGACCTCTGATGGGACCTTTGCGACCACCGGCGATGGAGTTGCCGGCCTATCTGAGTCAGAACACAAGCCAAGCGTAAACTTTTCCTTCTTCGTTGATGCGCAAGCCTCATTTCCTCCTTCTGGGTTATTAACACCCAGACCCGAGCCCACCGTTCCTTTATGTTTAAAAACCGAAGTCTTCTTCACCCTCCACCATTTTTTGGGCTTTATAAATTTCAGCCCAGACCCCTTAATCCCTTTCGAAGCAGGCTGCCTCGGACCCGCTGGGTGAAGAACTGGCCCAAGCCCAAGCCTGCTGCCCTCCATAGTCTTGAGCGCCATGTCGATCTGCATCAGACCCACGTCACAGTCTTGTTGCAGACGCTTCAACAGCTCCCTGACTTTGAGGAGCTCGAGACTTAGCTTGGAGTAGGTCTGTCCAACAGCATGGTGCCCCTTCCCCCCCTGTCCCGTCGTGCGATCAGAAGCAGTCATCGAGACCTGCGACATCGCCGGCGTTTGTGGGTTACTCGCCGAAGCTCTAAACGAACACCCCATACGACCATCATCCATCGAGCCTCGTCTTCCAACCTCTGCAGATACTTGGACATACCTCGTCGGAATCACTCCAGGATCGCCGTAAGCCCTCTCCGAGACAAGGGTCTTTGTTGAAGCCAAAGCTTTCCTGCCCAATTTGTGGGTTTTCTGTCCCATATGACCAGAAGCATTTTTCGGCCACCTCTGCACCTTGTGGTTGAACGCAAGAATCGTCATTTATTGGATGTTGCGCGTTGTCTCTTATTTCATATGCATGTCCCCAAACATTTTTGGAGTGATGCTGTTCTCGCTACTTGTTATCTCATTAATCAGATGCCCTCCTCGGTCTTAGATGGTGCTTCTCCACATTCGCTCTTATACTCTTCTTCACCCATGTTTGCCTTACTACTAAAGGTTTTTGGGTGTGTTTGCTATGTCCATAACTCGGGTCCTGGCTATGATAAACTTGATCCTCACTCTACTAAATGTGTCTTCCTTTGTTATTCCACAACTTAGAAGGGATATCGTTGTTATAGTCCTGTTCTTCGCTACTGCTTTACTAGCGCTGATGTCACATTTGTTGAGCCTCTTTCCTATTTTCCTATTGATGCGTCTTTCGAATCGTCTACCCTTGAGCCCAATGTCACGTCTATTCCGCTGCCTGTTCCATATCTCTTTGAGTCTGTTGTGTTGCCTCCACGCTCTTCTGCTCCCCTCCAAGTTTATACACGTCGGCCTGCTAAGAAGACTGTTGGTTGCAAATGGGTATACACGGTTAAGTTTAATCCTAATGGTTCAATTGAACGGTTGAAAGCTCGTTTGGTTGCTAAAGGCTATACCCAGACATATGGTATTGATTATGATGAGACGTTTTCTCTAGTTGCCAAAATTTCTTCCGTACATATTCTTATTTCTTTGGCTGCTAATCTTGATTGGCCCTTATTTCAATTAGATGTCAAAAATGCCTTTTACATGGGGATTTACATGAGGAAGTTTATATGGAGCAACCACCTGGGTTTGTTGCTCAGGGGGAGTATCAGGGTTGTGTATGTAAGGTAAAAAAGGCTTTGTATGGTCTCAAGCAATTTCCACGGGCATGGTTTGGGAAATTCTCAGCAGTGGTTATGGAGTTTGGTCTTAAGCGATGTCAAACAGATCATTCAGTATTTCACTTGCATACAAGTGCAGGCTACATTCTTCTTGTGGTATATGTGGATGACATTCGTGATTACAGGTAATGATTTAGGAGGCATTGCTCGATTGAAACTATTTTTACAACAGAAGTATCACACAAAAGATTTGGAAAAACTAAGATATTTTTTGGGGACTGAGGTTGCTAAATCCCGAACAGGTATCAATTTATCCCAAAGAAAATATGTACTTGATTTGTTAGAAGAGACAGGTCTTCTGGGTGCTCTTCTTATTGACATTCCGATGGATCCTAATCAAAAATTAGTAAAAGATGAAGGAGAATTATTTGAAGATCCTGGTAGGTATCGTCGTTTAGTTAGAAAGTGGACTTGCCTTACTATTACAAAGCCAGACATCTCATATGCAGTGAGTGTTGTTAGTCAGTTCTTGAAGGCAACTAGGGTTTCACATTGGGAAGCTGTTACTCGTTGCAACGTAGAATAACAGTTGTATGTATGTAATAAGTATACTACACATACCCATATTTCTTCTTTTTTGATTGTTACTTTGTATGAAAGAAAGAATAGAAGAAGAAGGAATAGGGGAGGCTGTCAGTATTCTCTTACTGCTCCTCTCCTCTCAAACGACATATGTATATATATATATTGCAATGTAGAATCAAAAAAGAAGAAATATGGGTATGTGTAGCACACTTATTACATACATACAGACATGGACAAATCATGCCGCAAAGTTTACAATTTCAAGTATGGAATTATAGAAATGCAAGATTATCTAAATGACATATGAAAAACAAATAACTTATAAAACTGTGAATGAAAAAAAAAAAAAAAAAAAAATTGCTCTTCCTCAACCAAACAGAAAAAGAAAAGAACACAAGCACATTTTTAATTTGACAAGTAGAAAGAACTCAAACACAAATGCATACGCACACATTGAATGCATGACAAAAGTTAAGAACTTCTGGTACATGAGAGTAAAATCAACTAAAAATAAAGTGATATTTTCTTGAATTATATCAAGGGAAAAATACTCTAAAGGTCCCTGGACTTTAACCTTTTATCAAATCGCTCATTAGGACTTGAAATTTATCAAATCACTCTTTGAGGTATGCTCCATTATTAACTCACTCCCTCTATACTCTTTCCGTTAGTATTAAAATTTTGACATATGTACATACTATTGAGTCACCACTAATTAACTTTGCCACATAATTTAAATGTCATATCATTAAAAAAAATAATAAATAAATAAAAAAGACGTGGCTGAGGTGACCGAACCACCTCCAAATTGGTCTTTGGGGATTGTTCAACCACCCCCCAACCACCTCATTTTTTTTTTCTTTTCATTTTTTTCCTCGCCCTTTTTTTTCTTTGATGTGGCATTTTTAAAACGGAAAAAAATGCAGAATTAGTCCCTATAGTTTGTATCTTTATAAAATCAATCACCGTGATTTGAATTTTATACAATAGATTATTGTGGTTTGCTTCTATATAAATATGGTCCTTGCTATCAGGAATTAATGACACGTGGCCCCTTAAACACATAAGCACTAATGATATATTGACACATGACAATCTAACCTAAATTATAAATGAATTCTAAATAAAATAAAATAAAAAAGCTAAAAAATAAAAAGCAAAATAAAATTAAAATTAAAAAAGAAAATAAAGGAAGTGTGGCAACTGGCATCCCCTCACAAAGGAGTTGTCGGCCACCCGTCTCCTATAAGGGTGGCCAACCCTCATCTAGGGCGGCCATCTCTTGGCCACACTAGATGAGGGGTGGCTGCCCCTTACTAGGCGTGGCCAAGGAATGGCCGAACCTCTCCTATGAGGGGCGGCCATCCCTTGGACTCTAAAGCTCACACCTCTCTTGTGAGAGGAGGCAATCCCTTGGCCACCCCAGATGAGGGCACCATCCCTTTGCCACCCCAAAGGAGGCTCAACTGCCCCTCACAAGAGAGGGGCGGCCACCCTTCTTATGGTGTGGCCAAGAGATGGCCACCCTTACAGGATAAGGGTGGCCAGCCACCCCTCTTTGATGGGAGGCCAGCCACCACTCTCCTTTTTTTAATTTTAATTTTAATTTTAATTTTGCCTTTTATTTTTTTAGATTTTTATTTACGGCTGATTAGTAATTTAGGTTAGATCGTGGGGGTGGTCGCCCTTACAGGATTAGGAAGGGTGGGCCAACTACCACCCTCCTTTGTTTTTATTTTTTTAGTTTTATTTAAGGTAAATTTGTAATTTAGGTTAGATTGTTACGTGTCAATATATGATTAGTGTGGATATGTTTACTGGCATGTGGCATTAACTTCAGTTAGAAATGCTAACAAAAATACCATTTTTATACAGAAGCAAACGATAATGATCTATTCTATAAAATTCAAACCACATGGACTGATTCTATAAAAATGCAAACCAAACAGATTTGATTTTTCATTTTCCCTTTTTAAATGAGGTGGTGAAGTTAATTGAAGCTTACTCAACCATATGTACACATGTCAAAATTTTAATATATGGAATGACCATTAGCCTAAGTATCACTACTCATTGTTAAAAGGAACGTGTGAAAGTTCGAGAGCGTGCTCCTAATCGATGATACTTGACCGACATTAGACAAGTAAAGTTTTTCCATCCAGCTAATCTTCTCCCCATTTTCTCAATGATAGTATCCCAAATAAAATTTAGCCTTGAACAGAGCACCCAACGGGCAGCCCAAATATTTCCCATGCAAAGACGAGACCCTATAATCCAAAGTACAAACCAACCCACTCACATTCGGCATATTACCCACAGGAACCAACTCGTATTTATTCAGGTTAATCTTCAACCCTAAAGCAACTTCAAAACAATGGAGAACACATCTCAGTATCGAAAGTAATTTGGAACGGTCCCACAGAAAATGAAGGTATCTTCGGCAAAAGGCAATGGGAGATACAGACACAAGATCATTCCTAGCTCCCACCGAAAATCCAGTGATAAAGCCCTCATTCACAATAGCTAACGTCTTACGACTCAGCTTCCATGACAATCAAAAAAAGGAGGCGGGAGAGAGGGTTGCCCTATCTCAAAAACCAAGAACTATTGAAGAAACCATTTGGCATACTATTAATCATAATGGAGCCATGGATATGCAGTGCGCGATCAACTTTCGCCATTTCTCCTGAAAGCCACATCTCCTTAACATGTAAAGCAAAAAGTCCAAGCAAACATTATCATAGGCCTTCTAAGTCCAATTTACACAAAACTCCCGACTCGCTTGATTTGAGACAGCCATCTAGACATTCACTAGCGACAAGAACCGAGTCTAGAATCAGACGACCTATGATAAAACCAGTCTGAGTCTTTGAAATGATATTCTCCAAACAGTTTTCAATTTATTCACCAAGACCTTCGCAATAATTTTGTAGATGCCACTCATCAGACTGATAGGACAAAAGTCATTGACCTCAACAGCTCCCACTTTCTTAGGAATAAGAATGATGAAAGTAGCATTCAAACTTTGCTCAAACTTACCCTGCTAATGAAACTCGAGAAAGAATTTCATGACATCTAATTTTATAACATCCAACAAGATTGGAAGAATGCCATAGGAAAACCATCTGGACCCGAAGCCTTATCCCCATTCATGCCTTTCACTACCTCGAAAAGCTCCCTTTCCTCGAAAGCTCGCTCCACAAACTGCTTCCTCCTCACTAATAGATTGAAATGGGAGACCATCCAAATCTACATGCCAGTGCCCTCTTTACTAGTCAAAAAACAAAAATCTACCTTACCCTCTTGTAGTTCAATTGTTAATTGAGCACCTTTTGCTCTGTTAACAACAGGATTTTCAGAGTATCACGTGTTGTATTCTCTTGGGTAATCTAACCCCTTACCATTCTCAGATACAAACAAGATGAATTTGATAACTCTACAATGGGTAAATCGATATGAAAAATCATAACCCTGAACTGTGAACAATCCACCAGAAGTATACCAGAAAAAATTATAATGTCAGACACAACTATACATATACTGTTTCAAACTAATAGACAAATTAAAGAGAAGATGTAAGGCAGCACCATTTTGGAATGCAACACTAAATATTATTTTTCATTTTCCTAGATCACTTGATTCAGCATGATGGTGGGCAAAAAGATTTGAAAATAATCAAATAATACCACCAATTTGATCAAGATTTGATTCACATGTTTAAATGATATAATAATTTTGGTTAAGCGCTCAAACTATATATGAAAATGGTGTACATATTAAAGAACTAGTGGCTGTTTGACCACACAAAGAGCAGAGGTTTCTAAAAAATGAACTAAAAATTTATCCTAAATTAACAGGTATTAGCTTCAAAACTACAAGATGAATTGATGAAGAAAAAAAAATTGAACCAAAATACTACAGAAACATACAAAGAAACAAAACAGAAAAGATGAGATCAAAGGAACTCCCAAAAGATGAAACTAAGTATAGGAAAGGAAAAAGAAAGGACTTGATCTCACATTTCGCGTCTCAGTAGTTTGATTTCTTCCTGAGGCAATAACTTTCCCATCCTCCACAATCACACAGCTAGTCATGATATCAATAGCTTGAATGAGGAATAATGTATTTAAAAAATGAAACACCAGATAGCCAAAAAAGCAAAACTAACTATCTGAAATATATAATTAATAACTTAACATAGATCCCCAAGAGGTAGCGCAATCGGCTGAGGATCACGCGTTATGAAGCGAAGGTCACTAGTTCGAATCCCCCCTTTCCCCTCTTATGTGGACATGTCAAAAAAATAAATAAATAACTTAACATAGACCCATTTAAACAACTTCAGGACACAAAAAGATTCCTAAAGCTGATATTGTAAGGTAAGTGTTCTTTTCTCAATATCCAGTCCTCACATAAATAAATAAATAAAAAAAAAAATTTTAAAAATGTCCATCTTCACAACACAGTTACAGTGTCATACCACCAAACCCTTCATATGTGAAGGAGTAAATGACCTGAAGATCAGATTAACATAAGCCTCTCTCTTAAGCAAGGTCATAGGCAAAAAAAAATGCAAATACAGCAAAGTTTGAGCAGCCACCTGAAGTGCAATATGTGAAATTTATTCATTTATTTGCTTAATTTTCTGGGACACGATGTGAAGTTAATCTTGAACTCAACTCATGCTCTTAACAACATATATAGCCCCAGTCTAGCACAATTTACTCAACATTTGTCAAACCTTGGCTTGGCTCAGCTATAAATAATCTCATGGATGTTGTCACCAGATAAAAAGGAACCTGGAGCCATATACTAAACATTCTTAAAACTCATAACTCAAAGTCCAACTCACCAAATGTGATAGTAAGTGTTTTTATATAAGAGACTTATAAAGCCATAGCAGCCTGAAATATTAGGAAGTAAATTGGTGACAGGCATGCATGCAATTTTAGGGAGTATAGTTCACAAGGTTAGCAAACATCTATATAGAGCAAAAGGCAAACATATTTCTGAAAATGCTTATTGTAAAACCATTCATACAAAAAGAAAGCAAGGAAATTGGAGTCTTAAACCCCCAATTCTAAAATTCTTCTGAAAAATCATAATGTAACATGACAGGAAAATTAAATAAAACTGACAACAGCTTACCCAACAGGTACTTCAAGGCTGTCCAAAGCAAGCTTTGCCTGCCACATGAGAAGGCATGAATGAGCAGTAGATAAACAAGTAAAATTCCAGAAAGCAAAACACTAGACAAAACAACTAAAGAAAATACCAGAATACAAGAATAAACTAAGGCTACACAATAATAGAATCAACATGATGCTCTAAGTTGCTTTCAGCTAAATAGCCAATCCCTCAACAGAGCAGGAGCAACCAAAAGCACCTGCAGAACAAACCACCTACTAATAATAGCTACAATGGACACACAACAGACTTGACCCTATAAGTGTGTTCTCACATTTATCACTAAAGCTCACAGCTAAAAATGAGGCAAACATTTTTTTTATGTTAGTTATGAGCCAAACTTAAGCTCTCTTGACTTCAATGGTGATTCATTTTATATGAACCTCAGTATCCAATCCAGCTGTACCCTCAGAGTTTGTACAAACTGATTCCACTTTCCAGCATCCCAACCTTGATGAAAGCCCCCCCAAAAAAAAAAAACACAACTTTTTTTTTTTTTGATAGGTAATCAAAGAAATATTAAAAAACAAAAAACAAAAGCAAAGGCACCCCTAAGCATCCAGTAAGTATACAAAAAGACACCAGAACAGAAAAACAAAAAAAAAAACAAAACAAAACAAAGAAAAACACCCACAAAAACCCAAAGCCCCACAACAGGAGCCCAAAACCCCAGGGCTACATTAAGACACAGCAAGAGCCCTCTTGCCTTTGCCCCGGCTAGAACCAACTCCCCTAGCATCAAATTTGATCGAGCATTCTAAACTCTTAAGCAAACCACAAAACTAAGGAACTATAAAACACAACAAATCCAATCATCATGAAACACATAATAAAACCACAAGACAATCAGGTTAGTCCATTGTACATAAAACAGCACATAGGACAGTAAACGAAGCAAGCTGCTTGTGAACAGCTCAGGCTTGGCTCAAGAACTCTCTGCTCAGGCTTAGTCCAAGTTCAAATGCTTTTATGCTCATTTTATAAACATGCCAATCTTAACATAGGATAGCATGCTTTGACATGCTTGTGAGCAGCTTGACTACCGAATTCATAATAAACTATTAAATCGTTAGTAGTTTATAATTATTTTCACAATCCTCATCTATTTATCTGATATTAGTAATATTTTTGAAACAAAGTACCCACCCCGTGTACACAGCTCAAAGCCTTCCCTGACCCTGCTGCCCCACTGCCTCTTCCACATATATTAGCAGTCAAAATAAATCCCAGCTAAAATATTAGTGAAATAAACAAACTAACAAATACAGAAACAATAACATGTTCCAAGCAACCAAAACAATTCAGTAAACTAGAAATTCCAAATCCCTAAGAATCAAAAACATCAACCGAACACAGGGATTCAAATCCATTTGAACACAAGGGGGAAAGAAGAGAGGTAGAAAAGGGGGGTGCGGCAGAGTGACAAACAATGAAAAGAGTAGCTAAAAGATTGCAGGAAAACTAAAGAACCTATTCACACACTTGCGCACGCGCGCATATATATATGTCAGAATATTAGTAAAGTATTAGGGTATTTCAATATTTGCAATATAAGACCTCGGTTGGGTGGGCCAAATTGTCATCCCTAACTGCAATTGCATATCCAAGCCTATACAACACAAAAGTTGCTAACAAAAATTCTGCGCACAAATACGACACCTTTATCCATACAAAGAGAGAAGCATTAGGAAAATGGCTTTTGGGAACCTATTTCCAAAATGTTCCTCCAAGTTAAAATTTCAGCTTTGACTTAAGATACATATTAAAATTTCAGGTTTGACTTTATATAAATGTTTAAAAGTTTGATTAAGTTTCCATACGAAGAGTGAATTCAAAGAAAACTACAGAAATATAAAAGACAATTTATTTGATCAAGCAACTCTTCACTTGAACTAGCCATCTCTATCTGTAATCCATTGCTTATCCAATTTTTATGTGACTTCTATCAGAAGCTAATATACATAAACATCTTTTACATTATTTTTCTCATGTTGTGTAGGTTAAATAAGAACTAGGTAATGACCCTGTAACTCTTTGCTTTTCTTTGTTTATTTTTTTCTTCCTTTGAAAAGAACATTAGTTGCTTGTGTTGGAAAATAAAACCTCAAATACGATCATAATCAAGAAAAAAAATTCAAATATGATTCTTTTACAGTCACACGCACACATAACTAAACTGGTTTTTAGTTGCTCAAATCATTCTTATCCGGAACATTTGGCTAGCCGGGATGATAAAATGGGAACAAAAAAAGAGCTGCATGCGGCTCAGCAATTTGAAAAAACATTTGGTGAGCTACTAATGGTGCTCATCACTCACCAAATATAAAAATAAAGCATCCTTTAATCTCTACGATTCTCTCTCCTCTTAATAAAGAATAAATAATTCCTTGAGAAAGAATATTTAGACGGAATAGTGAAAATGGATAGTTAAAATAGAGAGGCAGATGTCAGTACCTTAAAAATGCGGATAGCTAAAATAGAAAAATGTGACTTTTTATCTAAAATGGAGACCAAATTTGCTGAGACAAATGTGAATGCTCTCACTTGGCTAACAACAAACACACACATGCAAAAACAGGTATTTAATGCTGGTTTTGTTTGCTCGCTAGCTAACAACCTGTTGTATTAAAGTATTCCTCTCATTGAATTCAATTAGTTCTAAGTCCTCAACACTGATGCAATAAGTCCAAGCATAAATGAGAGGGCCTGGGCATTACCTGTTGGATTGCAAGTTCCATAAATGCAAAGGTATCAGGAGAGCACTCTTCCCCAGGAGATGCCATCTAACCCAAAACCTAAAACAAATGAATACCATAACGAATATTCAGAAGGTTTCGTCATAATAATGGGGAAAAAAAGTCAAACATCATGTATATCAAGTCTTTTAGTCGAAATCAGATAAAAGGCCTACCAATTGTAAAAGAGTAATGCTATATACTACACCCCTATCCAACCTCCATCCTACTGAACTGGTGTAGTAGTGTCCATCGGACCTTATTAAAAGAACAAAAAAAAAATCAAAGGATCGATGGGCTCTGCACTATCAGCTAAATGTAATGAGGGTGCAATATATAGCATTTCTCATTTTAAATAAAATAAAAAAATAAAAACCTCCTATTCATAGCAGTTGATTTATATGACAATCAGCAAAACAGTTCAGAAAATTCAGCAAAACTCGCAATTTCCATTTTCTTTTTCCTTTCCATCTTTTAAATAGATATTTGATCCAAGCAAAAGATTAGTATCAAATACAAGATAAACTACAGTAATGTACCTTTCGTCACAAAATTATAAAACAAGCAAAACCCATCAATATTTTAAAAGCAACCTAATTCTTGTCACAAAATTCTGAAGCAAACCCACCTAGAATTCTCCATCATATATCTCGATAGCACAAGAACAAAAAATTACGGAAAACATTGAAGCATAACCAAATAGTTTAATACTAAGATGGGTTTTCTTTTCTGCATACCTTGGGGTTCAAATTCGAAACCAACTGGCAACTGGTGTGGGGTCAAAGGCTTTAATTCAAGACGAAACGAGCAAACTCGTCAATGAAGGACACTGAGCGTGCCGGTGCAGTTAGCGTGGACGTGGAGTGAACAGCGTGGTTGTGAGCGGCTTTAAAGGGCTGCGCGCGGTGGTGCGTGGAGGTTCAGCCGTGCTGTGGTGCGAACGCCAACGCTCTGCAGTGCTAGCCCTGCGTGAAGGAGATTGTTCGCCGTGCTGTTGCAGTGGTTCGAAGTGGCAGCGCTGTGCAAGGTTGGCCGTGTGCAGGGGAGCAACTAGACATTTAAGTGGTTTCAAAAAAAAAAAGACTAGACGGGCTTCGTTTGGTAACAGCCTTGGCCCAGACACTGTTCTGGGTCTGACCCATTGACCGGTTTTCCTTTCAACATTTGTCATATTTTTTACCATATTACCCCTCTCTCTGACATTTTTTCACAGAAATTAAATCTCACGCTTTTTGTTTGCTCCCACCATCGAAACACCACTACTATTAGGCACCGTCGATGGCGCCGTTGACTACAAAGGCCGTCCGGTCCTCCGATACACCTCCGGCGGCTGGAGATCCGCATCCTTCGTCATAGGTAACAGTCGCACCAAATCTAACTCACAAGCAAAGGAGGGAATTTTTTTGAGTTTGACTATCAGGCACGAGTAAATTAGGTGTGGAAGTTGCGGAGAGGTTTTCTTACTATGGGATCAGTTGCAACCTCATAACGTACCTCACTGGGCCACTGGGACAGTCCACAGCCACGGCCGCCGAGAACGTGAACATGTGGTCAGGAACGGCGTCGTTGCTTCCGCTTTTGGGTGCATTCGTGGCCGATTCTTTTCTGGGCTGCTACCGCACTATTGTCATTGGTTCTCTTATCTACATCCTGGTTCACCTCTCTCTCTCTCTCACACACACGTTGCTGCTACACAGAAAAATTGAAAATTCCTCTGCTAATCTATCTTTGAATTGAAAAACAGGGGCTATTCTTGTTGACTCTGTTGGCTATGCTTCCATCTCTAAGCACTTCTTCTGACTACTTAGACACCAAAATCGTACTGGGTTCTTCAAATCAGGTCTAAGAAATCCTATTCTTTGTATCTCTGTATATAGTTGCTGTTGGGCAGGGCGGACACAAGCCTTGTGTTCAGGCTTTTGGGGCGGATCAGTTTGATGGGCAAGATCCAGACGAGTGCAGATCCAAAAGCTCATTCTTCAATTGGTGGAACTTTGGTGTTGTTGCGGGCGGCACAGCAACAATAATGATGATGAGCTATATACATGGAGGAGAAGACACGGAGATGGAGGAAATGAGGGAGCAGCGCTGAAAATTTTTTTGAGAAACAAATGAAGGGTAATAGTATAATTTCACATCAGGGGAATGACTTAAACAGTATCTAGGCTGGGCCATACCTTTTGCCAAACACCCCCCTAAGTGTGGAGACAAAACTTAAAAACTAAAATATAAATAAATAAATGAGGAAAAACACTTCAACTTTGCCTTTCAACCAATTTGACAAACCCTTAAACTTTCAAATCTCTCGCTTTAAATCCCTGAACTTTTAATTGCTCTCAATGTGAATCCATCTATCAGATTTTAAACATTACATAACGTTTATACCCTTAACTTTTGTATAAAATTTCAACTTTACCTTTAATTCCAAAACGTTTTTTTATTTTTAAAAAATGAAAATTAGAGATATTTTGGTCTTTTTTAGTATTTGTAACGGCTAAAATTGACGAAGAGATCCACATTGAGAGCAATTGAAAGTTCAATGGTCCAAATTAAGATATTTGAAAGTTTAAAAGGTTTGCCAAATCGAATAGAAGTTCAAAGGTTAAAGTGAATGGGGATTTCAATGCTACTTTGTTTCCTAGTGAAAGATCCGGGGGGGCTTTTTCTCGGTCCGCGATGAGGAATTTTGCAGATTTCATATCGGAGCAGGGTCTCATGGATTTCCCGCTAGTAGGGGGTTTCTACTTGGTCTAACAACCATTCTTGGTCACGGCTAGATCGATTTCTTGTATCTCCGGAATGGGAAGCTCATTACCCAAGTATGCGTCAAAGAAGGTTGCTTCGGGTGTGCTCGGATCATGCTCCTATTATTCTTGATTGTAGCTGCATTTTGGGAGGCAAAAGACCCTTCAAGTTCGAGAATATGTGGCTTAAAGCGGAGGGTTTTGTGGACAAAGCGAGAAGTTGGTGGGAGTCTTACCACTTCCAGAGTACTCCGAGCTTTATTTTGGCAAAAAAGATGCAAGCTCTTAAGGGGGATATTAAGAGATGGAATGATCAGGAATTTGGCAACGTGGGAGGGAGTATTAAGGCTCGTATGGATGATATAAAGGCTCTTGAGAGGGAGGAGGAAGTGAGAGGGTTATCTACTGAAGAAATTGAGAGGAAGAGGTTGTTAGCCAGGGAGTTGGAGAATTTTCTTTTACATGTGGAAATTAGTTGGAGGCAAAAATCAAGGATTCGTTGGTTGAAAGAGGGAGACAAATGTACGAAATTCTTTCATCAGATTGCTAATGCAAACAGAAGACATAATTCTATTGAGTCTCTGAATGTGGGTGGCTGTATTTCTTCAGATCAGGGGGTCATTAGCAATCATGTTTCTAGCTTCTACGAGTCTCTTTTTTCAGAAAGCCTCATCTGGAGACCGAGGCTGGATGATCTTGATTTTGATATGTTGAACGTCGGTGAGGCCTCTAGGTTGGAAGCTCCTTTCGAGGAAAGGGAAGTGTGGGAGGTGGTGAAAGGTATGGATAGGGACAAGGCGCCAGGTCCGGATGGCTTTTCTATGGCTTTTTTCCAGGATTGCTGGGATGTGATTAAGGAGGATATCATGGCGGTTTTTGCGGAGTTCCACGAGCGAGGTAAATTTGAAAAGAGCCTTAATGCTACGTTCATCTCTCTTATTCCGAAGATACATGGAGCTTCTGATATTAAGGATTTTCGCCCGATCAGCCTTGTGGGAGGCACTTATAAGATTGTTGCAAAGGTCTTAGCTAACAGAATGAAGAAAGTGATGGATAAGGTCATCTCTAAACCCCAGAATGCTTTTGTTAAAGGTAGACAAATCTTGGACTCAGTTCTTATTGCCAATGAATGCTTGGATAGCCGAATTAGATCAGGGGAACCCGGCTTGTTGTGCAAATTAGATATGGAAAAGGCCTATGATCATATGAATTGGAAGTTTCTACTTTACTTACTGAGAAGGTGCGGTTTTGGAGAGAAATGGTGTTCCTGGATTGAACATTGCATTTCGACTGTGCGATTCTCGGTTTTGATCAACGGATCTTCTTCCGGTTTCTTTGGTAGCTCAAGGGGAGTGAGGCAAGGAGACCCTATTTCTCCTTTCTTGTTTGTTCTAGTCATGGAGGCGTTTAGTAGAATGATCAATGCATCGATTAACAGGGGCCTCATCTCTGGTTTTTCTGTGAGAAGAAGAGAGTCGGATAGGGTTATTGTCTCTCACCTTCTCTTTGCTGATGATACTTTGGTTTTTTGTGAGGCAGATCCTAATCAAGTTAGAAACATTGGCGCTTTACTCGTTTGCTTTGAAGCCGTTTCTGGGTTAAAGGTGAATTTGGCAAAATCTGTTTTGGTCCCTGTTGGTAGTATGAATGATACGGGCACTCTGGCTGGCATTCTCGGTTGTGGCTCAGCTCCTTTGCCTCTAAAGTACTTGGGTCTCCCTTTGGGGGCCCCATTCAAGGTCAAGGCCAGTTGGGAGGATTTGTTGGAGAAGTATGCCAGAAGGTTGGCTCCTTGGAAACGCTTGTATTTGTCTAAGGGGGGGAGGATTACGCTCATCAACAGCACCTTATCTAATCTTCCTACTTATTTCTTGTCCCTGTTTCTTATTCCGGCTTCCGTGGCGAAGCGTATGGAGAAGATTCAACGGGATTTCTTATGGGGTGGGATCAATGATGAGTTTAAGTTTCATTTGGTTAGTTGGAACAAGGTATGCTCTCCGATCTTTGAGGGAGGTTTAGGGATCCGGAATATGCGTTTGATGAATAAAGCTTTGTTGGGGAAATGGTTGTGGAGATTTGCTCACGAGAAAGAGGCATGGTGGAGACAGATTCTGGTGGCAAAGTATAGTGCGGTTTGGGGTGGTTGGCGTTTTAGGGTTCCCAGTGGTTCATATGGGGTGGGGTTATGGAAGTACATAAGTAGGGGGTGGAGGTTGTTTCATCGTCACATTAGATTGGTCCCTGGATTTGGGTCCAATATCAGGTTTTGGGAGGACTTTTGGTGTGGTGACATGCCTCTCAAGGATGCTTTTCCTGGACTTTTCAATATTGCCTCCAACAAGGAAGCGTCTATTGCGGATAACAGGGAGTGTACAAATGGCTCTGTGCAGTGGAATGTTTCCTTCATTCGTAGGGTTCATGATTGGGAAGTGGAGATCTTGGCCTCTTTTTACACTCTCTTGTATTCGCACTTGATGCGTGGGGTAGGGGATGATCGGATGTGGTGGATCTCCTCTCGTAAAGGTACTTTTGAGGTTAGATCTTTTTACAGGATCCTTGCTTCTAAAGATCCCTCCCCTTTCCCTTGGAAGAGTTTATGGCGCACCAAGGCTCCTTCGAAAGTGGCTTTTTTTGCTTGGACGGCCGTGCTTGGGAAGACTCTAACATTGGACAATGTTCGAAAGAGGGGTATTATTGTGATAAACCGTAGTTGCATGTGTGAATCGGATGGGGAGTCAATTGACCATCTCTTTCTTCATTGTGGGGTTGCGCGTATCCTATGGAATGCCATTTTCTCTCGGTTTGGTTTATGCTGGGTGATGCCTGGCAGTGTTAGGGGGCTGTATGATTCTTGGTGGGTAGGTGGCAAAGCTCGCAGTACTGTTGTGTGGAAGATGGTCCCTCTTTGTCTTATGTGGTGCATCTGGATTGAGAGAAATGCTAGATGTTTCGAGGACTTGTCTAGGAACATTGAGGATCTCACTCACTTTTTCTTGTACACCCTATTCACTTGGACTGCTGGTTGGCTAGCACCCTTAGTGATTAGTTTCCCTGATTTCCTTCTTATGTTCTCTTCTTCTTTTTCTCCCTCTTAGTCGCTCTCTTGTATACTCCCTGTGTACTAGGGTTGCGCCCCTCTGCGCTTTGATAATGCATTTTTACTTATCAAAAAAAAAAAGGTTAAAGTGAAATTTCCCTAAAA
Source organism: Corylus avellana (assembly GCF_965113065.1). Classification (NCBI taxonomy): domain Eukaryota; kingdom Viridiplantae; phylum Streptophyta; class Magnoliopsida; order Fagales; family Betulaceae; genus Corylus; species Corylus avellana. The sequence goes on from NC_142498.1 coordinate 14,613,576, forward strand.
AATAAACAAACAAACAAATTGGGGGTAAAAATTTAGGGTTAAATACCTTTTTGCCTTGCGTAGTTGGTTTAACAACTTTATTTATTTGCTTAGGGTTTAATTTTTATCATAGGTTTACATAAAAATAGAGATGAGACATCCGTCTAAATTTCGTCTAAAATTTGACGAAAAAGCATGTTAGCACCATTAAAAAATCGAAAGGTGTCCATATATTAATTAAAAGGGTTAAATACTTCAAACCCCCTAGGGTTTTCCAACTTTATTTTTTTCCCTTGGGGTTTCATTTTTATCACAGGAGGTCCCTGTGGTTTTGATAAATGACCAAGTTAGTCCATCCGTTAGTTGACCGTTATGACTGACACGTGGATCAATCAGATGCTGACACATGGCACATATTTAATTTTTTAAAAATTAAAAAAAAAATATTTAAAAAAAAAAAGAGGAAAAAAAATTGGGGATGGCCATCTGGCCGGATAGGGTTGGCCGAGCCACCCCCTGGGCACGGCCACCCCCTTGGGCTCCAAGGGGGTGGCCGAAACCACCCCCTGTACCCACTGGGGGTGGGTTTCGGCCACTCCCTTGGGCACCAACGGGGTGGCTCGGCCACCCCCTTGGAGCCAAGGGGGTGGCTAAAACCACCCCCAAACACCCCCAACCACCATTCGGGGTGGTTTCGAGCCACCCCCATCCGGCTAGATGGGGGTGGCCAGGCCACCCCCATGGCCACCCCCAAATGGCCAAGCCACCCCCAATTATGTGCCACGTGTCAACATATGATTGGTTCACGTGTCAGTCCTAACAGTCAACTAACAGATGGATTAACTTTGTCATTTATCAAAACTACAGGGACCTCCTATGATAAAAATGAAACTCCATGGGAAAAAAATAAAGTTGGGAAACATATGAGGGGTTTGGAGTATTTAACCCTAATTAAAAATGCTCCCTAAGAGGTAATTCAATCGACTGAGACTACGCCTAATGAAGTGAAGGTCACTCGTTCGAATTCTCCTCTCTCCCCTTGTGTGGACATGTAAAAAAAAATTTGCAAAATAAAAATTTTAAAATTAAAAATATTATAAAATAATAACAGAGACGCCCATCATCAACGTGATGAAAATCAGAAACCTGAAGATTTCTGAGGTTCAACCTGGTTTCTTCAGCAGCAAATCATCGGAATCGGAAAATCATAGAGACGCCCATACTCTTCAATTTCAACCTGTACCCTCTTTGCTAGGAAAGAGGCATCTTCCTCCTTTCTGGCAAAGGCTAGAATAGCTGGTGTCTTTTGCAATATTGTCAATCTGCAAAACAGAATCAGCCGAAAATATAACACATAAAAAGATCAAGTTAACACAGCCCCTTTTTCTTGGGGTTCTAGAGAAAAAAGATTGTACCACAATGATGACAATCACGATAACAGAGAAAACCCTAACCCTAGGCCTAGCTAACAGATCAAAAAACCATGAAATGATTCTTGTAGAAACAGAAACAGAGATGATACCCGGAGTCCGTGGATTTCTTCTCGAAAGCGACGACGATTTCGTATTTGCCGACGACGGCGACGATGGGGTTACTTTCGAGCACCGCTTTTTTTTTTTTACAATATTTTTAATTTTAAAATTTTTATTTTGTATTTTTAATTAATATATGGATGCTTATTAAATTTTGGGGAAACTTCACTTAGGACCCCCAAACTTCCACCCGTTTTGAAATACCCCCCCTGAACTTCAAAATCTCTCAATTTAGTCCCCTGAACTTTCAATTGCTATCAATTTGGACCCCTCCGTCTAAATCAATCGTTAACCCCAAACGGAAAACGAAACACGTGACCTGCACGTGACTTTTTTCACCTGAACTACCCATTATACCCTCATTCTCCCTCACCCTTACTAGCTTAAAAGGCCACTCGATTTGCCGGCCAAAATCAATTTCGTTGATTGTTAGCAACGAAAACGGGCGACGCACCGGCACTGCAAATCTGAGCAAATTGCAACCGCAACCCACGGCTTCAACCCTTCTGAGGAAATCGCAATGGCAAAGCTTGGGTTTTGCAGCAGCTGACGACCACGACCCACACTCGTTCTCCTCTGCCAGCGACGAGCTGAAGACGGTGAAGGAGTCCCACGGTTACGACGGTGAAAGATGGAGTACTCCGAGGGTGAGGTAAGCGATTCAGGATTGAGCCATCCGATTTGCAAATGTGGGAGCAAAACAGTGATCAAAACAGCTTCCACAACTAAAAATAATGGCAAGAGGTTTTATGCGTGCGTAAATTATGTGGTAAGTTTATTGTTTATGAATTTTATTTGAACAAAAATAACATGTTTGCTGTTTTAGTAATTGTTTAGACCTTAATTGTGTGATTATACAGAATGACAAAAATCGTGGTTGCAATTTCTTTAAATGGGTTGATCCAGACATTTGTGTGTGCTGTGATCGAGTGATGTCGATGTTGATGGAGTGGCAGCAGGATTTGAAGTCTGAAAGAGCAATGGAAGTCTTGAAATGCAAGATTGAAATTGCTCAGATCAAGTCGAAAATGGAAGTTGATGCTGCTAATTTCGCACTTAAACTTGAAAGGCAGAAGAATAAGTATAACGGCTTGCAGCTGAAGTTCCAAGTTGCACTTGCATGTTGTTTGTGTGTTGTCGCTGTAATGATGTTTTATCTATTTTCTTCTAATGGACTTGCATCAAGGCTGATGTTGACCAGATGAAGAAGACGACTGAATTTGCATATTTTTGTTGTCGTCACTTGTTAATCCAATCCAACTGCTATCAGCCTATGAAAGTTGTGGTTATGTTTTATTTTGTAATGTTTTTTTGTATGAATTTTGTTGAATTTGGAATATATGGAGTGGCAGCTTTGTATGAATTTTGTTTGAATTTTGTATGAAACTTGTAATGCTTTGTATGAATTTTGTTGGTACAAATTAACAAGCTGTTTTTGGGATTTGTTCACATAATTGAGTCCTCTATTGAATTTGATGCAATTAGATGGATGAGATTACAATGGAATAACACAAGGAGACATTTCAAGAATCCTTCTTTAATTCAATTTAACACATAGAAACAAGCCCTCATCAGTGAAGTAAATATTAGCTTAGACATAGGATCTTAATCAAATTACAAAACTTGAAAAAAAAAAAAAAAAATGCAAACTCTTCGTACCAATCATAATGTGATATCACATACAAAAAAAAATGATATAAAAAAAATATCAACCCATTTGTGCAATAAACTAAACCAAATTAAGATACCCAGATGACAATTTTCAACAAATTAATGGATTCAAAAGTGACATTTGATGCAATTCCAACACATTGTATTGATTTTTTAATTAATCAATACAATGAACGTACTACATTGTATCTTTAATTCTCCATTGTATCTTTAATTAATCAATGCATTCCTTGTGTTATTCCATTGTACGTATAGCAAGTCTTTTCATTTCTATAGGCTATTAAAATATCATGGAATATACTCCTAATTTGATGCAATTCCACTAAGGAAATTGTCAATCATCCAACTAGTCAAGCATAACTATTACAAAATGGTGAATCCATAAGTCACATAGTTTCCAAATGTTCCCAACACTATACATCTATACCATTTTCACTTGGCACATTACAATTTACATAACAGAATATAAATACAACTTTGATGCAATTCCACTAAGGAAATTGTCAATCATCCAACTAGTCAAGCATAACTATTACAAAATGGTGAATCCATAAGTCACATAGTCAGTTTCTAAATGTTCCCAAAAAAGTTTCAAACATTTCAACTTCATGCATCACATAGTTTCAAACACAAAAAAAGTTGTCAACAACAAATCATAGTTCCCACATTTTCTTCTTCCCTTTGCCCTTCACTACTGTGGTGGACTTCTTTTTCCCTTTATTCATTGTTTGAACATGGTCCCCAAAACCTGGCGGAGGGTGGTCAGCAGTTGTCTCCTTACCCTTCTGTATGTCAAAATCTGGTGGGACAGTTCTAAATGTTATACCACCAACTCGGGGAGGACCCCAAGAGCATACGGGTCCACCACCTAGAATTGGGGGTGGGCCAGCAGGGTCCCCAGTCAAATCAACAATAAGCTTTTGGTTGGTAGGTTGTCTCTTACTCCCAACATGCTCCCTTAACCTACCACCCTCCCTAGTCCTTGTAGCCAATCCTACAGTTGTCTTCTGCTTATGACCAAATATTGATTTAGCCTGCAATATAGGTATACCATCAGGCTAATAAAGTTGGGGTTAATATGAAAAATCACCAAATAAGAAAAATGAAAAATTGCTCACATTTGGTATGTATGCATAATGTGTTGCTGCTGCTGCCCTGTTAGCTGTTCTGGCTTGATGGGATGAAGAAGGTACTACTCTGGCCGGCTCTGGTGCAAGTTGGGATGCAGGCTCTGGTGCAGGTTGTGATGCAGGATGTGATGGAGGGTTTGGTGCATACCCTGATGGAGTCTCTGGTGCAGGCTGTGATTGTGTGTTCACTCTTGCTCTTTTTGCACCAGCTGATGGTATGTTAACTCTTCCCCTTTTTGCCCCAGCTGATGGTGTGTTAACTCTTCCCCTTTTTGCCCCAGCTGATGGTGTGTTAACTCTTCCCCTTTTTGCACCTCTAAAAGGTGTGTTCACTCTTGATCTTGAGGTGGTGGTTGCTGAGGTGGCAGTTGAAGATCCAGCCAACTACAACAATATAGTGCATACAGTAAACTAAATCCAACACAATTGTTGACAAATATAGTCAATTCAACACTAATCAACAAAGAGTAAAAACAGCAAACTAAGCCCAACACAATTGTTGACAAATATAGTCAATTCAACACCAATCAACAAATAGTAAATAGAGCAAACTAAGCCCAACACAATTATTGACAAATATAGTCAATTCAACATTAATCAACAAAGAGTAAAAACAGCAAACTAAGCCCAACACAATTGTTGACAAATATAGTCAATTCAACACTAATCAACAAATAGTAAATACAGCAAACTAAGCCCAACACAATTGTTGACAAATATAGTCAATTCAACACTAATCAACAAATAGTAAATACAGCAAACTAAGCCCAACACAATTGTTGACAAATATAGTCAATAATACATTAATCAACATGGACAAAAAAACAGCAAACTAAGCCCAACACAATTATTGACAAATATAGTCAATTCAACACTAATCAACAAAGAGTAAATACAGCAAGCTAAATAAGTGACTTACCATGTCCAAACTCCAGTCAATTGATGCATTCTCTCTGTAAAATTGTCTCGTGCGGTGCCTTCTTTCCTCATGTCGCAGCCTAGCTTCGCATGATCTCTTATTGTGACCAAACTTTCGACAGTGCCCACATTGATTCTTATTTCCCCCCTTCCTGATTGCACTAGGGTTTCTTGGTTCTTCAACACCCCTATTTCTGAGTTTTTTTGGTCTGCCAGGAGTTACTCTCGACTTGGGTGGCTCAATGTTAGGTTGGTCACTTCTAGGCCATTGCTCTTCACTTGGCACAGGGTAGATAATGTAGTCATAGCTCTTCAAGTACATCTCCTTGCTGTAGTATGGACTTAGATAATCATTAGGGTCTCCACCTTGGTGTAAAATGGGTGAAATGGCATGAGAACATGGGATACCAGTTACATCCCATTTCCTGCAGCCACAAGTGCTACCATCCACATTTACAACAAACCTCCTCCCGAGGCACTCAACTTCAAACATACCCTGTCCAGCATATGTACAGCAACAAGAACTGGCTTCATCCTCTTCCTTTTCAAGTTTTTTTCTAATCTTTGGCCCTATGGCCTCCTCCATCGAATTGATCATCTCCTTCTTCCTCACGTACCTTCTCATTAACTTACATCTAATTCCTTCCAACATGGACAAGATTGTCTGGTCACGGAACTTTTTGATCCAAGAATTGAAGCTCTCACATGTATTATTGTGTAAGAGGCCAGACTTCACATTTGTATTGAACCAACCCCTACACCATGTGTTGGGGTCAACTTTCTCCAAGTATGCATGGGCATCCTTGCTAGTTCTCTTTATCTCATCCATCACTCTGTAGAACTCTGGCTTTGTGTATGCTGCAGCAGCTTGCCATAGAAGGTCTTTCAGTAGCAACCCCCGATGACCTTCACTTCTGAAATTCGCGTACAAGTGCCTAACACATGTACGATGCTCGGACTGCGGACATACATGCTCTAGGCGTTGAACAAGGCTCTGCACAATATTTGAAAACAGAATTAGTTGCATGCACTACACCAAACTCTGAATTTATATGAATAATAACTTATTCTAAATTTACCTTCTGTCGATCTGAAATAAAAGTCCATCCATGTAGAGTTGGACCAAGATCTGTAACAAGCGCCTCCAAGAACCATGTCCAGCTATCTCTTGTCTCAGCCTCTACCACAGCCATTGCAATTGGGTACATATTGTTGTTGGCATCCCTGCCAACAGCAGCCATTAGCTGCCCCTTATACATACCCGTTAAAAAACATGCATCAACACCAATAATAGGCCTACACCCTTCCTTAAAGCCATTCTTCATGGCTGCCAATGAAACATAAAGCCTTTGAAATCTGCAAGGTACCTCAGCCATTGGTCTCTCAACCATTAGAATCATACAACTGCCCACATTAGTGCTCCTAACCATGGAGCAATAATCCCACAAACGATGGTACTGCTGATCCAATCTCCCATATATTGCTTCTCTTGCTTTTTTCCTTGCCCTATACAGGGAACTCACATGGACATCCACATTCCATTTGTTTTTCACCTTTTTATGCAACACATCTATGGGCATGTTTGGCTGCTCCCTAAAAGAATCCATACACCACTCAGCAATCCAAGTTGAAGTTACCATATGATTTTGGTACTTCCTAGTGCAAGTGTGTTTGGGTCTTATGGACACTAAAAGAAATGTCATCTCATTTTTCAACTGCCTCCCATACACCCTATACCTGCACCTTGGGTCTTTGCAAACTATGACAATCCTTTTCAGCTCATTTCTCTTGAATCTCAAATCATTCCCTCTTATAATATTCTACTGTTTCACTGCTTTTCTAAATTCAGAAGCATTGTGAAATGTATTCCCTTTAATCAATGTAGGATTATTTAAATCACTAGAATCAAACTGCACCCTTTTGGTTACATCCCTCCGGGAGGGCACTGCACTATCATCACCACTATCATGTGGTGACCTAAGCTGGTCACTATCATCACTCTCTTCCCTCTCTTCCATCTCTTCTCCACCTATATGTTGTCCATCACTTCCACCTGCATCACTTTCTCCAGCATCATCATCCTCATCATGATCTTGATCATCATCCTCCTCATCATTGTCACCCCCATCAACCTCTGCACCTTCATCATTTCCAACCCCCTCATCAATGTTCCTATAAGCAGGAGCACTATCCTCATCCGAGTCAAGACAGTCAGTATCATCACTAAGGACTGAATCCCAGAAAGCATCCTTCCTAAGCATGACTGTCCTCTCATACTCCGAATCCTCGTCATCATCGCCTTCTACAACAACATCTACTACACCATACATTACTGTATACAACACAACAAGATCATGACCTACATAGTTTGCCACCATTTCAATTACATCGTGGTCAGATGACATAAGTCTCAACCCTTGTTCTAAAGGATATCCTGGTACACAGTAATACACAAGGTCCCCAGACCTATACCCATATGTCTTACATATATCCTCTATGTCAAAAAATTTCAATTTAGAACTATCATATGGCTCTGGGTGATTACTAACATCGACCCCAACATAATGAACCCTATGTTGCCTGTTAAAAGTACCCCCATGGTGCACCTCAAACATCATAGTGTGTGGCCCCATCATGTGTCCTGCCACATTCATTACATTGACAAGTTTAAATGTGCCAACAGTAAACACTAATACAAGGACAAAGTTGTAAATATACAACTGAATTTACAACACAAAGTCATTCGTAATATAAACCGGATAGTACATGCAAGTATAGTTGGACAAGGAAAAAATGTAAAGCAACTTTCAATTGTTTAGCTCACATCACAACCTAAAGCAAAAAGAACCATTCAAAAAGAATGACCAAACCAACTCCTTTTTCATAATCTAATATGGTAGTTTGGTTGGTCTTTATAATGTCACTTATTAAATAACTTATTCTTATTTCTTAAACTTTTTTGCTTAATCACATGAAACATTTTTTTCACAAAGTCATTCATAATATAAACCGCTTAGTACATGCAAGTATAGTTGGACAAGGAAAAAATGTAAAGCAACTTTCAATTGTTTAGCTCACATCACAACCTAAAGCAAAAAGAACCATTCAAAAAGAATGACCAAACCAACTCCTTTTTCATAATCTAATATGGTAGTTTGGTTGGTCTTTATAATGTCACTTATTAAATAACTTATTCTTATTTCTTAAACTTTTTTGCTTAATCACATGAAACATTTTTTTCACAAAGTCATGCATAATATAAACCGCTTACTACATTCAATTATAGTTGGACAAGGAAAAAAAAAAAAAAAAACTGAGAGGAGATGGCGATGAGGATGTTGGGGACACAAGTACATTTAATTGAATGACAATAGCATTTGCCTATTAGTTTTTATATCCCCCTATTAACCTGCATTCTAGATGATGCTAAGAGGTAGAAGAAAGTTTGAGAACACCAGAAAGGTAGTGAAGGAGATTAGGGCATGTCTGGTTGTATTTTCTGAAAACTGATTTTAGAGAATAAAAGGAAAACTTACGAACATGTTATTTTCAATGGTTTTGTTTTTATGGTAAGGAACAACTGGAACGTCATTATCCCAAACAAAGAGTACTAGAAAGTTATATTCTTTTCTCTTGCTTAGTTATGTGGAGAAAATGGAAGGAAAACAAGGAATGGAAAAAACATTAACCAATTTGCTTTCTAAATCTCACCTACTTTGAAGAGAAAATTATGGTGATTACAAACCCCCCCCCCCCCAAAAAAAAAAAAAAACCAATAAATGCAAAATAAGCCAATTAAAAATTATGGAGAATGATTTTTGATCATTTCTCATATAACAATGACTCCAAAGCATTGAATAATTTATAGCAAGCAAGATTTCTTTATTGATTTCTACGGTAAACATCTAAGAAGCTATCTCAAAGCGGCATAGAATGTTCAAATGACTGTACCAATTTAGATGTTTCTTAATGTCAGTATAATCTTTCTATAAGATAAAATCAAGGAAAATTATCAATTTCTGGTACAACAATCATTGTAGTCAAGACAACCGTCCATTGGCTCCAATTGGATCAACATCCTCTAACCATACCAATTATTTTCAAATCCAACAATATAATTTTAATGTGTATAAAATCCAACCATTTAATTTGAACAAGTGGTCGAGATTTAAGGTTAAATAAATTTTAATTAAAGTTTATAATAGTACATTTAATTGAATGACAATAGCATTTGCCTAAACTCAGCAACCAAATCATGCAAAAGTAATGGAAGGGGACCACGCTTATATTTAATGTATTACATTCGTAGTGCCAATCACGTGTCCAACATAAGCACCAACTAGGGGACCACGCTTTAGATCAGACAAAAAAGAAAATGGTATTTGGGGGCCACACTTCAGTCTCAGAAGACAATATTACCAAACAATATGACAACTTTCCCCCAACATTATCAGAAACCAATAACTTTCCACACCAAAAAAATGACAAGGACGAATCAGCAACCAACAACAAGTCAATGCGAAAAAAAACGACAAGGACGAATCCCACGGATGGCCCATCGCAAATCGACAAAAATAGCCACACTAAAACCTCAACAAAATGCATTCTAAAAGTGTTACATGCAAAAACCCCAAATATCAAATACAAATTAATGATCAAAAACAATAAACGTCAACTACAAACCCTAAAAAACAGTAACGAAAAGTCAAGATACACAAAACGTAAATCGTACTTGATTATAGCAGTAACGAACGGAAACGAACTGAGTTTGACACGATTTCTGACTAAATCGACACCAAATCGACACCAAAAGCTCGAGGGTCTACTGGTTCGCCGACACGGAGGTGGATGGGTTCGAAAGATGACTTTTCCTTCACGTTGGAAATATCGAATGAGATCTCAGTTGTAGGTTTAATTTGGGATTTTTCAAAGAGGGTAATCTCGACATTTAACTTAGTTAAAATGAGGGTATAATGGGTAGTTTAGGTGAAAAAAGTCACGTGCAGGTCACGTGTTTCGTTTTCCGTTTGGGGTTAACGATTGATTTAGACGGAGGGGTCCAAATTGATAGCAATTGAAAGTTCAGGGGACTAAATTGAGAGATTTTGAAGTTCAGGGGGGGTATTTCAAAACGGGTGGAAGTTTGGGGGTCCTAAGTGAAGTTTCCCCTTAAATTTTTAATAGAGTCGATATGACTTTTCGTTAAATTTTAGACAAAATTTAGATTAATGTTTATATAAACCCAAGATAACTCATACGATAAAATCTAAATCGGGGCAAAAATAAAGTTGTTGAACTAGAAGGGCAAAAAGATATTTAATCCAAAATTTTATTTTTAAAAAAAAGTATATTTGATTAAAAAATAAAAACAAAAGCAACCTCAACCTGGGGTAAGAAAGATTGGACATCCCAAAAGAGGATGGACGAGGCTCAAAGAGCGATCGAGGTCAGCCCAAGCGAATTTAAAAAATAAAAAATTAAAAAATTAAAAAAAAAAAAGAAAAAGAAAAGTAAATTAAGAATAGCTAAAGAACCATAGGGGTACTCTAGGCTTAATTAAGAAACCCAATGGATCAAAAAAAGAGAGAAATGTTCCGGAATGTCAACTTAAGTTAGGACACTCTTGCCCTTGTGTATAATGTCCCGCTCTAAACCCTAGAGAGAGAACATAGTAGAGTGTGGGAGGGAGTTACGACTCCCTCATCCCCGCCTCCCACCCCCTTTCCTCCTTCCCCCTCTTCTTCTCGCCTCCACCGTAAATCGATTGGGGCGCGTGTGTCAATAGTCCTAAGCTGGCTGGTGGTAGCAGGTGTAACGCATGAGGGTGTGTTAGATTTTTGTTACTTTTTTTTGTTGTTATTGTATTTTTGCTATTTTTTAAATAAAATTGTTTTCTCTATAGATCTACTTTCAACAGTGATCTATGAGGTGAAGCTTTAGTTGTTTTCTTAGGTTTTATTTCTACGAATTCTTAAGAATAGCATAATTGGTTTCCGGTCAGTCTTTTGTATTCGTTATGGTTCATTTTTTGAAGCAAACCATAAACCGATGACAGGAGAGTTATCAGGCTTAAAGAAAAATTGTCACTATGATAGAAGCAACAAAGGGGATTGAGTTTGGTAAAGCACTAGTAGCGGATCGGAAATGAAAAAGCCAGGAAATCAATGACTTGGTAAAGGATAGAGACATGATTCATCAAAATTTGCTCTAGATCTAAAACTAATTGGGACGGTGATATTTCATAAATATTGTTTTGTAATAGCTCAAGTGGCTATTGTGTTTATCATAGATAATATTTGGGTTTCAAAGATTCCAAATTGTATATTTGGCATTGTACAAAGCATTTTTCCCATTTGATTATTATATCAATGAAGAGATAATTCGTTCAAAAAAATAAATTGACACTTTTATTTTTGTAAGTAGTTTCATATCATTAATAAAGCGTAGAGGGACACAACTCTAAGACACTCCTAATTAGGATAGTTGTAGTTAACCTTGAGACTACTACCTATTGAAAATTATTGGTTTAGGTGTCTAGCTGCTGGTCAATTTTACTTAAATCGAGGTAAATGATATACTTTACCCCTTTCAAATAAATATTTATTTTGATTAATTAAACACCATAGTGTTTTGCTTGTTTTATTAAATGTTGTTGCATGTTTAATGCTTATTTAAAAGTTACGATATTCAATGTTTTTATCTCTAGAAAATGATAATGTTATGATGTCTATTACTAAGATTGTTTTTTCTTCTTATTTAATGAGAAAAAAAAAAAAAAATGTCGAATGAAGATGTTATGAGAAAATATTTTCTCTGAGATAAGGAAACTGTTCTAAAAGTAAGAAAGATTATGCTTTAAACATGCTAGTAGAGATATGTGAAAGAATAAAAGTTATGATGAAATTCTAGAATAAAAGCTTATGAAGAAAGTAATCTAGTATGTGTTTTAAGTGAATGAAATGTTTTAAGGTTGTTTTGGCCTAAAAGATAAAACATTTGTTAGTGTGTTGTGATGGAGTGCAACTACTATGTGTGGTCCATTTCTAAAGGTTTTGCAGACTGATTGCGCCCAAAGTTAATTAGGTGACTCATAAATGACTCAACCCATCGGCCACGGATTGAGAACGGGTCCTTCAGGATTATGCACAACCCTAGAATGAGAGGTGTAATTGTATGCGAGACTACATAGTAACAAGTGGAAGATAAATCTTCAAGGTATTAAAGTCCATAAAATGTTTCAAGTTCTTAGAAAAATCATTTATTGCAAACAAACCTTAGTGCTATTGAATAATGTTTATTACATGTTAAGACTTTCTGCTTCTATTTTCATTAATGAGCTATTTGTCTTATTTAAGCCTTGCTCTGGATTTCTTGTAATTATATGTGCCTTTGAGACTATGGAGTTAACATAACTAGTTCTAAGGGGTCGAGGGCGCTACACTGTAAATATGGATGGCTAACACTTTCTTGAATCATAACAAATAAATCCAAGTTTAACCTAAAGTGAACCTTGATTAAAATCTCAAGAATGTTTTTTTTTTTTAAAGCAATTACAAAGGTACAAGGGGGAGGGGGAGAGATACATTATCAATCACAACATAAAATAAGAGCGTTAAAAACAACTAACACAGTGCAACCACAACCTGAAGACTATTGGGAATGGGCTAAAAGGTTGGCCTGGCCCATTTGACAGTTGGCTCATCAACCAAGAACTAGGCCGCCATGAACAACGGGTGGAATCAGCAGACCAAAGGCGAATTTGCCTATAAAAACACCAACTACAACAACAAGAGAGCTTGAAAACCGTAGTAGAGGAAATAATACTAGAACTGATTAGATCAGAGTTGCTTGAGCGGAGCACCACTGTAATACTCGGAGAGAGAGAGGTACCCAACAATGAAGCATAAGGGATACTGCATCTAGGTCTACAATTGAATCTAGGAGTCTCTATAGACAAAAAGAGGGTATCACCTATGGAGATCCATAGACAAAATAAAGAGTAGGTCATTGATCTAACTCATGGTCAACAACGGTGCAACTTATGTGGCTACGCGTGCAACATACACGCGCCTGGGAGCAAAGTAACGTGTACGCACGGGGGTAGAGACTGTCGTGGGAAGTGAAGGAGGCAGATGAGGGAAGATGGGTGGCGCGTGGGTGGAGAATGATGGGGAAATGTAGCAGATATGGCCTTCAAGTTGCAGACCAAAAAAAAAAAAAAAAAAGTCTAAAGAAGGAAGAGAAATGCTTCACTTCACAATTTATTTTCTCCAAAAAGTTAGTTTTTAAGTGAAGTATTACCATCCCACTTGGTGGGTCAAAGCAATATTATTTGAAGCAATAAGATAAAAAATCTAACCAATTTGAGAGCAATCTTAGTGGGTTAAAGCATCATCATTTTGAATACGTGTATACAAAGATTCAACATCATTCAACATCGTCATTTTATATTACTTTGGTAATTCTGTAAATTTATGTTTTTCTTGCTGTCAAAATCATTATCAGTGCATAAGCATGCATCATGCATGGTCTAATACGTTATATATTTTACATAAGCCTCCAGTTACTGGGACCACTTGGGGTTCCAAACTTGTGTAGAAATTGATCGCCTCCAAATGTTGTTTAATTGTAATTAAAATAAAAAATTTGGCATCATTAAAATGACTTTTTTTTTTTTCCTGTTAAAGATATTAGTCATTTATGTGTCATATGCAAACAGATGCTAAGAATGTTTATAACGATATATATGTTAGCCATTTTAATGCTTTCCCTAAGGTAAAAGTCATAGTAGAAATGAAAGCTTGCAGGTTCAACAAGCTGTAAACTGAGAACATTATAAAAAATCATCCCTCTTTTGGGTTGAACACATGTTGAAGAATGCCTCAAATTACACAAAATGCACCATTCTCAGCACAGGAATTAAACTTCATACCACTCACAAGCGAAACAAACATATACCACAAATTGGAAAGAGACAGAGCACCTAAAATCATTATGATTTTTGTTTGTCTTTAACCTCTGAAAAGGAGAGAGGGAGAGAGAGGGGGGCATTTGGGGAAAATGGGAATCAAAAGAGAGAGTCATCTGGGGAGAGAGACAGAGTGAATTGAAGTGGCGGCTGTCTGAGTTGGAGTAGTGGCATAATTGAAGTGCCAGTGGAGATGTCAGAGAGAAAGAGAGAGGTGAAGGAGCCCAACGTCGGTGGAGAGCTGAGAGAGAGGGACGCGAGAGAGATGGTTTGAGAGAGAGAAACGCGTCTAGATGGGGCTGTAAATAAACTAGTTCGTTCAACAACTCGCTCGATTTAGCTCAACCTAAACTTGAGCTCCATACTGTGCAAACCCGCTTGTTATTGTAAAAATTTACTCGATTAGTAAATGATACATACCTGACTCGATCGCTCGAAAAAACTTGATAAAGAGCTTGCGAGCTCGTTTGCCCAACTCGTTAGCTCATTTATATATATATTACTAAATACTAGTTATATAAATTTAAGTATGTATATTAGTAATTAAGTAATATATGGTATATAGGTTACTTACTATTTATATGTGTGTGTATTAGTTAACATATTAACTAGTTACTTCATAAACTAACATATTATCTAGTTAATTAATATATACCAAGTAAATAAGTAACTTAGTAAATATAATTAACTATAGGTTACTCAATATTTCTATGTATGTTATTTATATTATATGCGTGTGTGTTATATATTAATATTAACATACTAATTAGTAGAGCATCTCCAATAGTCAAATTTGACTATTATGAGCCATTTTTCATCTCCAACTGAATAACCAAACTAGCTTCTTCTTTTTTCTTCAAGTATAATTATATATTATACTTGTACTATAGTTAATTAGTGATACATAGTTTACTATATTTATAAATTGCTCACATTATCATATACTATAGTTTCCATTATCTAGTTATATATAATAATATATTATTAATTTGCTACCTATAGATTATAGTTATAGGTTATATTGTATAATGTCTTATATAGTTACTTATATATTTATACAATAGATGTCTAGAGGTTGTTTTAAAATTCGAGTTTGAACTCTGCTCGGATCCTACATTAAAGAATTTAATAGCCTAGCTCGAGCTTGATTAGTTGAGTACGGCTCAACTCAACTCGACTTAGCTTATTTATGATGACACATAATTTGGGAACTAACTTTTAAAAAAATTAATAAGTATAACACTTCTTAAAAATGAAATGAGAAATGTGAGATGGAACCTCTCTCCAAGTTATTAAGAACAAGGGTTCTCAATAGGTAGCTCAATCGGCTAGGACCACGCCTAATGAAGTGGAGGTCACTAGTTCAAATACCTCTCTTCCTCTTGTGTAGACATATCAAACAAAAAAGTCATTAAGAACAAGGAGAAATCAAAAGTAGAATATGGTACAGGAGAAACACTAGAGAGACCAGAATGCTCTCTAAAAATATCAAGGATTTAATTAAGAGAGATAATACGATTCTCCCAATTATGAAGCTGATGTGAGAAGTCCCATGTCGAGTTGATTGTGATTTTGAACCAAAATAGACAAATATTATATAGAAAGAATATAACAGCAGATTGCATTCCTTCTTATGGTCCAAAAACACTTGATCATTTTAGACTTTCCAATTCTTAGCATCTAAACCATGATTACACAATCCCATTCGACAAGTCATGTCTCCAAATTTATGCTTTCTATACCCAAAAAAAAAAAAAATACACACACATGGTATCAATCAAGCATAACTTCAATAATTAAAAAAAAATAAAAATAAAAATTATCATATATGCCTTTTGAAATTTGAATCCATTTAAATATTTGCCTTGTGCTACTATTGAATCCAACAAAATCTCTATACCTACTAAAAGGTATTTGATAACTTGAAACAAAGTGGAAATTAAAGACTAGGAAAAAAAAAGAAAAAGAAACACAGAGAAAATGAAAAGCTAGGGCAAAAGTAGTTTGTCTATTTCTCCATGCTCCTCTTCTTAACCAGTCTCCATTTCCTGATCTAATCCAACAACAAAAAGAAGAGAAGCCAAAAGTGGAGGTGTGGTGGTGACGATCTCAACCCAAAATGTCTCTTTTCTTTTCTTTTCTTTTTTTTCTTTTTTTTCATCTTTGACCATTTGTGCTAGAATTCGGCCTCCTAACAAAGCGCCCCTGCAAAGCCCCAAAACAACATAGATGAGACATTGTTTGACTGCATGAGATGTCCACTTTTCCTAAGAAAATTAGGAAAATATGGAAAACAAAAAGTATAAAAGATTTGATATAATATAAATGGATATAAATTTAATACAAACTGGGTCGTATAAATTTTTCTAACTCGGTCTTTAAAAGTGTCGTGTGTTTTTTGATCTTGTAAAAAGCGCAAACTATTTGAAAAAGCATGTACTTCTTACATGCTAAAAAACATAAGCGTATCAATTTCTTTTTTGGCATGATAGAACCACTAGAGTAAAATGTGTACAAGTTTGTAACATGGTAATTCAAGATTTAGCTTCAATGTTGTAAAAAAAAACAAGACAACATATATATTGTAGTTTTTTCTATAGTTTAAATTTAATTTTATTCTCTTTTTTATGAAAAACTTAGAATTATATCTGACCCATTGAAAAACTACGACAAATGTGCGGTAATTTTTTTATTTATTTTTTAACAACCCCTAAGCCAAATCACTTCATAAAATTTCATAAATGTATCAAACTAACAAATTATCACAGCATATGCCAATCAAAATTGGATTTTAATATTCATGCCCCTAAAATATATAGATTCTTAGGTCCAATCTCATTTGTTTCTTATTTTTGCAGCAACAAAAGTCAGTAAAAGATTTAAACACAAGATTCCTCTCACCTAATCACCACCATGCTTATGCTCAAATTATTTTATAAACCTAAATTATACTGTCGCTGGATTTAACAGCCTTGGGATTGTTTGGACCAGCCCCTATTTACTGATTGGCCACCAAGATTATGCATTGGCAGAGTGACAATTTTAAATTTGGATTGTGGTGACTCGGAAAAATCTATTAAAAAGGAAATTTTACAGCTCAAAACACATAATAAAACAGTTCGAATCGGCTGTAGACCACGCCTAATGAAGCGGAGGTCACTAGTTCGAATCCTCTCCTCTTCTCTTGGGTGGACATGTCAAAAAAAATAAAAAATAAATAAAATAATAATAAATAAAACAGTTTTTTGATGGGTCCATTTAGAATAATCATAAATTAAGTTGTTAAAATATATATGTTGAGAGGCATTTTGTGAGTTGTGTAGTTATGGGAAGCAAAATTGACAGTTTCTTGTTTTACATGTTTCATTATATTGTCATTAAATGTTTCGCTATCCCGGATAGAAAAATCCGTGACGGCTACCGTTCGTTTGTGGAAAAGGATCCTCTCCATTTCAAAATCCCTCCATTTCCTCCATTTAGTGCATTTTGAAGGGTATTGCATTTAATGCACTATCATCATGAAAATTTTTGGACAACATTACCCTTCAAAATGCACTAAATGGAGGAAATTGAGTGATTTTGAAATGGAGAGGATCCGTTTCCTTCGTTTGTATGAATTATAAGCGAATTTTTAATCCCTAATTCTAAGCGGTAAGGGGTGTGTCGGTTACCATTGGGTTTAAGCAGATTTTAACCCATAATTCTAAGTGGTATCCACCATCCACACATATGCAAGCAAAACGTGGAATATGGGTAGGCGAACCTACCCAAATAGTTGTCTTTACAAAAATATGTCATTTCGGGATTTAATCCCAAAAATTGGATTAAACTCATAAAAAGCTTTAATAAAAAAAAACACAGCATGGCCATGTAAACTGCAAAGCGGATGTCACAAGCGATTAGTACAAAACCCGCCTGCCCGCCTGCGATTTTGGGCAAATTCCACTCTCCTTGGCAAGCAGGCAATTACCAAAATGCGCCTTCTATAAAGTGCGGAAGTGGAATAAGGATATTATCCGCCTATATAGTGTAGTCTAAACTCCCAATATCTTATTATTTCTTATTTTACATGTTTCACAAAATTAGTGTGGCTGTCATATATATTTAGCGGCCACGCCACCGCACAACCACCTAAAAAATTGTACATGGACAATCTAAACCCTTAAAAAAATTAATATTAAGATAGTTTTTAAAAACACAAAAAATATTTTGTGTTTTTTTTTTGGAAAGCATTTTGGGTTTTTGAGAAAGAGTTTATAGTTTGTATTAAAAGTGTGTTAGCGGTTTGAGTCTCATCGAAAAATCCATTTCACTAACTATTATATTAAAAAAAAAATTTCTCATTATATATATATATATATATATATACATATCACTATCTGATTAGCTATAATGGCAATTGTCAAGCATAGTTGGCACCAAAAGGTACAGTAATTAATACATAATTAAAGGGACCCACAATTATTAGCCAAGATTCTAGTCAGATTATTATATAAACGTCAGTTTTATTTTTTATTTTTTCTAAAAAAAGAAGATATCATCATTCATTAACATTCTATCAACAATGAGGATTTCGTACCTTCATTCTGGGCCGTCTATCTGCGTTGACTTTTCGAACCTGGTACCTGATCTTCTTAGAGAAGAGACGCGTACGCCGCTTTTCCTTGTAGCGAAGCACGCTAGCTTCTCTCACTCCGTCCGAAAATAAGTCTATTTGCGCGAGCCTGGCCTGCCCCAATGAAAGTTAAGAGGAAATGATTCAGTGCTCTGCATCACAATAAGCCATCATAAAATCACGAATCAAGGACAGTTCCGTCATTTTCATATACATTCTAGTCAATGCCAGCACAGCAATATGGGACTCAGAAAGAGACCAATTTTTTTTTTTTTTTTTTTTAATTTCTTTTTTCTTTTCTTTTTTTCCTTTAACAAAAAAGTTAGATTATTATTATTACTTAAGGCTATAGAATCTGGGCATAATTGGACTACAAAATCCCTTTTGGGTCTATTGGTTGGTATAACCAATAATTACTAAAAATAATTTAAGGTTTGAAACTAAAGAGAAAAAAAGAAAAATAATTTAAGTTTTTATTGCCCATGGAAAAGGAGATTGACAAGTGAAAAACAAAAGAAAGAAAACAAAAACAAGATTGAAAAAAACAAAAAAACAAAAAACAAAAAAGAGTGAGGACTACAGAAGAACAGGTTTGTTTCCAGGTTTCAACAATGTTGCAAGTTCTTGGATTTGTGTTTCCTGGCGGGAGATAAGAAACGTACAGAGACATCATTTCCCGGCAATTCGAAGCCCGGAAAATCGTCGGAAAATGGAGACCCCCGGTCGGACCAAGCGTTCAAAACCTCATCAAAATTCAGTTTCAACAGCAACCCGGAATTGGGTTTGGGAGTTGAATTTTCTTTGGGCAATTCCTTGTTCTTCAACTCCATGGCCGGCGGCTTTTCGACCTTCTTTTTCTTCTTCTCTGCGGAACCTGATGAATGCCTGTGGAATTTGGGAGAGATTTGGCGGACATCCACCACCGGAAAACTCCACCAGTTACCCTCATCAACATGTCTCAGAGCTCTCACTCCTCCACCCCTTCTCATCCCAAAACCCATTTCGAATTTCCCGCCAAAACCCAATCCCATTGGAATTGGATTCCCGTACCAGGAATTCTTTTGGCCACCGCTACAAGAATCATCTACCGCATCGGTACCCACACTCAGATTCCCCATAATACTATCGATTCCCTCCTCGATTTCCTCATCGAGAATCGATTCCGCATCGAAATCCTCCTCGTACCCATCACACAACTCCAAAGAATTCGCCTGGAAATCGACTTCCCCTGGGCTCTGGCATGGCTTTTCGCAGAAATTCGCAACCTTGGATTGGATTTGGAAACTGGGTTTTTCTTGGATTGGTTGGTGGAGCAGGAAACCGGAGCTGTCGATGACCCGAAAGGGCAGAAGCAACTCGGACGACTCGGCCAAGAAAGACTCATGTTGTACGGTGAATTTGCGAGGCTTTGTGAGGTGTTTGGGGGAGAAGATGTTGGGATAGGCCGTGGAGAGGAGCGCTGCGGCTTCGTTGTAGGTCTGGTTGGGCCGCTTTCGAGAGGTTCGGGGTTTTCGGGTGGAGATTGCGAGCGGGTAATTGCTCGATTCCGACAGAGTCGAAGAAGGGGAAGAAGAGTGCGAGGTTCTGGTCGATGTCGACGGGGATTTCACGATGTCGAGGTCGAGAGCATAGGTTCTCCCGCTGCCTCCGCTTAGACACGAAGACATTTGTGGAGAATTTTCCGACAAGAAAGTTGAAATTCAGCTGAAATTGGAGGTCTAAGACCCAAATTCAGATTCAGGATTTGAAGAAATTTCAGTGAGAATTTCGAGGTCTCAAGACAATTCGATAGCTAAAACAGAGCAAACCTGTAAAAAAAACTGAACGAAGAAATCCCATTTCAGGAACAAGCTGAAGTCTGCAGAATCAGATTGTAATTCAGAGCCCCAGTTGAATTTTCTTACACCAGTTTCAAGAAAAGCTCGAAACTTGCTACACTCTTTGCTGAGAACTGGTAAAGCCAAAAAAAAAAAAAAAAAAAAAGGGAAAAAGTACAAAACCCTAAACCCTGGAAGTACAGCCAACAAAAGTTGTTGGCTTAAAAATAGTATGAAGAAAAAGCCAAGAAAAAGAAGATATATATTTATTAGAGGAACAGACTAGAACCCTATTAAAAAAATAAAATCTTGATATATATATATATATATATATATATATATATTTTTTTTTTTTTTAAAAAAAGTATCAAAATCTTCAGCAAAGTCTATGAAAATAAAATAACCAAAACAAAAACAAAAAATAAAAAACTCAATCTTCAGAAACCAAAGGTCTTAAAACTCAATTGTTCCCTGAAAAAAGCAGAGGAAGTTGCATCCTCTGAAAAAACAGGGCATCCCAAAATCCAAGAGAAGATGAAGAAACCGAAACAGTGATGAGAGTGGGTATTGGTCAAAAACGAAAGAGAAATATCTGAGAAGGGAAAGTTACCCAATAAGGCAACCAGATACTCTGAGTATACACAGAAATGGAAGCATGAAAACTGGGATACAGAGAGAGAGAGAGAGAAGGATAGGAAGAATTAAGAGATGATGGTAGGTCACGAGGAGGAGCAGATAAAAGGAAAAGTTCCGTTAGGAGCTCTGAACTTATAAACACGCAGAGGCTCTCTTTGTGGACCGATGGATTGCAGGGTTTTGTGTTGGAGTGACAGAGATGAGACCAGAGGAAGAGACAATGCTCTGTTTCAGCAGTTCTCGCTGTGGGACCACTTTGTGTTTTCCTCCCTTTCTTTTTACCTCTTCAATTATTTTATCTTTCTCATTTTACTATATTGACCTTCCTTTCTGTTTTTCTTTTCTTCTTACTAATTATTTTGCCCCTCTCTCTCTCTCTCTCTCTCTCTCTCTTTTCCCTTTTATGGGTGAATTAAAATCGACCCATTTTGATAAAAGTCTTATTATGTATATTTAATTAATATTATTGCAAAAATCCGGTCGAGTACATTCTTTCTTTTTTTTTTTTCTTATTTAAAACAAATATACATAGCTACTTTATGTAAGCATTATAATTTATGTATTCTTTTTTTAATTTTTTTTTCTCTCTTCCCTCTTGGTAGTTTAAGAAAATAATATAAAAATATTGGAAAAATAAATATTTAAAGAAAATATAAAATCTGTTGAAATTTGTATTAAAAAATTAGTAGATAAATTAGAAAATTATGCTCTTTAATTAACTTATGCCCCCTAGAAGAAAATATTTAAAATATATTGGGTGGATGGGTGGGTGGGGGAAGGCAACCTACTATTTTATTAATTGGTTAAAAATATGCTAAATACTATTTTGGAGTTATTATTAATTAATTTTAGTTTCAGCATACAAATGTATTACGTGTTTTTTTTTTCTTTTTTCGTAAATATAAAATGTATTTTATGTTATATCTTATTCTGTCAAGAGGAATTGCATAAAAATCTATTTGGAATTGCGTTTGAAAAATAGAGTTCTTAAGTCAAAAAGAACTTTTGGACAAAAGCTTCATTTTTAAGTTTTTGTCAAAAGTGCTTTTTTTTTAAAAACCATTTTTAAGCTTTTTAGATCATTAAAAACGCTTTTAATTTTTTTATCAAACAAATACTTTTTTCTTTAAGCTAGCTTTTTTGTGTTAAAAATATTTTTAGATCCCTCAAACGCAATCTCAAACAGACTATAAGGATATTTCAATGCATATTTATCAATTTTTTTTTTAAAACCTCTTCTTTGAAGGAATTCATTTGTCTAAATGTGTTTGTAATAATAAATAAGATTATGCCCTCGTGCTTGTCCGGTGCAAAAAAAATTTGGCTAAATACAAAACCCCGGCTTGATTACCACTTAAAACTTTTTATTTTTTCAAATTGTAATGACGTGGAAAATAAGTTTTATTGGTTAATAAATATACAATATTTTTTTCAGCCGTTCGATTTTAATTTAATTTAATTTTATCTCCTTTTTTTTTATGTAAAACTTAAAATTAAATATGATTGCCTAATATGATGTCATCCATTAGCAATTAACCTTAGCCGACATAATTTATTATTATTTTTTTTAAAGAAAAAGGGGAAATAGTGAAATTTTAGGAAGATGGGTATTTTGGTAATCCTGGTGACGTAATCCTAATCATGGGCAAGCAGGAATGTCCCCGGTAGGATTTGCAAGTATGCCACCCATACCTCCTGCAAGAATTCTCCAGATCTTATTATGGAAAGGGTTTCTTATCTGGTGACATGTCAAGCAGGAATTGGATAGTTGAGATTTTTAGGGCTTCGTAGGATAGTTAAGGGGGGGTTGGCGAGGTTTCACGTGTATCAAGGACGGAGGTGGGCTTTTGGATCCTCTCAAAAGAGCAATGATTTGAACCTTTTTGGTGTCTTTTGCATTCTTATTTGTGGCAGTTGGCACTCATACGTTCGGCTTATTGGGATCAATGGCTTCTCATTACATAATTAATATTTAAAAAATAATAATAATTTAAAAAATAATTTACATCAATATTTATTTTTATAAATTTAATAAATCAATTATTAAATTTAAAGACTCATTAAGATTCCATACAAATTTATTAGGATTACACCCGCTAATGCGGTACGAAATATTTTAAACGTATAATTAGAATTTTCTTATATATATATATATATATGTTATGTTGTAAGTCTGAATCATTAATAGTAAAATATAGCCGTATTTTTGTGGATGCAAACATATTGTTGAACCACGTAAATCTGTGTGTCAATTCTATCTTAATCTCTTTATTTTCAATTTCATATTATTTATCATTGTTGTGTACAGTATCAACTTTTCCTAACGATCATTTTTTTTTAAAAAAAAAATTTCTAACAAAAGATGAAACATAGTAAATTTTAGTAATTCATGAAGTTTACCATAAGAGTAAATGAATAAAGAGAAAAGAGACAAAGGTGTGAAAGTTCCCATTTTTTATAAAAATCAAGACACTAGTTGAATTTATTTAAAAAGTAATAATGAATTCGTTAAAAAAAAAGAAAAAAAAAATTGATTGGGACTAATCGGAGATTAAATTAAAATTTTGCGGGGGAGAATTCAACACGGTAGCAACTACCATGCGTTGTACTCACGGGCCTGGCACAGGTGCACCCACGTAAATAAATAAAATAATATAATATAATATAATATAAAACGACAAACTCCATGAATAAATGTGGTTTCTACCTTCTCCTTGTCTTAGGTTCTTTTTCTAAGATATTTTCCCCACATATCTTCATATTTCACTGCTAAATCTCCAATTGTAGATACTTACTTCTCCTGTAAAAAAAATAAAAATTAAAGATATTATTATTATTATTAACATTATTATTATTATTAATATCTCAAACTATCATTTAGGCTTTGACCCCAAATAAAAATCTTGAAGCTTTTTTTTCCTTTTTTCTATATAAAAACTTTGATTAATTGGTGGGCTATAAAATTTAATTTAATTTAGGAGTACATCAAGCGAAAACTCCCCTTCACAACCACCAGATTAGAGCTGAAAACAACATTCAAATTTTGGAGTTGTGCAAAGCGCACGTTTCATATAGATTAGATAAGACTCCGATTTTGCCAACGGGTGTAACCCTAAGAAAATATTTGCGTCAAAGGGAATAAAAACCTTAGAAGTTATGGAAATGTCACAAAACGCATTTACCACTTAAGCTAATCCCTTGAGTTTATTTTGCTTACCATTTGTCTTCTATAAAATCAGTTTTAGACAACAAATCAAATAAACAGCCAATTATATTATGACAGAAATTTCCTTAGGGTTCTCTACTCAAATTTCATGAAATTCGAGAAGAAAATAAGAAAGGGTCGAGGGGCCTAGGTATCCCGGGCAACCCGGGGTGCGGGGCCCACTTTCTCAGAGCACTCGGGGCCCTC
The DNA here is from genome assembly GCF_965113065.1 of Corylus avellana. Taxonomy (NCBI): domain Eukaryota; kingdom Viridiplantae; phylum Streptophyta; class Magnoliopsida; order Fagales; family Betulaceae; genus Corylus; species Corylus avellana. The sequence continues at coordinate 14,638,254 of NC_142498.1, forward strand.
CAAGTCTCCAACCCTCTAGTCTTATTTTTTGCTCGAATTTCATAAAATTTGGACGGATTAGAAGATATTCGAAAGTTAGAGAAGTGAGGGTATAATGGTCATTTCATTATTATGGTTGCTTTTAAGGCACAAAGTTTGAAATTTAAAGTGGGAATTTGACAAGGGCATATCCTTTTCGTTTGGCCAGAGAAGCACATCCCCTGATTGTATTGAATGAATACTTTTTGCCAAATACCTTATCTTTACAAGGGGTGAGTTGGAAATACTACAGCCTCTGAAATGGGATAAACACAAGCATATGAGTTTCTAGGACTGGAAATTTCATGATACACGTCACCCATTCTTTTGAACACCAATTAGCCCTCTTCTTATGTTATCACATTTATCTTCAACATCACATGATAAATATTGCAATAGAAAGAATGGGGTGCTAAATCTTTGCACCTCTCTTTTAGTCTTCATTCTCCTTATCATATCATACAAAAACCCAATTACTTTAAGACATTTGGCTCTCTAAGTATCATTCCACCCTACCTAATATGAAAAATAAAATAAAAAGAAAACAAATTGACTATTAATTGGATTTCAGGCTCTTTTGGTTACCATACACGGGGGCGAAAAGTAAGATACGGTGTTAGAATATTTTCATTTTAAGTCAAAGAGGTGACAATTCGTGCTTATGTGTCAATGTATAGGTATAAAATTATATAAATCAACCATAATCTGACCAATTTAATTAAACATTTAATTCAAACCCACTAATTTCATGTTGGGTTCATATTAGATTCGTAAATCGTGTAAAAAATTGTCAGCTCTTACGTCGTGTGTTGGAGCCGGGTCATGTCAAGGCAATGGTGTAAGACTACATAAGTCAACTTTAACTCGACCCATTTAATTAAATGAGTTATACCCCTCAATCTTAATTTTCTAATTTCGTATTGGGTTCGTATAAAAAATTATTAGCCCTATTAAGCTCTAAACTTTCTTGAATTCCTGTCATCAATTCCCTACCTTCTCTTGTCTACTTCACCTACCACAATCTCCCTATAAATTGATCATGTTACTCAATCATGATATACAATTCAATACAATAAAAATGTAGCCTTTAGCATCTTTAGTAGCCTCACTAAAATAGCTTTTTTAGCCAATTTGCTGAAAATGTAGAAAACGTGTCCAGCAACATAGCTAAAAAGGTGAAGAAGGTTTGGTGAGTGAACAATACTCACAAACAATAATGAGCACTATTAAATCTTCAAAATAATAAACAATAATTTCTCTCTTATGCCTTTACTTTTTTATTTTCTTTCTGTCACAAACACTTCTATCCTTTTTTTTTTTTTTTTTTTTTTTCAACACACTAGAAGAGCACTAGAAGGCGGAAGATCACGCCCGGCACCATGACTTGCTCCAATTGATGTTGATGGCATGGAAAAAAATCTAGTTGCTCCAAAAGCAAGGTTTAGACATCTCGGAGCCTTAGGTCCCGTTTGCCAACAGCGCGGAACGGCATTGTAGCTGGAACGGTATTGTTCCAGCTACAGAGCCATCTCATATGTGCAGGCTGTGTAGTCAAAAATTGCACACAGTTTTCAATAACAAAACTTAAATTATTCATATTTCCCACACCCCAACCAACAAGTAACCGGATAATGACAACTTAAATTATATATATATATTTTAAGTTTTTTAATATTTTTCATTTTCATTTATATATATATATAAAAATGAAAATGAAAAATATTAAAAAACTTAAAAAAAAAAATAAAAAAAAAAAAAAAAAAAAACCCTGGAGAAACAAATCGGGGTGGCTCCTTGGCCAAAATGGGGTGGTCGAACCACCCCATTTTTGGCCAAGGGGGTGGCTAGAGTATGGGGGTGGTTCGACCACCCCCATGGCCAAAGGGGTGGTCCGGCAACCCCCAAAAGACCAAAAAAAAAAAAAAAAAACCGGGAAGGGGGGAGATCAAGTGCATTTGGGGGTGGCCGGACCACCCCCAAGAGGCTGGGGTGGTTTCGGCCACCCCACACCGGCCGAAGGGGTGGCAAGACCACCCCCCTTGGCCATGGGGGTGGTTCTATCTCCACTCGGAAGATCTATCTATCTCCTTCGAGGCCCTATCCATCTCCTTGGAGACCCTATCTCTTTTGAGGCTTAAATTCCCTCAAGTAACACTGCCAACCCCTTTTCCACCACAGATCACTCGGTTCCAGCCTCCATCAACTGCTCTCATCCTTGGATCCGCCCCATTTTTTAAGTTTTTGGTTTTTAATTTTTTTTAATCAGATCTAGAATTTTCAATAAGTTCTACCTTCACATGTGCCATCCCACTGTGATCTTAGGTCTCTCCTCTTCCTTTCGCCACCAACCGTGCCTCCATCTACTCTCCACTCACCGACGCGTGGCTAGCTTTTTGCAGCACGTGCTGCCTGTCACGGCCTTCTACTGCTGTCGTCGGTCTACTGCGGTGGACCCCTGCCATACCCCAGTACTCATTGCTGGCACTTGGTCTTCACGCGCCAACAAGTGGCTTACAAACGTCGGGCCACACTGCCTTCCTCCGCCATGCTCACCACCGGGGTTATTGTGCCGTGTTTGCTTTTTTAATTTTTCTTGTATTTTTATATTCTTGGTATTTCTTTTTTTGCCTAGTTTTTTTTGTACTGGCTTTGTTTTCTCTCTTCGACAGAGTTTTCAATCTTTCTACCGACTACTAATGGTCGTGTTTGGTTGTCTCAACCGATTACTAATGGTCGTGCTCCCGGCTTATATTCCTTGTATGGAATTTTGCATTTAACTGCCCTAGTTGGCAGTATCAGTTATTTTGAAGGGCCGGATTATTTATTTGATCAATTCCCATCTGTTCTCATGAAGGCTCTGACGCCTTTGTTTTTTATTTTCTTGTAATTTTCCTTTTCTCTTCCCTGCATTGAATCGGGCTTATGTGTTGCATGTGAGTCCAAATTTAATAAGTTTCATTATTACTTTAAAAAAGGGAAATGAGTAATTTCTAAACAATGATCAAAAGGAGAATGAGGCAGTGGCAAAAACTGACTATTTTGTGGGGCTGACATAGAAAAAAACATGACAAATAAGAATAGATATACATTCAAAAATACAGATGTTTAAAAAAAAATAATTAAAAAATAATATTTAAATGAAATAGTAAAAGTAAATAATTAAAATGGTAAAGCGGGAACTAAAATAGAGAAAAGTAAGTTTTGACTATTTTAGTTAGTAAAATTTGGTGAGATTACTAAAGATGCTATAAGAATAATAATTAACGATGAATGTAAGTCTCTAAAGCTAAACCACCCAAAATCTATTTGTATTCTCTTCTTTTCTTAGCTTCTGCTTTTATTCTCCTATTTTCTATTTTCCATAATTTCTACAATAAGTTTATACAATAGAGCACATCCAAACCTACAAGCGAAGACTCAAGAATTCAGGCAAATGCCTTGATTGCAACTAGTTGTGGAATTTTCTCCTTAATTACAACTTTATCAAGCAATCATGAGATTCCAAACCATTTTTTGTAATAGTCTACGTATGTTTGTGACTCTCTCTCTCTCAATATATATATTTTTTTATTATTTAGAAGTGGTAATTTGTGTTCGCGTATCGGGTTGGTCGTGTCAAGCAATAGCGGGGCCAGCATTTAGCTTCATGAGGTCAAGATTAAAAAAATAAAATAGAACAAAAATGATTACATAATATAATTAAGAAAATGGTTAAACACCTTTGACCTCCTGTGGTTTAACAACTTTATTTTTTGTCCTCTCAGTTTTGTTTTGTATCATAACTGGTACCTCGATTATGGATAAATACGAAAGTTGTACCTCCATCAAAAAATTAACGAAAATCCATGTCAGCTTCCCTAAAAACTTGACACGTGTCTATATACCTAGTTAAAAATATTTTTTTAAAATTAAAAACAAAAAAAAAAATTAAATTAAATTAATTTTTTATCAAAAAAAATAAAATATATATATATATATATATATATATTTTTTTTGGAAAAGGGGCCGGAAGCCACCCCATTTTGCCTTAAAGGGTGGCCGGCCGCCCTTGTGGGTGGTTCAGCCACCCCCAAGTTGCAAAATGGGGGTGGCTGCCAACCTTTTTTTTTTTTTCATTGGCCTTTTGTGGTGGTTCGGCCACCCTAGATCAGCCGGTCTGGGTGGCCGAAACCAACCCAAGCCAAACGGGGCCACCCCTAATAGCCTTGGGGGGTGGTCGAAACCACCCCCATTTTGCTGAATGGGGTGGCTTTCGCCCACCCCTTTTCCATTTTTTTTTTAAATTTAAATTTAATTAAATTTTTTTAAAGTTTTTAATTAAATTTTTTTAATTAGGTATATGGACACGTGTCGAGTTTTTAGGGGCGCTGACGTGGATTTTCGTCAATTTTTGAACAGAAGTTTGATGGAGGTATCATTTCCGTCTTACCCATAATAGAGGTACCAGCTCTGATACAAAACAAAACCGAAGGGGCAAAGAATAAAGTTGTTAAACTACATAGAGCAAAAAAGTATTTAACCCTTAAGGAAATAAATAAAAAATTCAAAACTATTTAATTATTATTTAAAACATAGAAATATATCTTTTAATTTATTTTGTCATGCTTAACGTTAATTCATTCAATTGGTCTTGACGAATTTTTATATTTTGAAATCGTTGCATGATTTTTATCTATATTTATAAACATATAATTTAAAAGAGTAATCTAAATATAAAATTTTACCTAGACATTTTTATTATTTTAAAAATAAATGATAGTAAAAATGTAATTATATACCTGAAAGTTTTTAAGAATGAAAAATTGTCAAAAAAAAACAAAAAAAAAATTAAAAAGCTATAGAACAATTTCGTTTTGTATTTTTTGCCTCCTCCGCCGTAGGGCTGTATGTATTATTTATAATGATAAATAGATTGTTTTGTTTACAAGATCAATTATTGATAGAAACCAAATTCTATACAAAATTGTTTAGAGAGGTAGTTCACTTCAATTCTTGTTCTTGCAAGAATTTTTGTTTGATCAAAGGTAGGACTTTGTCATTGTCTTTAACACAATCTGTTGTATGTGATTTATCTGATCCAATACGCCCCCTCAAACTCGACGTGGCCATGCTAATGTTGAGGTTGGATTTGAGCAGCATGAACTTCTGTGAAACTAGAGGTTTTGTAAAGATTTCAGCTACTTGGTCTTTCCTTGAGATGAACTGAATATCAAGTTCCTTGCCAGCCACTAAATCACGAACAAAGTGATAGTCGATGGCAATGTGCTTTGTTCGTGCATGGTACATGGGATTTTAGGAGAGAAACGTGGCTCTGATATTGTCACAATGTAAGACAGAAGGACGGTGTATATGGAAACCAAGTTCACATAGAAGAGCTTGAATCCATACCAATTCGGCTGAAGCATTTGCTAAAGCTTTATACTCAGATTCTGTGCTAGATCTTGACACCGTGGGCTACTTTTTTGAACTCCATAAGAGTAGATTTTTGTCGAGGAAGGCTTGAATCCATACCAATTCGGCTGAGGCATTTGCTAAAGCTTTATACTCAGATTCGGTGCTAGATCTTGACACCGTGGGCTACTTTTTCGAACTCCATAAGAGTAGACTTCTATCAAGGAATGTACAATATCTAGATGTTGAGCGTCGGTCATCGGGGCATCCCGCCCAGTCAGAGTCTGAATATGTTGTCAGATAATGCGAGGATGAGTGATATATTGAGAATGTGTAATCACTTATGAACTTTAAATAACGTAGGATGCGTTTGACTGCTATCCAATGGGTGTCATAGGGTTCTTGCATGAATTGTGATACTTTGTTTACTGCAAATGAAAAATATGTCTATGTGATAGATAGATATTGAAGGGATCCCACTGTGCTGTGATTTAATGAAGGATCGGTGATTGTGGAGCTATCAAACTTGCTTAAAGGAGAAGAAGCTAACATTGAAGATGATCTTGGCTTGCCAAATATCATGTTTGTTTTTGTTAGCAGATCATGTATGTACCGTTGTTGAAAGAGATGAAGAGCATCTTTTGTCCAAGCAACGCCTAAGAAGAAGTGCAATGCCCCAAGGTCTTTGATTGCAAAGGAGAGTTGCAGATTAGCAATAAGTCTTGGAATAGCCTCTTGGTGGGAGCTTGTGATGATGATATCATCGACATATATTAAAACAAAGATAGTAACACCATTGCATTTGTAAATAAATAGAGAGGAGTCAGATTTAGAACCTTTGAACTTTTGTTCCTAAAGTCATGAACTCAAGCGATCAAACCAGGCCCTTAGTGCCTGTTTTAAGCAATATAAGGCTTTGTGCAGTTTGCAAACTGCATTGGGGAAGCTAGGATGAGTAAATCCTGGTGGTTGGAGCATATAGACATTTTCCTTAATGACACCGTGTAGGAATGCATTGCTAACATCAATTTGATGAATACCTCAATTTTGAGTGACGACAATAGTAAGGACAATGCGTATAGTGATAGGTAGGGCTGAAATTTAAAACCGCCTAACCGCAACCACTATAATTGCTAACCGCTAGCCGCCTAACCACTTTGAAAGCGGTTAGTAACAACCGCTAACCGCCTAAGCGGTTGCGGTTAGCGGTTAGTGGGTTTTGGAAGCCCGCTAACCACTTTTTTTAAAATATAATATATATTTATATTATATATATAGTTCATATAATAAATTACAATATGTTGTTGTAGCATAGTGGTACATGCGCCAGTTTTTCAACAAGACTTCCGGGGTTTGATTCCCCCTAACCTCAGTTTTATTATTTTTAATTTTTTATTATATAGAAGTGCAAAACAACGTCGTTTTTCACTTCTATATATTCCTCTCTTTTCTAACGCTAAACCTAAATCCGAAGCTCCTTGCATCTACGGCTCTACCTCTCAACTCTCAAGCCTACCTCACTCTCACACACTATGCAGCATCACTGCATTAGAAAAATCCAGATTTCTCTCTCTCTTCCTCCATATTGACACCATCTCTCGTCGCTCCCTCTCTCAACTCGCCGTCTCTCGTCGCCAAGCATGGTAAGTTTAGTAATTTGATTTTGATTTTTACACCATTTACACAAGAAAATGTTTATTGTTTGCAACAACTTAGAAATCGAACAATAAAAATTTGTAAATAAATAATATGATGTCCTCTATTTTATTTTCGTAGTTCACTTGGTTTACAATTCCTTCAAAATTTGTAAGTCCAAATATTTATTTTTTGCTAAATAATAATATGATGTCCTCTATTTTATTTTCGTAGTTCACTTGGTTTGGCTTATTTTTTGACTGGGACTTTGTTATGCAAACGAAATCAGAAGAAAATCAAAATGAAATAGAAAGAGGGAGAGATTTGAGCACTTCTAGGGGTCGTCCTTCACAAATTGCAGAAAGCAATTAACTGAATTATTTCTCGGTGAGTAGCCATATGGCATCTACATTGATTTTATATAGGAAAATCTAGGGTTTCCTGGAGTAATAAGGAATCCTAACGTATTATATTCTGAATATATTCTAACATATAGGAATCCTAACATAGTAAGGAAAGGAAAGTGCTAGTACAAATTATTAAGGAAAATAAATTTGGGTTCCTAATATTATGATTAGGATAACTGATCTTAATGAATCTGGTGGCTATCACCTTTTCTAAGTTGTTGGAATCTCCATCATTTTGCCAAATTTATGATCAACTGGATTCTACAAGAGAACTACTATACCTTTATTTGTGATGCTTGGATTGAAATTTTGGCCTTTATTATTATTATTTTTTTTTTGGGAGGGGGGGGGGGGCAAATATTTATTAGCAAGAACGAGTTTTTAGTTCCATATGGTGTACGCTGTCAAGTGTGGTTTATTCCCTAGATTTTTTTACTTGAAGCTACTATGCCGTGTAAAGTGTGATTTTGATTTTGGTATGCTTACACCATTTACACAATTACCATGTATTAAGCAAATGTTATTGTTGCTCATTATTATCTATATAATAACAGATGGATGATACTTTGAGTGATGTAAGTAAGGCCACGGACACAAGTACCCCTCATCTTCAGATAGATTCTACTGAAAATGTTGAAACCCAATCATCTTCTTCCCTCAACCTTGAACAACAACAAAGAAAAAGACTACCTATAAATCAGTCTATTGTGTGGGAACATTTTAAGAAAGTGGAACCTATTAATAAGGAGAACCCTAAAGCTAGTTGCAATTACTGCCAAGGTTAATAGGGTGTCACTATAGGAGAAATGGAACGTCATCCATGATGACCCATCTTACCTCCGGTTGTCAAAACTTTCCACTTAAAAAATCTAAAGTGACCAAAGGCCAAACTCTATTGCAAATGTCACTTATGAAATAAGCGGAAGGCACTATTAGCAATCAAGTTGGATTCATGAAGTTTGATCAAGAAAGATGTAGGACTTTGTTGACTGAGTATTTCATTGAAAGTGAGAGGCCTTTTAGGCATGTTGAAAGTCCTTCATTTAGAAAGTTGATGAATGAAATTGAACCTAGGTTCAAATTACCATGCCGTATTACTCTACAAAAAGATTGCTTGAAAATGTATGAAAAAGAAAAGCTTGTGTTGAAGGGTTTTTTGAGTGGTAAAAAGGTTTGCTTAACTACCGACACATGGACATCTATTCAAAATTTGAGCTACATATGTGTTACCGCTCACTTGATAGATAGTGATTGGAAAATGCATAAAAAAATAATCAAGTTTTGCCAAATTTCCGATCATAAGGGTGAATCTATTGGAAGAAAGTTGGAGGCTACATTGTTAGAGTGGGGGATTGAGAGTGTTTTCACTATTACAGTTGATAATGCCTCGGCCAATAAGTGGGGGATTGATCATATAAAGGGTAGGATGCAAAAAAAGCCTAAAACTGTTTTAGGAGGCGAATTCATTCACCTGCTATGTGCTGCTCATATTTTAAATATTGTTGTAAGGGAAGGCATAGATGACTTGAAAGATTGTGTTGGTATTATAAGGAATGCGGTGAAATATGTGAGGTCTTCACTGTCAAGGTTCGCCAACTTTAAAAGTTGTATAGTGCTGGAAAATATTAAATGTGGGAAGATGGTGTGCCTTGATGTTGCAACTAGATGGAATTCTACGGTTGAGAAGGCTCTGCTATAAACGGTAGAGTGCTTCGAGATGCAATAAATAGGAGAAACAGATTGATAGTACCTCACAATAAGGAAAATACATTTGCCAATTTCATTATTTTAATAATCATTTGTTATACTAAAGCCATTTTTTTTTTTTTTAAAAAAAAAAACTACTATCTTGTTGCTAATATATAGGTTACTACTATCTTGTTGTTGGCTAGACAAATTGCAAGGGTTTTTTGGTACCATATAGAGGGCAACGATACCACCTAAATGACTAAAGAGTTGGACATCAACCAACTACAACAGAAGAATTCTTTAACATGAAACATTCGTCGGCTATGAATACTATTGAGAGATGTTTTGGGTTGCTTAAATTACGTTGTGCTATTTTAAGGAGTCCATCGTTTTATCCAATTATGATACATAATCAGATTATTACAGCATGTTGTCTTCTGCATAACTACATATGAAGGGTGATGCCTGTGGATCCATTAGAGGAAGAATTGGACCAATAAGAGCACTCATATACCGGAAATAATAATGATCCAATAACACATATCGAGGCTTCAGATGAATGGAGTGCATTGAGAACAACTATGGCAAATGAAATGTTTAATGCGTGAAGGGGAATAAGGTGAGGCAATTGATATGTAATAATTATTTAAATATGTTATGTGTGGATGGCAATTGACCATGTTAAGATGTGCTATGTTATGGGTCAATCTTTTTCTTAATATATTGAAACATTTCTTTGCATGTTGGCAATTGGTCTCTATTATTGATGTTAGCCATATTTGTATGCATATTTTCCTTGATAATTATAGTTTTATTACTTTATGTATCATTGTTCTTCATATTTTTTTTTATATATGAATTCATCCACATTGGATTCTCAAGATTCTATTAAAAGGAAATGGGCTCCTGAAGAAGATATCAAACTTGTTCAAGCTTTGGTTGAGCACTACAATGAAGGAAATGATAGACAAGAGACTATGCTTCAACTATTAACTTGGATGATACTAGTGAAAATATTGTAATATTTTGTGATTGAATTTGAATTAATAGTAATATTTATGATTGAACTTTTATCGGTAGTTTAAATGTATTGTTGAATGTTATTTATGACCCTCTTAAATTGAAATTGTATGATTATTGGTAGTTAATTTGTATATTTTAATTAAATATAATTTTTAGTTTGATTTTTTAAATGATTGTATATTAGTATTTTTATGTTGTGAATAAAAATTACATTTTATAGGTTAATATAATTAAATGAAAAGAATGACTTCTATATGGAGGTGTGCCCACTACTCAGCAAGTAACGCCTCAACATTTTAGAATAAACCTAAGTTTAAAGAAAAAACAATACTACACTAGATTATACCCAATATGCAAAAAAATAAAATAAAATAATAATAATAATAATAATAATAATAAAAATTTAAAAAAGAATTAATTTTTTTTTTTTAAAAAAAAGAAAAACAAACAAAAATTGAAGGGTGGCTGGCTAGCCACCCCATCCCCACTTGGGGTGGCACCCCAGATGGGAGGAGGTGGCCGCCCGGCCACCCCCAGTCCCTTTGGGATGGCTGGAGAGCCACCAAGATTTGCCTAGAGTGGCTGCGCGACCACCCCGGGCAGATTTGGGGTGGCTTCATGTGTTAGGAGTGGTGGCGAGCCACCCTCAGCCCTCCTGCACATTCTTTAAAAAAAAAAAAAACAAAAACAAAATTGAAGAAACTTGATATAATTAGGTGTTCTGGGCTTATATTCCTAATATGCTCTATTTTGAGGTGTCAAATCCTCATTGGTGGGCACATAGAGGTGGCTTTGTGCCACCTCTGTATAGAAGTTATGCTCAATGAAATATATATATATATATATATATATATATATATATATATATATATATTTGTGATTTTCCGATCATGCGCCAAATACCGGAAAATGTTTTTATCATAAAACATTTTCCTGTAAAATGACTTCCATGAAAATATTTGACAATTAAAAAATATTTTACGCTGAAACAAACGGAAGTTTACAATGTAAAAAAGGAAATACCCCATTTTGGACTCAAATAAAAATATTAAAAAATCAAATCCCTTCTAGATCAAAATCTAAAATCCAGTTTTAGTACAAAATACGATTTCCGGCAGTTTTTGAAAAATGTTTCATCAATTTATACTTTATAATAAAATCTCATAAAATCATTTTTGACTATACAATATATAAGAAACAAAAGGCGGTAAAAATTATCTTGAAAATATAAATAAATGAAAAACTCATTTTTCATACTTAGACGAATTTAGAGTGAATAGCTTTATGTGGTCACTTCTATTTGGCCTTCGATATAATATTCATATAATCACATAAATTCTTCAATAATTAATATATGTTGCATTTTCTTTATGTTACTTCGAAAGTTGTTGCGAGCGTTGTTTCTATCTACTATTATCTAAAAATAATGAAGTTATTAATGATTGGACAAAACCAATAAATAACCCCTTACGTGCGAAATTATAGAAGATTCCCTTTAAGTTTAAGATTAAACAATTCCATTGAATTAAGTATGATTGTATGTGTGATAGCATCCACTATACTAGGAATATCAATGAACCTAATTATTGAAATTGCTCAGGATACCCTTTTTTAGCTTCTATAATCTATTTCTTAGTTCAAGATCCCTCTTACTTAACTAAAATTAAAGAATTAGTAGACTTGTTCCGCCCAAAATGGGAATAGTCTAGGGTTATGAACTTATAATCTCTAATCTGATGATCGAGTTGATTCCATGATTATAAGTTCATTCCATACCGGGACAGACCATAATATAGTTAGGTTATATATATTCTAATTATGAGAAGGAATTATTTGAGCGTATCTAATTAATATCATGCCTAATATGAATATTAAAATAATCCTATTAAATAAAGGTTTTAAAATCTTGGACGCTACTGTGTTGATCCATTTTTCTTTTCCAACGTTGATGCTATAAATATTTTATTAAGAATACTCTCCCAACATGGCTCAGCTAAGTTGATAGGGGATGTGGAGCGCATTTTTCAAAGATTCTCGGAGTTGATCATTAAGGCGAACAAGAAAAGTGATCTTGAGTTATTTGTGGTGCGGGTCACACAGTGTGTTTGGCAAAGAGCTTGAAAAAGGTAGTGAACCGGAACTGTAGCAGATTTAATTGATGTGAGAGAAAAAAGTAAGAATGTTATGTATAAAAAAGTGAAAATTTTATTTTGTAGTTGAATAATAATAAAAAGTGATTGATGTGATGTAAAAACTAGGGCTGAAATTTAAAACTGCCTAACCACAACCGCTAACCCCTAGCCGCCTAACCGCTAACCGCCTAGGGGGTTGCGGTTAGCGGTTAGTGGGTTTTGGAAACCCGCTAACCGCTAACCGCTGTTTTTAAATATAATATATATTTATATTATATATATATTTCATATAATAAATTGCAATGAGGCGTTGCAGTGTAGTGGTACATGTGCGAGTTTGTCAACAAATGTACCGGGGTTCGATTCCCCGTAACATCAGTTTTAATGTTTATTGTTATGAATTTTTTATTATATAGAAGTTCCCTCTTTTCTAACCCTAAAATTCGAAGCTCCTTCTCCCTCCCTGCATCTGCGATCGGCTCTGCCTCAGTGCCTCTCATCTCAAGCCTGCCTCACTCTCACAACTTCGTCTCCGTCTCTCGTCGCTCTCTCTCTCTCTCTCAACTCACTATCTCCGACTCTCTGTCGCTCCCTCTCTTAACTCGCTGTCTCCGTCGCTCCGTCTCTCAACTCGCCGTCTCCGTCGCTCCGTCTCTCAACTCCCCGTCTCTCGTCGCCAAGCAAGGTAAGTTATTAACTTGATTTTGATTTTTACACCATTTACACAAGATTATTAAAGGCTTGGGCCCAAGTAGCCAGGGTTTCGGCCAAACATTGTATTTTATTTTTTATTTATTTTTTATTTTTCTGTTAATCGAAAGTTTGTTTATTACAATGTGCAAGCAACATTAGATGTATCAGAATTTTGGGATTATGAGAGTTTCAAGTGTGTGAGCTGAGATCGATCAAGAGTTTAGGTTGAATATACTTATATACCAAAAGATTTGGTTTGGGTTGTGAGAGTTTTATGAGTGTAGTTTTTAAAACCATTCATAATTCATTAATAAGTACTGATTGGGAAAATGCTAGGGCACTTGTGAAATTTTTGAAGGTTTTTTATGATGCCACGTTGAAGTTTTCAGGTAAATGTTGATAAATTAGTTATTTGCAAATTCAAATTACATTACATTATTTATTAATTCATTTTAGTTATTTATTACTTTTTAGGTTCAACTCATGTCACCTCCAACTCATATTTCATACAACTTTGTATCATTCAGCATACATTGAATGTTGGGTGTCTTAGTCTTGATCCTATATTGAGTGGTGTGAGTATGAATATGAAACTTAAGTACGAAAAGTATTGAGAGAATATGGATAACATCAACTTCATGATCTATGTTGCTTTTATTCTTGACCCCCGTTCTAAGATGATGGCATTGGAGTTTTGGTTGGAAAGATGCAATGGGTCTGAGTGGGCTGGAAAGGTAAAGAGAATTGTGAAAGATCTTCTAAAACGTTTGATGGACCAATACAATAAATTTCAAATGGGGTCGTCGTTTGTTGATGTGAATATCACATGTTCAAATGATGGTTATGATAATGTTGCTTGTGATAACTTGGAAGATAGTTAGGTGCAATTTAGAAAGATGTTCTCCCAACATGTTGAGAAAGTGAATGATTTGCAGCGTAGGTCTGAGTTGGATCGGTATTTACATGATGGGCCTGTAGTAGAAACAAAAGAGTTTGATATTTTGGCTTGGTGGAAGATTCATGCATCCAACTACCCTATCCTTGCTGAGATAGCTCGTGATGTATTGGCCATTCCTATTTCCTCTGTTGCATCTGAGTCCGCATTTAGCACCAGTGAACGTGTATTGGATTCCTTTAGGAGTTCATTGTCTCCAATTACTGTTGAGGCCTTGATTTGCACACATAACTGGTTATTGGATCGCATAAGCCATGATGAGTTTGAGGATTTTTTGAAAAGTTGTGATGATATAGGTAAATGTTTTTAAATTAGTGATTTGCAAATTTATTTACTTTTAATTACTTATTAATTCATTTAACTTATTCTATTGTAGATGAGCCTCAAGCTTCAAGTTCAACGACCGAATCATCCTTTGATTGAATAAATATTTAATTGAATTGTTATGGTAATTAAGGTTATTATTTCATTACTTATTAATTTATTTATGCTAGATGCTACTTGCTAATGTTTTCCAATTTCTGCACAGGTGGGGATTGGCATGAATTTTTTTGAAAATGTTGGTTGAAATGGGCTGTCTTGGTTAATTAAATTTTGATGAATTTTTTTTGGTTGATTGAAATGAACCTCAAGCTTAAGTTCAATCATCTTGGTGTTTTTTTTGCTTGTAAGTTTATGAACTTGTTTGTATTTTATTTTAATTCTATGTTGTGTATAAGACTACAAATGAAGTAATGATTTTGTTGTAATTTTATCATTATATTGTATGATGTGTAGATTTGTAGAAGGTGGCCAACAAGATTTTGGTACATAGCAATTTTTAATGCTAAAATGGCCATGAAAAGGGGAAAAAAAAAACAAAAACAAAAAAAAAGGTTCAAAATGATCAAAAAAAATGATTAAAGTGAGCCCAAAATCGGGCCAAAATTGGCACAAAACAGGTCCAAAATTGGCACAAAACCGATCCAAAACCGGTCCCAAAAAAGCCTAAAAAAGCGGTTATCACAAAGCGGTTAACCGCTAACCGGGCGGTTAACCGCTATTCGGTTAGCGGAGGCGGTTAGTAATTTTTACTATCCGCCTAGGCGGTTGCAGTTAGTGGTTTTAGCCACTAACCGCTAACCGCAACCGCTATTTCAGCCCTAGTAAAAAGTAAGAATATTATGATTGATTTTGAGAGAAGTTTTTTGGATTTTTGAGTCCGGTCCGGCTCACTCCTTTGCCAAACACAGCCACAACAATCGACCTAAACCTGGACTTGGCCAAGAGCGTCAAGCAGGCTAAATTGGCCTTTGCTGGACTCAAGACTCAACTGATGAGGAGTAGAGTATGCACTTAAGTATCAATCACAAAGGTCAATTTATACTGATGGCTCAAACTAGCATTGGAGCTTCCATCACCATAGAGGTTGAACCTCCATGATTATAAAACATTATCGCCTTGGTTTGGTCAAGAGAGGAGAGATAAATTAGGAGACTTTAATTAAACATATTATATGATAATTAACGAGAGTGTAAATATTTTCATTTTTTCGTGAGTACGTAAGAAATACATTTTTTTATAATAATTCTATTAAGATAAATTATACATATTACATTTTTATCTGCGAGGGCTTCAACTAATTTTTAGATTTTTTTTTTTTTAAAGTAAAAATTAATTGAGACCGTTATATTAATTTTGTGAGATAATTATAATTTTTTATGAAAAAAAAAAGTTTCTCACGTTATAATTAAAAAAATTATGTGATTTTTCGCATGATAGTTTATAGACGGAATTTGGGAGGAAATTTCGGTCATTTGACTAAAATATCAATAATGGTTTTACTTAGGGAAAAAAACAAAAAAAAAAACCACTGTTGTTAAATATAATTTTCCAAAACGTCAATAAAACCCTCTCCCTCTCCTCCCCTCGCGCGCTCTCTCCCTCTCTCCTTCTCTAAAAGACTAAAACCTAAAATCTAACTCTGTAGAACATTTAACTCCCGCTCTCGCTTTCTCTCTCTCTCTCTCTCTCTCTCTCATGGCGATTCCCGAAGCCGGCGAGAATGGGTCCGGCAACGCCCCGGAATCCGACCCGCAAACTCTCCCATCCGAAGACCCAACCACTACCACAGCAGCCGAACCCTCTTCCACAAGCACCGAAACCCCGGCCACTGCCCCGACAGAGCCCGACCCAACAGCTCATAACCTCGAGTCCGAGTCAGCTCCCGCGTCAGAGCCTCCGGCTTCAGCTTCCCCCGCGGAGAAAAGGTGGCCGGGATGGCCCGGGGACTGCGTGTTCCGGCTCATCGTGCCGGTCCTCAAGGTCGGTAGCATCATCGGTCGTAGGGGAGATCTCATCAAAAAGATGTGCGAGGAGACCCGTGCCCGCATTCGCGTCCTCGACGGCGCCGTCGGCACTCCAGATCGCGTTGTGAGTTCCTATACTCTCTTTCTTTCTCGCTCTAGGGTTTTCTTCAATTCCGTGTTTGGTTGCTCAGAAAATCTACTAAAAGCAGAAATAATTGATTTTTTTACTTGTTTACGTAGTGGAGTAGAGAGAGTGAAAATGAAAAGGATCCAATGGACAAGAAATCCAAAACAACTAAAAATCCTATGAATAGAAGCTTGCTTTTTTATTTTTATTTTTATTTTTTGTATTATTTAAGAAAAGAGTAATATCAACGAGTTCGGCGGAATCGCACCTCGTGAAGGGAGGTCCCTAGTTCAACCCTCCCCTTCGGCCAATTACTTATATATATAAAAAAGGAAATCGCTTACCTCTTCTTGTTATTATCTGAAACTTATGTTATTGCTTGTTCTGGTTTAATAAAAGTGAAATATGAAATAACAAAGCGGGTTGTTGTATCTGGCTCGAATGAGCAAAAATTTACTTTATTTGAGGTAAGTTTATGTTTTCTTGGGTCCTCTTGAAATATAAAAATGATCAGATTTGAGAGTCTATTGTTTCCCTTTACACATTGGTCAATTAGAAGATGTGTAACAAATTATCATGCAGTAAGTGAGATTATATGTGTGCACTGGCATGTCTCGGTTGCAGTAAGTGAGAATATCTAACTGTGCCGTTCTTTCATACAATTCCTTTTGATTTGATTGTTCTTAGGTGCTGATATCGGGAAAGGAAGAACCAGAGGCAGCTCTTTCCCCTGCAATGGATGCTGTCATACGAATTTTCAAACGGATCTCTGGATTATCTGAGAGTGAGGGCGATTCTAAAGCATCTGGAGCTGCTGGTGTTCCATTTGCTTCAATCCGGTTACTGGTGGCATCCACACAAGCTATTAATTTAATTGGTAAACAAGGCTCGTTAATTAAATCTATACAGGAGAGCACTGGCGCTTCTGTCAGAGTATTGTCAGGAGGTAAGCTTTGATGTTCCAAGTGTTTTTTCCTTAACATCGACATTGTGCTTTTGCACAGATTACTAGCTCTTAGTAACCAAATTTCTTCTGTTCGTGCTTTCTTTTCCCTTCCACATGAACTGCCCTATAGTCTGCAAGTCTGGATTTCTGCAATTTATTCAACTAGAATTAAGCTGAGTGGACGTTGGTTATAAATTAGTACAAGATTGAGGTATGGTGATTAGGACATGTGACATCCCACATTGCCTGGGATAAGAGAATGTGTTTATATGGAATATGCTCTCTCTAAATGGTATGAGGCCTTTTGGGGTAAACCCAATAATGAAACCGTGTGGGCTTAGCTTGAAGCGGACAATATCATATCATTTAGGGCGGGGTGTTACAGGACAACCCTTTGATATGGAATTTAGGAGCTTAAAATGAATAATACAGGTAATTGAAGGGATTTGATTTTATTGTTTTTAAATTAATGAGGTTAGTGAGAAAAATGGAATGTTGGGTTTGAAATAGGGTAAGAAAAAATAGGATCATGTGGTGGTGTTCTTGTTTGTGAAAAATACATGGTGTTTTTTAGGTTTTGGAAGCTAATTATTGGTGGGTTTTGGTGGAATAAGGTCCCAATGAGAACAACTTTTTTTGCTTGGTCGGATGCCTTAGGGAAGATCTTCACCATGGATAACCCAACGAAGCTGCATGTTATTGTGGTTGATTGGTGCTGCATGTGCAAGAGGTGTGGGAAGTCTGTGGATCATATTTTCTCCACTTTGAGATTGCTATTGTTTTATGAAGTGCTATTTTTCTGTTGTTGGGCTAACTTGGGTTAATGCCTAGACGAGTGGTAGCCATTTTCTCTTGTTGGAGAGGGTTGAATGGCAGTGCTCAAAGTGCAGTATTGTGGAAGATGGTAGTCATGTCTTTTGTGGTACCTTTGGAGGGAAAGAAATGATAGGAGTTTTGAAGACCGCAAGAGGGCGGTAGTGAAACTAAGGTCTTTCTTCTTCAATACTCTTTACTATTGGGCAACTGCTTTAAACTATCCTAATTTGCTTGGTTTTCATGATTTTCTTAACCTTCTTCCTCTTTCTAGCTAGGTGTATTTATTGTGTACTCGGGTTGCACTTTATGTGTTTTTTAATGATATTTCGATTACTTATAAAAAACAATTATTGGTGAGTTTGTTAAGAGTGATTCCAACTAGGATCAAGCAAGAATAAAATAAGCTAGATAATGATTAAGAACTTCTGGCTTCAGCACCAAAGACCTAAATCTGTAGACTTGGTACCAAATTGCCCTGGATGTAGAATTCCCATATTTTCTTCCTTTTATTTAAAAGAAAAATAAAAAAGAATAGGTAGATATAGAATTTTTTATAAGTAATCAAAATTTTATTAAAAATGAAAGGGCGCAACCCGAGCACACATGAAATATGCAAGAGAAACACCTAATTAGAAAAAAAGAAAAAGATCAAGAAAATCATGTTAACTAGAAATATGAAGACAAACATAGGTGGTTGTCTACTTGTAAAGTGTTTTGAAGAAGAGGCCTTTAAATCCACTATTGATCTCTTGCAATCCTTAAAGCTACGATCATTAATTTCTCTGTAGATACACCTCATCCACTTCAAGCAAGACGAGATCATCTCTCACACGGCTAAAGTAGGTGGATATAGAATTCTCCTCCAATACGTAGGATCTATGTGGAAATCCATCATTGAA
This sequence comes from Corylus avellana, assembly GCF_965113065.1. Taxonomy (NCBI): domain Eukaryota; kingdom Viridiplantae; phylum Streptophyta; class Magnoliopsida; order Fagales; family Betulaceae; genus Corylus; species Corylus avellana. Next base: position 14,657,273 of record NC_142498.1, read on the forward strand.
CTGTGCATTGGCCTTGACAATTTCATGAATTCCAACTCTATTAATGTCCTTATGAAGGTTTGGACTTATGTTGTGATTTGTTCTATCAAATGTTTTTATCTATTAAATACCGATATGGCATACATATACAATATAATATAGACATGTCGACACATGAATTTTGGAAAATCTAAGATACTTCACAACAAGGATATGTTAATTAATTAATTTATACAAAATATTTGTAATTATGCTAGGTTAAAAGATAAATAACAAACACCAAACATCAAAAGGCATGAAATTTACATCAACGATTAAACCATTTTAGAAGCTAGGAATGACAAAAGAACATAGGATTCATGATCCATATTTGATTTTTGTAAAAAACTTAGAACTTTGGAACCTTGTAACTTTTGGAAGACATCTATCTCGTATTTACATTCAAACCCCTTTTTTATTGGAGGCATATCATGCCGTAACCAAGCTGTATCTATGAAAAAAATTGTTTTTTTTGGTTACGGATATGTATCTGTTATGTCTCCTGTTGTATCTCGGCATCTCCATATAGGATATCATCAAATATCATGGAAGCTATTTTGGAAATATCATTGCTTCCTACATTGTATTCGCATTTTTAGATATGATAAAGGATAATGTGCATGTCACATTCTGAGAGCGACTCTAGGGACTGTAATGATCAATCTTTCAAGTTGAATGATTGGTGTAGATACAGAAATCTTTTGGAGAAATATTTTGGTGACTAATAAGATGGCGTAAGGAAAATACTTCTATGTGATATCAAAAGGAATGAACCATATCTATACATCTATGAGCTGGAAACTACCGGATGTGTGTGTCAAACGCTGGAAAACAAGCATTAATCATCATCCAGTCTCTTGACAATCTAGGAGTTCTACTATCTTCCGTAGACATTCCTAGAGTTTATTTGTAACCAGATGCAATTAATGTCTCTAAATTATTTTCTGTTATTTGTTTCTAATTTCTTTATGGCAATAATTATTCTTTCATCTCTAAACAAGGCACATTATACTTTGGCAGATGAGGTGCCACTCTATGTTGCTGCAGATGAGAGGATTGTGGAATTGCAGGGAGAAACTTTAAAGGTTCTCAATGGTCTAGAAGCTGTAGTGGGTCACCTGAGGAAGTTTTTGGTTGATCATAGTGTTCTTCCTCTTTTTGAAAAGAGTGTAAGCTTGTTTCTTATAAAATGTGTAACAATTTATGGTTCTTTGCACTTTGGCATCTGAATTACATTGCTATGTTCATTTTCAGTATGCTGCTCCTGTCTCACAAGATCGCATAGTAGATACCTGGCCTGACAAGTCATCACAGCATACTGCTTCTCAAACTCCAGTTGCTACTGATTATCCTCACTCAGTCTCCACAATGAGGGATTCTCTATACCTTGACCGTGATACTCATTTGGAGTCTCAACTCCTGCCTTCGGGAATTTCACTCTATGGACACGATCCTATGATGTCTGGAATACGTTCATCAGGACTTGGTCGTGCTGGTGCTCCTATTGTTACTCAGGTTGATATGTTAAATATTTACTTATATTATTTGAGTTGAGATTTCATTCTTTGTGATAAGACAGCTCCTTTATGTCCAAACGACTGCTTGGTGTGAACATAATTTTGCTCCCACTTGAAAAAGACAAATCTCACCAGGCCATATCATATTTACATTTATGTTCCGACCAGAATGCCAGACCATTTCACCTTCTTTTTATTTATTTTAGGAGCTGTAGATCGATTAGATCCTGTACCCTTTGAGAATTTATGGTTTACTAATTCTGCTAACATTATTTTGTTGATTGCTTCCTATAATCAGATTACACAAACAATGCAAATCCCACTGTCTTACGCCGACGCTATCCTAGGGCCTAAAGGGTCTAATATTGCACTCATTCGGCGTAGTAGTGGAGCAACGTTAAGTGTGCAAGAGAGCAGGGGACTACCGGATGAAATCACTGTGGAAATTAAAGGGACCTCATCACAGGTTCAGACAGCTCAACATATGATTCAGGTAGGAACTTTTCTTTACATTTCAAGCTTAAAAAAGAATTTATTGCCTGAATTATTAAACCGTGGACGTGGGGAAAGGCTAATTTCAAACACTTGATGCAATTTGTATGTTTGCAGGAAGCAATAAATTCTCACAATGAACCAGTTACAAGCAGCTATGGTGGGATAGATACTGGTTTAAGGTATTCATACTCTCAGTTGGGCAGCACATCTTACCCATCATCGGCGTTTTCATCGCAATCATATGGTGGGTATGGATCTTCCAGTTTAGGAGGCTACAGTACTTTCAGGCTTTGAAGGGGCAAATATCTACATGTGGACTGATTTCTTTGGAATTAATTCTAATTAGAGAAGACTTCATTCCAAATGTAATATGTGTAAAGTCACCAAAAGTTGTTTATGCTTTGAATTATTTGAAATAGTCAGTCATGATCTGGCTAGTAATTTCCTGGTGGCTAAGCTTGGAAAGAGCAAATGTAATGAGATAGTAGTAATTTTCTTTATATTCCTGAGATTGATTTTTGTTTTTGTTTTTTTTTTCTTGTTTTTGCATTCTTTATAAAATAAAAAATAAAAAATAAAATAACAAACACTACAAGCAGAGGTACTCGTAGAGAGAGAGAGAGAGGGAGAGACTGTCTAGGCCAGGTTCAATTTCCTGTTGTTCTAGGGGACCAATCTGCGCTGCCATATGGTAATAACTTAAGCTTGATTAACTAAGATAGCGGATGATAAAATACTGGCAGATTTCGGGTTTTGTTGAAATTCATTGTAGTAAATTTCATAATCAAATCAATCATTTTGTATAAATTTGGTCTATGTTTTTTCTTAAGAAAATTAGAATTCTACTCCATAAAACACTGCGGGCCTAAATTCAAATTCAAGGGTAATTAGGTATAAGACATTGATTTGAGCTTATAAGATCATATTGGGGTGGTGGAACCACCTACTAATTATATTTTCAGCCACCCTCACAACTTTGTGGGAGTGATTCGGCGACCTCTTGTTCTATTTGTTCCATTTTTAAGGATGGTCGAACCACTCTGAAGGCTGTGGGGATTGGTTCAATTACTACCTAAACCATTTTTTTGGGTGGACGGATCACACCTATATCCTATGGGTGGTTATCCCTTACCATTTTTAGGGGTTTTCAATGAGTGGACGAATCACCTCCACATGCTAAGAGACGGTTCAATCATTTTATTTTTTATTTTTTTTTCAATTGTATTTTTCTTTAATAACTTTTAGGAGCAATTTGAACGGTTCAAATAAAAAATTCACGTGCACATTATATGTGATATTTTTCTATCCATTTTAACGCCACATGTTAATAGATGGTATATAACTTGTAACAATGTAATTGTTAAATAAAATTATAAAAAACAAAATGGGGGGTTTGTTAAACACCCTCCCACTCACAAATACTATTCACCTAATTTTTTTCAAAAAAATCAACATCAAAATATTCTTACTTTTTATACCATTTCATTTACTTTTTACTACTATTCAAATAAAAAAAAATAACTACAAAACAAAATTTTTCACTTTTTTATACCAATTATTACTCTTATTTTTTTTACCAACTCATGAACAGTATTTGGACGTAATGTGTTATTTACCACACGCAAAAGTGCAAATTTTTAGAGTTATTAGTCTAAATGCCAAATGAGAACTAATTTGAGGGCCAAGACTATTTTCTCCTTCAAAACCACAATCACTCGGATCAAAACCACATTAATATAAACAAACATGAAGAGAGTCACATAGGTCTAGAATTTCCTTTCTTTTCCCTTCTGAAAAACAGAAAAGAAAAAAAGGAGCCGTTATCTACCTCCTCAGGAAGCCCACGAACATACGATACGTGCGAGCCGTTATCTACAAATCCCTCATTCGAAGCCACCCATACAAATAACATAGCTCAGACTCAGTAGAAAGAAAAAATAAAAATGCCAACCTTGAATCTGTTCACGAACTTTCCAGTGGATGCAGTGGTGGCCTCCGACATTCTCAAGGATGCCACCAAAGCTGTCTCCAAAATCATTGGCAAACCCGAATCTGTTAAGTCTCCTTCTCTCTTCCTATATGTGTGTATTTCTGCTTGTTTAGCCATGGTTGTGTTGGTATTTCTCTAGTTGTTGCATTGACCATGTGTTGTTTGACAAAATTACTCTGTGAACGCTAAGATTCTTCTGTACTAGATATCTTGTTGAGCTATAGTTGACAATTTGACACAGCTTCTCACTTTGTTAGCACTTCTTCCATTATCTGATTTTTTAGAGTTTTTAGTTGTTTATTATGGTATCTTTCTTCTTTTGTGTCGTGTAGAGTGCAGTGGGTGGCATTTGCTTATTTCTTTAATTTGCTCTTCTTTGTTGGTTCTCATAGGGCTAGCATAGGCGTCGTCTTTGGATTTATTTTTTTAGGCTAATGGTGGTAAGTGGGGAACAACTAGGCAATATCATCATGGGATGCCCAGGAGAGACAGCAAGAGGTGTCTTATTGGGAACCTAAACATTTGCTCATATTTTTTGTGGGCTTCTTGCTTGTAAGTACTCCTGCTGGCATTTGACTAATTTGTTAAATTATCATTCATCCTAAAAGCTTCAACGGATAAGAAGTGGTGAATTTAGTCATTTATTTAATATTCTAATACTCCCATTCATGTGTGGGGATAAACTCCTCTTCAATAAATGAGGCTTAACGCGTTGAATATTTAATTGAAATGTAAAGTGAATTATGGAGACAAGGTTCGAACTCATGACCTATGGTTCTGGCTCTGATATCATGATAAATCACCTCTCATTCTAAAAGCTTAAGCTGATAAAAATTGGTGAATTTAATCATTTAATTAATATTATAACATCATTTAAAGTGGTGCTGCCAACAACTAGGTAAATATAATTTAGACTAATGACAATTAACAAATTTGGACGCTGTTAGAATTTTATTTGTTCTGTTCTCATGCTTTTCTTCTAGTGCTAGAGGACATGGAGATCATATGTAAAAATATAATTATATAAAAACTAGAATACATTATTCGACATAGAAACCCTTTTGCACTGACACTTGATTGCTTTTCTTGTACAATTGCCATGATGATTGCTTATTTATTTATCTTTGCTATATTTATCACTCTTCAATACATTTTCTTCTATATCATTCTCTTCAATGTTTGAGTTGTAGACACTCATTTAATATGGTTACATGATACCTTCCATCTTCATGCCTTTTTTTTTTTTTTTTTTTTTGCCCTTTATTCTTCAGTATGTGATGATTTTGTTGAATGGGGGAGTGCCCATCGCATTTGCGGGCACAGAAGAGCCAGCCGCATATGGAGAATTAATCTCTATTGGTGGCCTTGGACCAAGTGTTAATGGAAAATTGAGTTCAACCATTGCAGAGATTCTTCAAACTAAGCTATCTATAGACAGCTCCCGCTTTTATATCAAATTTTATGATGTTGAGGTAAACTTTTTGACTTATTCCATTTCACTTGTTTGGACATTATTTGTTTCTACTTTGTTGTGGAAGCTTTTTGCTGGAAAGAAAGGTTTGATGTGAGAGTACTTTATAATTTGCAGTTATTTCTATAACTGTGTTTCTGTTTACATGGAAAAAAATGGTTTTCTGTTGAACAAGTTGTAGGCAATGAGGAAAATCCTCCAACCAGTGTTTGGCCAAAGTGTTATCCTACGTATACCACTACTGTCATGCTCCAAACTCACAACGGGCATGCTATTGTTTATATTTATAATTATTCCATAAGTACCTGCTGAGAAAATTTCCTCAAGATAACAAGGGCGACTATATTCCTTAATATGTTCCCCAAATCATTAATGCAAGGAAAGGAATATTAGTTCTTCATTGTAAGCCGGTTTAACTCTCTGTAGTCAATACACAATCTTATCGACTCATTCTTTTTCTTTACATAGAACACCGGGTCTCCGCAAGGAAACCCACTAAGCCGAATAAACCCTTTATCCAATAGTTTTTGCAATTGTTCTTTAAGTTCCTTCAACTTAACTGGAACCATCCTGTAAGGTTCCTTATAAATAGGTGTTGTCTCCAGAAGGAGATCGATAGAAAATTCAATTTCTCAATCTTGAGGTAATCTTGGGGTAAAGAGTCTTAAAATTAGGTGACTAAAATCGGTTTATCTTTGGCTTTTATCAATACACCCCCCCACCCCACCAAAAAAGAAAAATAAAAAAATGGTACATGCTTGCAATTCTGTATGCATGCATGTAAGATGGGAGATTTCTTTCTTGGTATGTCTCTTTCTTTTTCCTGCATAATTCCTTTAAATGTTCTTAAGATTGGTGAGATATAATCTTTGTGTGCTTGACTGTGCTTTAGAATTTTCACAACTCAGAAAAGTCATTTTCGTTAAACATGAAAACTGATTGATGATGTCAATGGACATTGGAATCATGATTTAGGTTCTGTTTCTTCATACTTACTTTCTTATTTGTCTTATGTATTTCTTTCCAAAAATAAAAAGAATAACAAAAAAACACACACAAATAAGAGATTACATTGGTGCATATTAGAAAAGAAGATGCTGGTTCAATGAGTTTCTATTGGGAATAATATCCTGCTGAAACAAAAATATGTTACTAATTGTTAGAGTGCTAAAGTGGAACACTTTGAAATATATTCTTCCATGGTATATATACTTGTGAAAATCAACACTTTTGTTGTAATACATTCATTGTTTACTAACTCCTATTATGTGTCCTTCCTTTTCTTGGTCCAGCGATCATTCTTTGGATTTAATGGCTCAACATTTTGAGTAATAGATCCATGGAGATCTCAAAGCTTCAATGCATGGGCCAACGCTTGCTGATAGACTATTCTGTTTCAGCTGTAATCTTTCTGTAGAGAAGAGAAAACCCCATGTATTTGATCATAAATGAAGTAGTAATAATAAATACTCTTGTTATTTAAGCTGGAAAGTGAAATTCTGACCTCCTCTTTCAATCCTGGATGTTTTCAAGTCCCTGGCTTTTTACTGCTACAGGCTAGCAGCTGCGCAGCCATTTTTGTTTAAGGTGGTATCTGCATATGAAGGAAAATATTAGCAAGGCCATGTTTTCATTTGGCTTCCTTTTTATTTTAAGGGAAAACTTTACTTATTCCCCAACGCTTCATCGTTTTTACAATTATTTTCTTAGGTAAAGTCCACATACTCCCCTCAAACTACCACCGAATTGATAATGTCTCCTCCAAACTTTTAATTGTGACAATGTCCCCTCCAAACTATCAAAACATTGTCAATGTCCCCCTAAAGCTAGGAATAAGACAAAAATGCCCTTATAGATTTCTCAATAAGACAAAAATATCCCTATAAATTAATTTTTTTTTTTTTGATTTTTTAAAAAAACGAAAATTTTTAATTTAAAAAAAAAACAAATTTTTTAAACAATTTTTTTTTTTTTTAAAAAAAGGAATTAAAAAAAAAAAACTTTTTTTTATTTAGTTTTAAAAAACAAAAAATTTCATTTTACTCGGCGAAAATTTTATTTTTTTAAACGTAAATTTTTATTTAAATAAAATTATAAAACAAAAATAAAATAAAAAAACGAAAATTTTCAATTTTTATAAAAAAAAAAAATCGAAATTTTTAAAATTTTTTTCTTATAAAATTTATTTTAAAAAAGAAAAAATTGGCCAAGTTTGGATTATTTATTTATTTATTTCGCTAGTTTTAGGCTTTTTCTAGAAGTTTTAGTATTTTTGTTTATATTTTACTAAAGGTAATTTCGTCATTGGGGGGAACATTGACAATTTTTGGTAGTTTGGGGGGGGGGGGACATTGTCATAATTGAAAGTTTAGGGAGGACATTGTCAATTGAGTGATAGTTTGAGGGGGTTATGTGGACTTTTCTCTACTTTCTTTAACTTTAAAACTCTTAATTTTGAGTATTTAAGTTTAAAAAGTTTGTAATGTCACCTCTACCACTAAGGTTTGAGGTTAAATTAAACAATAATGGGGTGAAATGTCTTTTATACTCTTGTAAAAGTTTTACAATTACAAAATTATCCTAATTAAATGATTTTTTATTTATTTTTAATTATTTTTTATTTTTAAATATGGGTATTTTGGGAATTCTTACGTCCTCCACTAGGATTTTTTTTTGTTAAATATTAACGGATGGGTGGCATTACAAATTTTTTAAAATTTGGGTACCAGACATTGAAGGTTCTTGATTTAATTAGCTTAAAATCTGTGTTCATATTGTTAGGTAAGAAGAAATTTTGAATTGCTTGATGATGCTGAATGGGTTGGATTTTAATGGAAAGATTTATTTGTTGCAACCCAAAAATGCAAAAGATAAAATTATTCAAGTAAAAAATGTGAGTATGAAATTCACAGTCATGTTAGAGTAATTCTATAAGTCCCTTTTGTGTCCTTCTAAAAATAAGGTGATTTTTACAATTTAATCAAATCCAATAATAATCAATCACAAACTTAATAATAATTTTTAAAACTATATTATTTTTAGAGGGACACATAAATAACATTAGAGTAACTTGTAACATTACTCATCATGTTAAGGTGTAGAGGTAATATTTGTAAAAATTCTCTAAAATAAAAACAGTACCCTTCTGAAAGTTTTCTCCCTTTTACTCAAAAAAAAAAAAAAAAAAAAAAAATCTGTAAACATGTATATTAAGTTGGAAAAAGAAACAATAGAATACAACAATTAGATGAAACAATATGGTATATATATATATATATATATATATATATATATATATATATATATTTTCCGTTTCCTTTTTTAATTTTGAAAGCGGCAAAGGCACGCATGACTTGACAGACTCTCTCCTTCCTTGGTAAGCTTCCATAGTGCGGTTTCTCCTTCTGCCTGAAAGCACTGGAGAAGTGAAAATGACGGAGACGAAGTTCAGCGTGCTCTGCAGCCTCTTCACGTGGATGCAGCGGAGCAAGTCGTCCGCCAAGAAGAGCTCCAAGTTCCGCAAGTTCCTCGACACCTTTTGCCATTCCGGCCACTATTTCAGCGCCATCCGACTGCTCCTCCCCAGCCTCGATCGCGAGCGCGGCACCTACGGCCTCAAGGAGTCGGTGCTCGCCACCTGCCTCATCGACGCCCTCGGCATGTCCCGCGACTCCCACGACGCCCTCCGCCTCGTCAATTGGCGCAAAGGCGGCGCCCAAACCGGCGCCAATGCCGGAAACTTCTCCCTCGTCGCCGCCGAGGTCTTTTGGGATTTCGTTTCATTTCGTTTCGTTTGGTGCATTTGGTACCGGGTGTTTGAAAATTGTTGTCCGTGAAACAGGTATTGCAGCGCAGGCAAGGGATGGCTTCTGGTGGATTAACAATCAAGGACGTGAACGACTTGCTCGATCGCTTGGCTTCTGCTGAAAACAGGTGTACCATTTGATTCTGTTTCTTCTTTACTAGCTATTCTACAAGTATTCTCAGGAACTTAGAAGAATTTGCAAAAAGAAATAACCTTAGTGAAAAAGTCATCTTGTCAAAGCTAAGTTTGGATTGACGCTTAGAAAGAAAATGTGCGTTTATCATATAGTAAACAAGCTATAGATATATGATTGATGAGATAGGTAAAACGTGCTTTCCTTGATCTTCATAAGGCAAATGCATTCTAAATTTGTTTATGAAGATTAGAGTTGGTCAGAAGAATATTCAATACCTAAAAGATGTGAAGTCCTTGATCTGTATGAGGAAAAATATGTATATATCAGGTGTACAGTGTACTATGTATTCGTCTTTATCTAAAAATGTTTGTGAAAATTCGAGTGATAAGAATATTATTACCTTAACAAATTTCATAAATATAAACAGAAAGAAAAAAATATTTCCCCGCAAGGAATAATATAAATTTTACTGCGAGTACCTGACCCGAGCATGAGAGTGAGATTCTGATCAATAAGTAGCTATGGAATAATTAAGGAAAGAGGAAACTTATTAACAACTGAATTTGGACGTCACAAGGACTAATGCGTAGTTTTCTTGTTGGAAGCCCAACTGAAGTGCTCATTAAGCCAGTACTCACCATTCTCCCAAATCTTGATCTTTTCCTTTCTTGCATCCCAAATGTCTATGTTTACCCTCTACTAATTGCTCACAAAACAAAACTTATATTGGGAAACTAACTGGCTGTAAAATTATGATTGATGTTTTTGACTGGTGAATGCAACTCATGAACCCATATGGGATTGAATGTGGGACACTACCTAGGGGAGGGGGAGTTTCCATGTGGTCCAAAGACCATTCGCATTAATGGGGTTGGCAATATCACCATTAGAGATTCTCCCAAACTAGATTAGAAAGTGCTCACCTTGGCTGTGGATATTATTTACACTGCTATTTTGTTTTTGTTTTTTTTTTTTTTTTTTCATCCTCACTTTTACCTCTTCTATTAGGTCTATAGTTGTAGTTGATCACCTTGTTTTATCTATGTACATTTGGTGTGCATATCATGATATAAGTTCAGAAATATATAAAGAGTGATCTGTATGTTTCCTTTATTTTTATTTCATGTTTATTTAAGCTTAAACTTTTATTTTATTTGTCACTGTACATTATTTGCCTCTAAGCTTCTGCTTGATTATTATGTATTCTTTTTTCTTACATGATATGATAGTGGTCGTTTTGTTTTCATTTTGATATCTACATGGCACAACCGTGGGAACAGGGCAGAGAAGACATCAGTTCTTTCTACTCTGATAAACAAGACAAATGCACAGGAAATGAAGTGGATTATCATGATTATTCTAAAAGGTTTTGTATTGACATCCATAGTTTATGTAATTCTTTTCTTCATCACTGTAGGCTAAACTATGATTGTTATCTTTATTTATTCATTCATTTATTATTTATTTAATTTTTTTTATGCAGATCTTAAGCTGGGAATTAGTGAAAAGAGCATTTTTCATGAATTCCATCCTGATGCTGAAGACCTGTTTAATGTGACTTGTGATCTAAAATTGGTTTGTGAAAAGCTGAGGGATCGAAGTCAACGGCATAAGCGCCAGGTCTAGTACGAATTTTTCAATCAAGTCTTTAAACTTATTTTTCACATTTGATTGTATAGCAACATTAATCCTGTTTAGTTTTGCAAGAGCTTTTTAGGGTATGTTATTTAAGACACTGATTTATACCACATTGTTGAGATGAAAAAAGTTATCAAATGATTCCAGTATTTGCGATTCAACTTTAAGTGCTTAAAAAGACTCTTTTAAGGAGCTCTCTTTACATTTTTGTTCATGTATTCTTGCAGGACATTGAAGTTGGAAAAGCTGTGCGCCCTCAACTAGCTATGAGAGTCGCCAATGCTGCAGGTGCATGGAAAAAGGTGTGGTTTGCAAAGACTTAACTCTCCTGATCACATATGTTTCAAGTGCACTCTACCATCTTCATCCAGAAGGACTGTGATGCTTTAAAATAGTTATTGAGTTATAGTATACCCATTGTAAATATTATTTAGAATTTTATTTCCCAACCCCAAAGGATTTCACATCTCGTTTTCTTCATTAATTCGACGTCTTGCCCTTACACTATAGTTTGACATCCTTTTCTCATCTGTTTAGCTTCATGGGAAGGAAGTGGTTGTTGAATGCAAATTTGATGGTGATCGCATCCAAATTCATAAGAATGGAACTGAGATACACTTCTTCTCAAGGTCTGCGCACAAATATCCCTTATCACAAATTTTTATTAGTTGATTAAATTCATGCTTTTAATCTTTATATTAGGGATTTAATACTTATGTTAATTTTATTTGAACTTCTAAATGTGATTATAGTTGTTTTTTTATCTAAGTTTTAGATTTAGTGAATTGACTGCACAACTAGGATTTTTGGGCTTGTGATTATGTGAGCTTGGGCCATTGTTATCCAAGTGGTTCCATAATTATTAAGTTTCTGAAAGATCCTAAACTATATTTATTAAAGTATTGATTAAATTTATTCCTTCCTATTAGTTTAAGCTTTTAGGATAAGTGGTGATTTAACTTGATATCAGAACTAGAGGTCCTGAGTTTGAACCTTGACTCAGTCAATTCACCCCTATTTAAATATTATTTCACGTGTTGACCTCACCTATTAAAATAAAGTTTGAGCCCACATGTGAGAGGGAGTATTAAAGTATTGATTAAATTTATCTCTTCCTATTAGCTTAAGTTTTTAGGACGAGTGGTGTTTTAACATGGTATCAGAGCCAAATGTCATGAGTTCGAATCTTGTCTTAGTTATTTATCCCCCATTTCAATTAAATATTTCATGTGTTGGACCTCACCTATTAAAAGAGAGTTTGAGCCTACCCGTGAAGGGGAGTATTAGAATATTGGTTAAATAATTAAATTCATTTCTTCCTATTAGTTTAAGCTTTTTGGATAAGTGGTGATTTAACAATATGTTCTTTGGGATGGTATGATTCACAAGTAGTTTTTGTTCTGCAGGAACTTTCTTGATCACTCTGAGTATGGGCATGGGATGTCGGACATTATCATACAAAATGTTCTGGCTGATAGGTATGTATTCATGTGAAGTTGTTATTTTAATCTTCGTGTTATTTTGGGTTGATTTTTCTTGCATTTTCTTGTATTTGCCATCTAAGTCTTACTTAAACTACACTTGTGTGAAGTAGTTAAGTTATTGTGTCGCTTCACTAGTTATGTATGTACTTCAAAAGAGGCACTATCTGTCCAACAGATGGGATAGAGTCTTAACAAAGGCTAACCACCTTGAGAGAAGGAGCAGAGCTGCTTTGTACCTCTAAACTTGTTTGATTTGTGAATGAACCACTTGTAGGGAAATGAAAGAGCCATTCTAAGTATCATGCCTGCTTTGGCCCTTCTCTGGTCATACCTTAATCCGAATGGCCACAGGGCTTCTTGGGTTGAAACATGATGAATTATCACCAGCTTTCATGAAGATTACTCAATGAATGAATTTTGAGAAGACCAACCTTCGTCCACTTAGAAAAAGAAACTTTTCCATGACATGTGTGGTTTCCAATTGTCCAATTAGTAGTATGATTGTATGGAAAATGACTGTAGGTCCTTGTATTTGTCCATTCATATTATTTATTATCCTTATAAATAACACAACAATACGACCAAAGTAATCCAGTTTATATGGTTACCAGGGAGACTTGCAAAGTCTGTGCAAATGTTTCCTAATGACTTGTTGAAGCCCCATATATGTAAATGCTTTTTTTTATCCTCTTGGAAAATTCTCAATAGATGAAGCAAAATGACAATGACCAGAGGTCATTTTAGTTGGTGAGTTCCTATTGTGGTCTCAGAGATGACGCGGTAATCACTTAGTGGCTCCAACAGGCCTAGTATCTTCCTGCCTAGGAGAGAGGGGAGGCTTAATTGATGATTACCAGAAATCATTTTAGTTGGTGTGTTCCCATTGATGTCTGGGAGATAATGCTGTAATCATTTAGTAGCTCTAGCAAGCCGTATAGTATCTTGTTGAACACATGAAAGAGGAGGGAGGGAAGCATAAGTGACGATATTCAGTTTTGATTAATGGAGAACCCTCAGGCTTTTTTAGTAGCTCCTGGGGTATAACACAAGGGGATCCATTATCTCCTTTTCTGTTTGTTATTGTGATGGAGGTGCTAAGTAGAATGATGGAGGCTATTGAAGCTAGTGGTCTTGTGGCTGGTTTTTCAATGGGATCAAGGAACAATCCTGGTCTCAGTGTCTCACATTTGCTGTTTGCTGATGACACATTGATTCTTTGTGGGGCCAATGAGGAACATCTCAGATATCTGCTGTGTCTTTTTCTATGTTTTGAAGCGGTCTCGGGGCTGAAAATTAACTTGTCAAAGTCAGAGATTGTTCCAATTGGTGAGGTAGAGGATATTGATAGGCTGGCAAACATTTTTGGGTGTAGGGTGGCAAGATTACCTATGAAATATTTGGGTCTTCCTCTGGGGGCGCCTCACTGGTCTACCACCATTTGGAATGATATTATCGAGAAGATGGGAAGGAAATTGGCAGGTTGGAAGAAAATGTATCTATCAAAGGGTGGGAGGCTTACACTTATCAAAAGTACTTTGTCCTATCTCCCTACGTATTTCTTGTCTTTATTTCCTATTCCTATGAGTGTGGCGAATAGATTGGAGAAGCTACAAAGAGATTTCCTGTGGGGTGGTCTAAATGAGGAGTCCAAGTTCCATCTAGTGAAATGGGCTCAAATTTGTTTTCCCATGCAAGATGGTGGTTTAGGAATTCAAAACTTGCGCACTTTCAATCTCGCTTTATTGGGTAAATGGTTATGGTGATATGCAACGGAAAGGGAAGCGTATTGGAGGTTGGCAGTAGAAGTTAAGTATGGGTGTATGAACGGTGGATGGTGTACCAAGGTGGTGGAGGGCCCTTATGGAGTTGGGGTGTGGAAACATATTCGGAGAGGGTGGGAAGTTTTCTCAAAATTTATTACCTTTGGAGTAGGAGATGGCTCCCACATTAGATTTTGACACGATATTTGGTGCGGGGATCAGTCCTTAAAGGAAGCATTTCCTGCATTATTTTGAATTGCGAGTAATAAGGAGGAATGGGTTAGGGATCATATGCATCTAGTCAATGGTGGAATGTTCTTTTTTCACGGGCAGTACAGGATTGGGAGGTAGAGGTGGTGATGGCTTTTTTTGGGAAGTTATATGCTTTCCGTAATCACATGGGGGTGTCGGATTGTATGTGGTGGACTCCTTCTAAACGACATATCTTTGAGGTCAGGTCTTTTTTTCGTAAGCTTTCTTCCTTGGGGACATCCTCTTTCCCGTGGAGTATATGGAAAGTTAAAGTTCCATTGAGAGTTGGTTTCTTTGTGTGGACGACGACTCTTGGAAAGATTTTGACCTTGGATAATTTGTGTAAAAGAGGTATTATTGTGGTGGGATGGTGTTATATGTGCAAGCACAGTGGTGAGTCTGTAAACCATCTTCTCCTTCACTGTGAAGTGGCCTGAGCTTTATGGAGTATGGTTTTCTCTCTTTTTGCTGTTACTTGGGTCATGCCTAGAGGAGTGGTAGATTTGTTAGCCTGTTGGCGCGGTTAGCGATGCAATATTTTAGCTAAGGAGGTATGGCGAATTGCACCACTGTGCGTCATGTGGATTATTTGGCGAGAGCGGAATGGAAGATGTTTTGAAGATCAAGAAAGGTCAATGGAAGAGCTCAAAAAGGTGTTGATTCAAACTCTGTTCCATTTGGCCGACGCTTTTAGTGTGCCTCAATTTTCTACTGTGTCTCAATTTTTATCTTTATGTTTTTCTTTCTGCCTTTAGTGGGGCCTTTCTTTTTATACTTCCTGTGTACTAGGGTTGCGCCCCTCTGCGCTTTTCAATGAATTACTTATTTATAAAAAAAAAATGTCTTCAGATGATGCTGTAAGCAACTTAGTAGCTCCTGCTAGCCTAGAGTGTTGAAGATGGAAACTTCCTATTATAATTTGAAGTCGTGTTTAATGTGGGTTTGTTCTAGCGTGCTTTCCACATTGTTCTGTGCCAGTAGCACCCTGTTCCAGTCAAATGGGTCATTGGTGTCTCTGTGAGGATCAACTACCATCCTTCCCAGTGTGGGTGGACATAGCTGATTGTATGAGGGTGCGAAGGCTTGACGGTGATCTAAGGTTTTTTCTAGCAAAATCACGGTGTTTCGATGCAACGACGAAGTCTTACGCAGGCAATGTGCATTGATGGTGGAGGAGAGACTGAATGACATGTTGTTCAATATGAAGACTCATCTTATAGCCATGAACAAAATGACATGTACTACAGAATGGACCTAAACGACAAGTTGTTTAGCTAGAGGAAAAATGGAAGGTAACCTTCATTAAACGACAAGTCGTTTAGAGCAGTTAAAAAAAAAAAAAAAAAAAAAAAGATAAAAAGGGGAATTTGCCTTTGTTTTTTGATGGTTGAATTCTAGTGTTTCATTTTGCTATTCTTTAACCTCTCTTGAACTCAAGATGTCAGAAACGAACCAGACCTCAAAAACTCACAAAAAGGGCATAGAGAGTCAGGTGACCTCCCATAGTGAAAATCCAATTCTCCAAATCACAATGTGAAGTTGGGTGGGCTCAATTACCTTTCTTGGTCATAGTCCGTTATGTTATATATTAAGAGTCGAGGAAAGATGGGATACCTGAATGGGAAAATATATGAACCTAAGTTAGATGATCCTTCTTATGACAAGTGGGAGGCCGAGAATTTGATGATTATGCCATGGTTATTATACTATGCTATCGGAGATTAGTCAGGGATATTTGTTTCTCCTCACATCAAAGAGGTTTGAGATGCAGCAACTTAAACATACTAAAAATGGGGGATGGAACACATAGTTATTAATTGAAGCGACGGATACATGGAACATATGTAACAATCCAAGGTGATTGGTTTGTAGCTAATTACTTTTATGAACTTTGTGGTTTGTGGTAGGAGTTGGATCATTATTAGACCTTGCAGATCGAGTGTGCTGTAGATGCAGTCCAGATTAAGAAGATGAAAATGGGGAACATATTTTATGAGTTCTTAGCTTGTATGAACTCTGAGTACGATCCAATTTGTGTTTAGATTTTAGGCAAGGGTTGGCTGGTATTCTAGGTTGTAGGGTCTCCTCTTTGTTTGTGAAGTATCTTGGCCTACATTTGGGGGCCTCCTACAAGGCTAAACACATTTAGGATGGTGTTATTGAAAAGATAGTGTGATGGTTGGCTAGTTGGAAGAGGATGTACTTGTCTAAGGGTGGTAGGGTTACCTTTATTCAGAGCACACTTTTCAATTTGCCTTCGTATTTGATGTCCCTCTTTCCTCTCCCTACAAGTGTTACAAATCGGATTGAGAAGCTCCAACGTGAGCTAGACAAAGAGTTCAAATATCACCTGGTTAGCTGGTCCAAGGTTTGTTAGCCGCTCTCAAAGGGAGGGTTGGGAATTCGGAACTTGCGGACGTTCAATCATGCTCTCCTAGGTAAATGGCTTTGGCGCTTTGTGTGTGAGAGAAAGGCTTGGTAGAAAGTGGTGACATACTCTAAGTTACTCTTTCAATGATGATATCTCACCCAAGCTAATAGTAGTAAATCAACTGCCACCAACATAAATAATGGGAGATGTGGTTTTGTTACCATGAAATTTCAAGAAAAGACTATCAGCAACTCAATATTGACTTTGTCCTTTCATAGTGAAGGGCCCATCTAACATTTCTTAGTGAAGAGCCCATTTTCAATGAGGTGGTCAGGCTGGCATGAATGAGTCTACCTTTCTTCCTATGTAATGGAGCATGAGTGAGACCCAAAATTACAGAACATATGCATTCTTCAGTCTTATTGATATTA
Source organism: Corylus avellana (assembly GCF_965113065.1). Taxonomy (NCBI): domain Eukaryota; kingdom Viridiplantae; phylum Streptophyta; class Magnoliopsida; order Fagales; family Betulaceae; genus Corylus; species Corylus avellana. Next base: position 14,674,641 of record NC_142498.1, read on the forward strand.
AGTATCCATTTGATGCTTTTATTTGATAAATCCTCAGAGTATATAGTATGTTCTCGGTGTGATAAACAAATGGAGTAGGTTTGTTAGCTTTGAAACTTCTTGTATCTCTTATAATTTCTATTTCCCCCCCTTGTATTTTTTTAGGTGTATACTTGATGGTGAAATGTTGGTCTGGGATACATCTTTGAACCGCTTTGCTGAGTTTGGTTCAAATCAGGAAATAGGTTTTTGTACCTTTTTGACTCAATAGCTTCTTTTTACTGTCTTCATGCCTAGTAGCATATGCATTTTTAAATGATGTTTTCTTGTTAACAGCCAAGGCAGCAAAGGATGGACTAGACAGTGATCGACAGGTTTTCTTTTCGATTTTTTTCCCTGTTTCTATATTGGATCTTTACATGTGGACACTCATTTATTTTTTGTTAAAAACTCTGATGCAGTTGTGTTGTATCCTTTCTGTGCCGGACTTCAAGGTCCAGGTCCAGCCTTTAATTTAGGCACCTTGATTTGATTTTGATGGCAGAAAAAGATTTAGACGAGTGTCCCTGCAAATTGGAAAATGAAACTTGCAAGTAATTAGTTATCATTGCTTGTTGTATCTTGACATGAGATTTGTTAGATATTGCATTTGATATTCTTTATGTTGGGGATACCAGTGTAATTCACCAAAGCTTGAAGGAGCGCCATGAGCTTTTGCGGAAAGTTTTGAAGCCTTTGAAGGGTCGTTTGGAAATCTTAGTACCTAATGGTGACCTTGGTCTAAATAGTCACTGCCCTTCTGGTAAAAATTGATACTTGAGATTATGTATTAATTAAATCTTATGTAGTAGAAACTTTTCTCATGCATGAATATTTATCATCATTGATAATAGTCAGTGGATGCATTCGGGATTTTCTCATACTAACATTTTGAAGCTCTATGCACTTTTATAAGAATTACATCTCTCTCTCTCTCTCTAGGCGGCGCCTGCAGGCGCGTCATGCCATTTCTCGTTACTAGTGTGCTGGTTCTTTCCTTTTTTTGGCTTCATTGGACAGTGGGTGGTTTCATGGTTATATATATATGCTTTATATAAAATCATATATATGCTTTATATAAAATCATCTTTTTTTAGATCTCTCTTCGATTGGGTTGATGTTCATAGAATATTTTAGGGTCAGTTTGGTAAATTTTTGAGAAGTGTTTTGGATTTTGAAAAAGTAAAAGTTGATAATTGATTTGGTTGGGCCACAATTGAAAAAAGTGTTGTATGTGGGGTCCACTAATGAAAATTTGTTTGGTAAGATTTAAGAAGTGTTTTTGAAAATTAAAAAATTGAGGAGTGTTCTCCAAAAAAAAAAAAAAAGAAAAAGAAAAATTATTGCAGTTTACACTCCACAGTGGTGGTCGCCTAGTGGCTGTCACCGCTGAGTCTCTGCTTGACAGACTTGGCGGCCATCGTGAGGTTGCCGAAAGTTCATGGCGGCCACCATGGTGTCATCGGTAGTTCATGACGGCCATTGGAGCTACCATAGGGTCATTGGAAATTCTTGGTGGCCACCACTTGGTTGCCAGAAGCTCCTCGCTGTAGAGCCTTAGGTTGTTCTTGGCGGCCATTGTAGGGCAGCTGGACGTTCATGGTGACCTGCACGGGTTCGCCAGAAGTTCATCCCAGCCACCGTAGGGCCATTAGAAGTTAATGGTAATTATCATGGTGGCCGTCGGAAGTTAATTGTAACTATTTTTTGAAAAGTATTATGTGTTTTAGTTGTTGAAAAATGTTCTGTTTTGAGAAGAGTTTTGTGGTATGTTTTGGAAAGTATATTATTGGTGGGTGCTGCATCTGCAAATTCGTTTGGTTAATTGATGTTTGAGAAGAATTTTCAGCATTTGACAAATGAATAAAGTTTTACAAAACTCTACAGAACATGCCCTTATATAATGTTAACCTTTTAGATTCCAGACATCTTTAGGGTGGTTGTTTTTCTTGTATACTTTTCGTGTACGAGGGCTTTGCCTTCTATTTTTAATGAATTGTTATTCATCAAAAAAATTTGTTGCATTTGGGATTAACCTGCATCAACTGTGGACTGTGACTACTCTGGTCTCTTGATTTCCCAAATTATAATGTGGTGATTTTCTTTCTTGGTTCTTGATGTGGTGATTATCTCAAAGGGTAAGCCTGTCCTCCGCTTCTTGCCAAAGCACTCCATTGAATCTTTATCTTGACATTTCTCTGAATATTTATGGGTTGATTTGCTGTCTTATTTGTGCTGATGCAGGGGAACCTTGTTGGTCACATATTGCTCATAATGTGGATGATGTTGAAAGGTTCTTCAAAGAAACCGTTGAGAATAGGTCAGCTATATCTTTCATGTATTTAGGGGCAAAAGTATATCTTTGGTCATTATTTAGCTACAGGTCCAAATAAGCCTAAGTAGCTAGTTATTAAGCATGGAATATGCTCTGTTTTGCATTTCATATTTGGGCATTATAGGACTCTCGAAGTAGAATTGGCATATCGTCTTCCCTCCCACCCCCTTTGCAAAACCCAACAAGTTTTTTTCCTAATTTTCTTCATGGGCATTTTTAGATTTTCTATTGGGCATAGGGGACTCCAATCTTTCTATTATTGACTTTCAACTTAGGTTTGTATATATTTTTTTTTGATAAGAAATAAGAAGTTTTATTAAAAAGCGTAAAGGCGCCCCAAGGTACACTGGGAGTATACAATAGGATCACCTAACTAGAAGGAGAAAAATGAAAAAGAAAATCATCGTAACTAATTGAAACTGGAAAAACATGCGCAACGGTCCAAAGATACAAAATTTGATAGCAAGAGGCTAGAATGTCTTCCCAAGTCCCCTCCAAATCCTCAAAGCACCTATTATTCCTTTCCCTCTATAGACACCAAAAAAAGCACGTAGGCACCCTTTTCCATACCGCGGCACTCCCCCTCCTCCTCGAAGACCACCAACAAGCGAGCAAATCCTAAACCCTATTCGGCATCACCCAAGACAACCCAAACCGACTGAAAAAGGTGCTCCACAAAGCATAAGCTACCTCGCAATGAAGGAGAAGATGGTTCACCTTCTCCTCGGTCTTCTTGCACATACAACACCTGTTTGTCACAATCACTCGTCGCTTTCTGAGATTGACCAGGGTCAAAATTTTACCCAAAGCCGCCGACCTCACAAAAAAACTCGCCCTCGGAGGAGCTTGGGTACGCCACACACTCTTCCACGGAAATCCTCCCCCAACAGGACTCGCCAAGGCAGCGTAAAGGAGCTTGACCTTGAATCGGCCTCTTTTGGAAGAATTCCACCACAACCTATCTTTATACCCTCGCCTCACTTGAGCAGCATGTAACACCTGGAAAAAAGAAGCCAACACCTCCACCTCCCAATCATGAGCTTCTCTAGAAAAGCTCACATTCCACTGGTTAGAGCCATCCAGCACCTCCAAATGCTCTGCCATTGAAGAGTCCTTAGCGCAGACAATGCTAAATAAACCTGGAAAAGCATGCTTGAGAGCCAAATCACCACGCCACAGATCGTGCCAAAAGCGCACCTTAGACCCCTCCCCTACCTCAAATCGAGTAAACCTTTGGAAAGTGGCCAACCCCTTCCTGATGTTCTTCCACAACCCCACCCCCATAGGACCACCCGGCTCCAAGAAATACCACCCTCCCCAAAGACTACCAAATTTCGCCTCCACCACAGCCCTCCACCAAGAATCTCTCTCTAACCCATAGCGCCACAACCACTTCCTTAGGAGGGCGCGACTGAAAACCCTAAGGTTCCTGATACCCAAACCTCCCTCCTTAATCGGGGTGCAAACCTTCGCCCACTCCACCAGGTGGAACTTGAACTCATTGCCTAGACCTACCCATAAAAAATCCCGTTGCAACTTCTCAATCCTCTTTGCAACACTACCCGGAATGGGGAAGAGCAACAAATAGTACGTCGGCAAGTTGACAAGAGTACTCTTAATAAGCGTGACTCTCCCCTCCTTTGACAGATAAGATCTTTTCCACCCGGCCAACCGACGTTCTATCTTCTCAATAACTCCATCCCAAATATGTTTAGCCTTGCAAGAGGCCCCCAGCGGCAAACCAAGGTACCTAATCGGCAAGGAAGCAACCCCACACCCCAGAATACCAGCTAACCTGGCCACTTGCACCACATCCTCCACTGGAATTATCTTCGACTTGGCCAAATTAACTTTCAACCCGGAAACGGCTTCAAACAACAGAAACACACTCCGCAAATACCGAAGCTGGGTGGGCATAGCATTACAAAAAATCAAAGTATCGTCCGCAAACAAAAGATGGGAAGTAGTAATATTACCGACCTGAAACCCCTCAATAAAACCCCCGTTCACTGCCGCTGAAATCATTCTGCTTAGAGCTTCCATCACAAAAACGAACAACAGAGGAGATAAAGGGTCCCTTTGTCTTAAGCCCTTGGAGCTGTTGAAGAATCCATTAGGCGAACCATTGATCAGAATCGAGAACCGCACCGATGAAATACAATGTTCAATCTAAGAACACCAAATCCCACCAAAACCACTTATCCTAAGCATGTATAACAAGAAACCCCAATTCACATGGTCATAGGCTTTTTCTAGATCCATTTTGCATACAACCCCTGGCTCCCCAGAACGCAGCCGACTGTCTATGCATTCATTAGAAATCAAGACAGGATCGAGAATCTGCCTACCTTTAATAAAGGCACTGTGGGACTGAGAAATGATCTTATCCAGCACAGCCTTCAATCGATTAGCTAATACCTTTGCAATAATCTTGTAGATACCTCCCACAAGGCTAATAGGCCGAAAGTCTCTGAGATTAGTAGCTCCGGGAACCTTCGGAATTAGCGAAATGAAGGAGGCATTAAGGCTCTTCTCAAACCTCTCCCCAGCATGAAAAGCACTGAACACCTTCATGACATCCTCCCTCACCACCTCCCAACAAACTTGGAAGAAAGCCATAAAAAACCCATCAGGACCTGACGCCTTATTGCCATTCATTTTAAACACTACCTTTCTTACCTCTTCCTCTTCGAAGTCTCTCTCCAACTATCTAGCCTCCTCCTCCGAAATGGAATCAAAGGAGATACCATCTACCATAGGCCTCCAGTGACATTGCTCCGAGAAAAGTCTTTGATAGAACTCAACCACATACTTGCTAATCTCGGTCGGATTTGAAGAGATGCTGTCCCCAATCATGAGAGAATCCATAGAATTGTGTCTTCTATTAGAATTAGCTATGGAGTGAAAAAATTTAGTACATTTGTCTCCTTCCTTCAACCACATCACCCTGGACTTCTACCTCCAACTCACCTCCTCCAATAGCGTGCAATTCTCTAGCTCTCGAACCACTTCCGCCTTCCTCCTAACCTCCTCTTCCTCCAAAGCCTTACTTTCTTCATTCGTATCCAACAACCGAAGCTCTTCAAGAAGCGTCCTCTTATTCCTATCAAGGTTACCAAAAACCTCTTCATTCCAAATCTTCAAATTCAGCTTTAAGGCCTTTAACTTCCAAGCAAACACAAAACTTGGCGAACCATGAAACACATAGGAATCCCATCATTGTTTCACTTGGGCCACAAAACCATCTGCTTTAAGCCACATGTTCTCAAACTTAAACGCCTTTTCCCTCTTGACACCTCCCCCATCTCAAGTAAGATTGGGAAATGATCCGAGCACAGGCGGGAGAGCCTCTTTTGCTTAACCCCTGGACACCGGGCCTCCAACTCCGGGGAAATAAGAAACCGATCAATCCTTGACCATAGGGGGGGCTCATTTGAAATTGACCATGTATACAAACTCCCAATCAGGGGAAGGTCCATGAGCCCCTGATCCGAAATGAAATCCGAAAATTCCATCATGGACGAGTCTAAATGAGCATCACCCGATCTTTCGCTGGGAAAGCGAGTGACATTGAAATCACCCCCAATACACCAAGGCATGTCCCACCAACTAATAACACCGGCTAACTCCTCCCAAAGAAGCCCCCTGTCCCTATAGAGATTCGGACCATAAACCCCAGCAAAAGCCCAAACAGAATGGTCTCCACTGTTTCTAAAAGATATTGCCGAAGTGTAAGACCCCACGCAAACATCGACCTTCTCCACCACCCTATTATCCCACATAATTAAAATACCACCCGAAGCCCCGCTAGAATCCAAACAACACCAATCCACATGACTCCTCCCCCATAAGCTACGGACTATACTGTGAGACATCTCCTGAATCTTGGTTTCTTGAAGATAGACAATATCAGCCTTCCAATCCCTGAGCATATTACTCACCCTCAGACGTTTATCCTTCCTATTCAGCCCTCTCACATTCCAAGAAAGTATATTTAACTTCATAATGCCACCACCTGCCCCCTCCCCTTCCTATTGCCGCGACTTGAACTCGCCCCTTTAGTGTCATAGTTCACAGAACACTTCAAATTCCTGATCTCCCTCTTACCCTTAACCCGACTGCTTGTATTCAAGATCATCTCATTATTCCTACGTTCCTCTTCCAAGAAGGTCAAAAGTGCAAGCAATTGTAACTTGTGACCCGTATAAGAGATCCCCATAATCGGATAAATCTCATTAGCACACTGGATTACCCAATCCGAGTAACCCTTCACACCCCCAGCATTAGGCCCGTACGACTTCAAGGGAGAAGGCATACTGACCTCACAAGAATCTGTGCTTGCATCTCGAGCCTTAACCTCCCTGCCCATCTTCCCAGCAGAATAATCAGCTATGTCTCTAGTGTTCTGCAACAAGCCCAGCCCCTCACAAGCCTCCAAACCTACCTGAAACTCATCTCCCTGCGACCACGGCACCAACTCATTAGCCTCGATCGGTGCAGGAACCAGAACTTCCCCCCCACTGACCTGCGACAACAACTCCGGCTGAATAGGAGACTCACTAGGCAGAACACGTATCCCCACACTGCCAGAACCCACTCTCGGCGCTGCCCCCACTGCCTCTACGATTTGCACCATCGGCGAAGACTTCTCTTTCACAAACTGGGCCGGGTGTGCCGAACCTTGGACCAACATACCCATCAACGGCGCACTCTGGGGAGCACTGGCATGCTCTGAAGACTTCTCCCCGTTAGAGTGGACTCCAGCGCGCTCCACGAGATTATCCAAGACTTCGATAGGGCCACTCTGGGCTATCGGCGATAGCCCTGGCGATAGCATAGGAACACTGGCAAAGGCTCGCGTCCCCGCCTCTCCAAAACCCAGAATCGACACTGACCCCACTATCCCAGCAAAGGGTATCCCTGGCGAAACCTTTACCTCTGAAGATTGGGACGAACCTGCCGGACCCAGGGCCAACAGAGACTTTGCCGGTGTACTTTGCATCTCTTCGGTGGTACCCAACACAACCTCCTTGTCGGAATGTTCACAGTGAACCTCCTCCCGGCTACTAGTGTCCTCGTCCGGACCAACCACGGCTACCGGCGACCTCGCCACCAAAGACTCCGATGACGACGCCTCCGGATCTCCGGCATGACCTCCCTTCCGGACCATCGACGACCCACTCGTGGACACCGTGTGGACAGCAAGCTTCTTTTTCTCCTTAAGAGTTCGCTTCCCCTCGGCTATACTGACCCATGCCTGAATCCACACGCATTTTAGACTTAACCGCATAGACCTTCTTATTAGACTTAAAGAGTCTCATGGGCCGTGAGCCTACTTTAACATCCCAGCCCTTCCCCATACCTAAACTACCCGATGGAACCAAAGGAGGGCCACTCTCAAGCCTTGGGCCATTCCCCACCAGCTCCTCCCTCTGCCTGACCTCAAGGACCGGAACTCCATTATTCTCTTCCATCTGTCTTGGCCCACTTGCCTCTGCTCTTAAGAGAGCCATCTCCAGACGTTGCAAACCCACGTGAACTTCTTTTTTCAGCCATTCCAACGTCTCCCTGCAGTTACGGAGCTCAAGGCTTACACCGGTATGGGACTAATTCTGACACTCAACCACTCCTCGTCCCGTCAGCGCTTGCACAGTACGGTTCTTCGTCACAGGCGACCTCTCCCGCGCTTGAATTCCACTCGCCGGTGCCTTGACTGCTGGCTCTTCTATCTCCTTACTGTTCTTCTTGTCCAGCTGACTTCTACCTTTGCTTTGGTACCTCGACGGCTTCTGAGACCTCTCCGGCAACTGAGCTCTCTTTGTCGCAGGCGACTTTGGTCGCATACCTGGTTTCCTCGAGCCTAAAACAAGCTTTTCCTTTGCTAATGAGGAATCCTTCAACCAACTGGGCACTCTCGCCACCGGCTCTGGAAAAGAACCAAAGCACTCCTCCTCCATGTTACCTGACAGCCCTAGGACCTCAGCGTAGCTCCTCCTTTCCTTCCCCTCATGAACTTTCTTTTCTTCCTTGGTATCACAAAGGGACGATCTTGCTATATAAAGCTCCGAAATAAAACGTTCCCATCCTTGCCCATAACGCCCTTCTGGAATGAGGACCAAACCGCTTCTTCGCCTCCCTTCAAATTTCTCCAACGTCAGAAAGTTCCCATGCCTGTTTGATCTACGTTGCGCAATGAACCGTGGATAACCTGCTCTGGACTGATCCTAGAGCACCTCTGAAGTGTCCACAGTCACCAGCACCTCCACGTTTCTGATCAACCACTCTAACTCGTCTGACTTAATGAAGATTGACCTTTGTTTCCCTTTGCTCCTCTCGAAAAGCCTTACCCCTGAAGCCCTTCTCTTCACCAACAGTTCAAACTCCTTCGCCTCCACTGACCACAATCTCCCTCCCGCCATAATGCCACCACTCCAGCCTTTCGCTAGAACTTAGGTTTGTATATGAAGTCATATTTGTAAGTTTGTGGACAAAACATATGCTAGAATAGAATATAATCGGCTGTTTTACTAAGGTTAGCTCGAGGGAGTTTCTTTATTTTAATTTCTTTGCCATTCATTTCTCTCTCTCCCCCCCCAACCCTTTGTAATAGTAAAATTGTGGGCAAAATATCTGATTGCTGCCTACCGACCACCACTGAACTGCTACCGACCGTCTACTGACATCCGGTGGTCGGAATAAAAAAACTGTTTGGACGATTTGGTTTGGTAGGTGGTAGAATTTTTATTTCGTCCGTTAATCGACTTAACCGACCTTGGCCCTCAAAATTATTTTGCATCCATTTAGCCCAAAAAATGTCCAATAAACACTTGGTTAGCCCCAAAAAAACCATTTGTGCCCAAAAACAATCCTGTTTTGCCTTTAAAAATAGGCTTGGCCCAATATAAAAAGCTCATGACTAACCGACTTAGGGTCTGTTTGGGATTGCGGTTTCAGTAAGTGCGATTTTAAAAATTGCGTTTTTGAAATCGCAAAGATGTTTGGTAAACCATGTTAAAAAGTACTTTTTTTTTATCAAATACTTGTTATTCTAAATCGTGATTTTGGTTTAAATTCGTACTTTTTCAAATAAGCACCCCCTAGCTTACTTATTGAAATCGCAAATTTTTTTTCCTATTTTAGATTAAATGCTTTTTAAATCGCAATGTCAAATGTCTTACGTTTTGTGATATATTTTAAAAATGCAGATTATTGTTGCGAAATCGCAATCCCAAATGCAGTCTTAAGTGACCGACATTTAACGAACTTCGACTTAACAGATATAGTCGAAATTTGTTCTTGTCTGTACGAAGTTCGTTAATTAACCGACTTAACCGACTTTTTGGTTTGTTAGGCAAAAATACCTATACCGACACCGATTTGACCGATACCATTCCTAAGTAGAAATGTATTTGACTTGGTAGTAATGGAATCTATCAGGCATTTCTGGAGGAATTTATAACAATTTGTTGCCTTACTAGACTGATAGAGGATCTGCATCATTTATCTGGTTGATTATACATTATCTTTGTTTACATGCACCTGCTACTTTTGGCATGTTTGGAATAGAAGTTGACAAAAGTTTTGTTTGTATCAATAAAAGATAAATTATACTTCATGAATATCTAGAATCAGATCTAAAAATAGCTTAGACCCTGTTAAAGTATAAATTAAATGTTCAAATAAACCTTTTCCTACCGGCTTAAACTTTTGAGACAAGTGGTGATTTAACATGGTATCAGAGTAAAGGTCCTGAGCTCGAACACCGACTTCATCAAATTACCTCCCATTTAAATTAAATATTCCACGCGTTGGGCCCACCTATTAAAAGGGAGTTTGAGCCCACATGTGAGGGAGAGTGTTAAAGTATAAATTAAATGTTCAAATATACCTCTTCCTATCAGCTTAAGCTTTTGAGACAAGTGGTGATTTAACAGAACCCACGCATTGTTTTTGTCTTTAATTTCATAAAAATGTAAGGTAGTTTTGGAATTTTGGTAATGGGCTATATTTCTCTATTTAAAGATGACATGGGCATATTCTTGTATATTCTTTCCAACTTTTAGAAGGTTTAGCTAGCTCATAATGAATTCTAAGCCCTATTTAATTAGATTGAAAGCTTTATCCTTTGTTTAAGGGGTATTCTGCATGGGAAAGTTGCATTAGAGGATTTCACTTCAGACCTCCTATTCCTAGAAGGCTTGTCTGATTCATCCTTTCCTTTGGCTACAAGTGATATGGTTAGTAATTGAGGCTGTTAAGATGTGAACAAGGAAAAAGGAGGGTCCACAAAACTTTATTTGATTTAATCATCAAAATTTGTGAAACAATATTTTGTTGATCTATCAAGTAGGAGATGCCAAGAACTTGCTTAGGTAGCTTGTCGTTGTTCAGTTTCTTCTGATAAGCGAAGAGCATATAGACAAAAAAATTGCTTGAAAAAGAGCCATGCCTTGATAAAATATTACTTGTTTTCAAAGCTTCCTGATATTGTCCTTTATATGAAGGATTTTAGATGGATGCAAGCTCAAGCTAGGTTTATTCATCAAGTCCTGCACAAAATATTAGAATGAGATTCTTGGGGAAACACTCGGTTCCAAGGTTTTGAATTGATAACCAAGACTGCCAAATGGTCTACTTCGTTATTACCTTCCCTTGCTTTATGCCTTGTCCTGTTTTTCATTATACTTACCCATTAAGATGATTTTACAATCAAAATGTCCCAAGCATCTTTATGCCAATTAAAAGGTTTTATTGACGGCAAAAGGATTTCCTTTCATTCTTTATATATGTGTGTGTGTGTGTGTATAAAAAAGATGTTATTGAAAATGCTCAGGCATATTTTGCTAGCTTAGTTTAATTTCCCCTAAAAGAAGTTCATTTGCCGAAAAGGAGCCCAATTGTTAATGTTATTTCATATTTTCTTAATGGGTTCTAAAAGTTCTTTGATGTCTCCTTACTGTAGAGGTAAATTCATCTCATCACATTGATGGGACCAATGACTTTTCCAGGTACCATCTCAAATTCACATCCAAAAGGTATGGCGAAGAGTCCTAACACAATATCAAATAACAAACGATCACACACATGCGGCTTTTTGTGTGTCTGTGCTTGTGTGTGCAGGTTTGAAGATTGCAATGCTTTATCTGCAAGTTGTTCTTTAATGCTATGTGAACTTGGGTTAGGTTAGTTTGGTACTCGAGTGGAGAAGTCTGGATATTGATCAATTGTTGGAGTAAATCAATTTTAACTTTGTTGCTTCCTAGTGTGATGGTGTAGACTTCTCTCAATTTTGGTACAAGCCAAAAGCAACTGGACTCGAGGGCCACCTTTGAGACTGAGACATTGTGTTGTGTCTATGTACCTGATGCTTTGAAATATTCCATTTGCTTCCAGTAAGTGCGGTTTTTTCAAATTTTTATTACTTTACACTAGCAAGGGGAACAACCCTTGAAACCCAAGCATTCCATAATGACTGATAGCATACAAGTACTATAAGGGAAAGGTGAAAACAACCGTATTTAGGGAGTGCAATAGATAACTTGAAATTTGATTCAAACATTTAGTATTCCACTACATTCTGATGCAAGTTACATTCTTATCAGTGTGTGGATGATACTATGATTACTAGGATTTGATTAAGAAAATTTTTGCAGCACCGGTTTCATACCAATGACTAGGGTAAACTAAGATACTTTGTTTATATTGCTAGGAATAGGGTTTTAGTTTATTGTAGAGGTATGTTTTTGATCTATTAGAAGAAGCTAGTTTGTTGGGTTCTCGACCAATTGATTCATATAGATTCAAATCAAAAACTCTCGAAGGATGAAGGAGAATTATTTGGGGATCCTGACAGATGTCTTCAACTAGTTGGAAGCTGAAATTATCTTATCATCCTTAGACTGGATATTCGCTATCTAAAGTGAGTCCTTGGTCTTCAAATATTGTATAGGGCGAATGGGCAAATTAGAGTAAAAGGCTTTATCGAAACTGATTGGATAGATTCTTCCATAGATTTGAAGATCTACTACATGGTACTGTATCTTTTTAGAAGATAATTTGGTATAACAGTAAGAAAGAGACATTGTTAGTATGATCAAATGCAAAAGCTGAGATAGGGCAATGAGTCACACTTCTAGTGAGTTAATTTGTGATAATCAAGCTGTTGTTCATATTTACTCTAATACTATATTTTATGGAAGGAGCAAGCATATTAAGGCTGAATGTTTCTTTATTTGAGATAGAATAATGCTATACACCACACTTTTATCCAACTTTGTTGATGTGGCACTGCTAATCAATCCTTGAATTATTTTTGTTTAATTTAATTTAATTTAATTTAATTTTTTTTTTAACAATGGCTGATTGAGAGTGCTGCATCAACAAAGTAAGATAAAAGTGTAGTTTCTAGCATTTCTAGGCAAGGTATTGAGTGAAGGTATTTCTACACCGCTTGTAAAGTGTTAGAAGAGTTAGGGTTTGAGTCATTAGGGTTTTGGGGGTAGTTTGGTCTATATGGTATTTCCCTAATTCTATATAATAAGATGCTTGTATTAGATTAAAGAGAAGTTGAATAATATAATAGTCTTCGCCTTTTGTGTCTAAACCGTTCATACAAACTTTAACATGGTATCAAAGCCTTAGGGTTTTAAATCCTTGGTTCTTTTGTTTTGTTTGTAGTTTTTTTTTTTTCCGCTCTTTTTGTTTTGGTTGAATCTTGTTCTGTTGTTGGTGAGTGTTTTGCTATTGGCAGCACCGCCCATGTGGGCGTAGTGCCCACACGGGCAGTGCCCTAATAGTTCATTGTTACGAAAAAAAAAAAAAAAATAGTCTTTGTTAGTGACGTCTTCTTGGTGTGTTGGCAACTGACGGCTTCTGGGTTTGTTGGTCGGCATGTTCTGTGGTGGCCGGCGTAGTTTGTAGTGTTTGGTGTAAGGTGGCTAGTGTGGTGCAGTGGACATCAGGAAAAAAAAAAAAAAAAAGGTTGCTGGTGTGGGTGTTTGTGTTGTTGAAACATTGGTCTGTGGTCATCGTTTGATTCTATTGTTGCTGTTTTTGGAGTGGCCGGAATATTTTGTCTTCTCAGCAATTTTTCGACTTGGTTTTTTGTGTCTCTGGCGTGTTTTGCCTCTCTCTGGCATGTTTTGTCTATCTCTAGCGAGTTTCGGCGATTTCCAGCCTGTGTCCGGCAAAGCTCTGACGAAGTTTTTTATTTTATTTTATTTTATTTTTCAGTAGTTGTTTTCTGGCGAAACTCGTTGGTTGATCATGGAATGTGATTGTTGTTGTTAGTGATTGATGTATCCGACTGGCCTTGATATTTTGCGGTGAGACCCGATCACATCTGTTGTCAGTGATCGTTGTATTCGACCGGCCTTGGGGTTTTGCGGCGAGATCCGATCAAATCTTGGTTGTTGGTGATCGATGTTTTTGACCGGCCATGGTGTTTTGCGGCGAGACCCTATCACATCTGTTGTTAGTGATCCATGTATCCGAACGGCCATGGTGTTTTGCGGCGAGACCCAATCACATCTGTTGTTAGTGATTGTTGTATCTGATTGGCCTTGATGTTTTGCGGCGAGATCCGATCAAATCTTAGTTGTTGGTGATCGATGTATCTGATCGGCCATGGTGTTTTGCGGCGAGACCCGATCACATCTGTTGTTAGTGATTGTTGTATCCAACTGACCTTGGTGTTTTGTGGCGAGATCCGATCAAATCTTGGTTGTTGCAGTTTTCGACGAGTTTTCGACCGGCGTTGAAGTTTTATTAAATTATCTTGTTATTTGTATGAGTCTTTGTATTGTGTGCTTCAAGCTGTTCCAGCTTGAGGGGGAGTGTTGGAGTATGTTTTTTTAGTTATTTTCATTTGCTTGTATCTTCCAAGCTGGATTCATATGATGTATATGCTTTGGCTTAAGGGGGAGTGTTAGAAGAGTTAGGGTTTGAGTCATTAGGGTTTTGGGAGTAGTTTGGTCTATATGGTATTTCCCTAATCCTATATAATAGGATGCTTATATTAGATTAAAGAGAAGTTGAATAATATAATAGCCTCCGCCTTTTGTGTCTAAATTGTTCATACAAACTTTAACATAAAGTTTGAAGATAAACTTGCAGAAATTTTTATCAAGTCTTTGGGCCACAATGGGTTGGAGTTTATTTGTGATTAGTTTTTAATATGATATATTAGCTCCAAATTGAGGCAGGGTGTAGAGCTGCATTGGAGTGTATCATAGTAATAAGTATATTACAAAAGGGTTGTGCATATATATATATATATAGTTAGAGGTGGGGTAGATTATTCTCTTCACCAATAATTGTTTCCCAACGTCTTTTTCTCCCTCTTCTTAATAAACCCTAATTTAACAAACGTCATTGTTTCTCGTATTTTGGGAGTATTTAACCTACTGGAAAATAAATTAAGAGAAACATTATCATTTATATCCATTTGTCTTTGGCCATATAGATAGATTTATTGTGCATTGTGTCAAGTTAAAACTTGAGTGACCCAGAGTTATATGTTTGATTTATTCCAATCATTAATTAGTTTTAATTCTTTAGAGATGAAGGGATTGTGTTAAAGGACCTTGGTTCCAAATGGGAACCTAGTGATCGGAGTGGAAAGTGGTTGAAGTTGAAGCCTGACTATATTCGTGCTGGTTCTGATCTGGATGTTCTTATCATAGGTCTGTATTTTAATTTTTTTTCTTCCTCTTTTCATATTTGTTTACTCCAAAGCAATATTGTAGCTACCTTTGCTTGCATGCATTTTTATAGGGGGATACTATGGCTCTGGTCGTCGTGGTGGTGAGGTCAGTTTTCCATCTTTTGTAATGTATAAGAATCCTGTTTTTGCACATAATATGTGTTTCATTAGAAAATCTACGTACCGATGTACTTATTATTGCAGGTAGCTCAATTCCTGGTCGGCCTTGCAGAGCGTCCAGCCCCAAATACATACCCTAGGCGGTAAGAATTTCTCATTAATTAGCTTGGCTCACTATATTTAGTAGCTTTGTACAAGTAAAATGCCACCGAAACAACTTATAATTGTGGTATGATCTTCTATATGTTTCATACTAATTTTTTCATACAGTTCCCTTATCTTCAGGAGCAAATAGCAATCTTCCTGAATAATGCTTCTTTAACACTGCCAATTGTTCATGTTATCTTTGTGTCAAGCACATAATCTATACATCTACCGCCACACTGTTCTCTGGCGGTGCGCTTGATCGCACACTGGCGATCGATCCTGGTGTTGGGCGCTCGAGCCTAGGTTTCCTGTGCTCGATCGCAGTTTTAGCCAATTTACACTTAAGTCCAAAATATCCAAGAATGTCTCATTTTCGTCCATGACCTATAAAAACACAGAAAACACAAAAAAGGGAGTAAAATTGCACAAAGTAACACAACTAAAGAATTAACAAATATAAATTAAGGGGTTAAAATATAGATATTTTAGCACTTAACAATATATACAATATTACTTATCAAAAAAAAAAAAAAAAAAAAAAGCAAACAAAAAACACATAGAAAAACATACTCTAACATGTGACTGAACTTGAATGAACAGTCTCAAACAATATTGTAAAGCATGGTTCGATCAATTCAGTTAGGTAGTAACTACATGTGGTTTGGAAAGAGCAATGATAGGATCAATTCAGTTAGGTAGTAACTACATGTGGTTTGGAAAGAGCAATGATAGGATATTAAGTTTTTATTAGACTAAGCCCTATTGGATATTGTGGTTACTGGCATTGATGTAGATGCTGTTAAGGTCTTCAAGGCTCATTTGAGTATGGCATTTTTACATGAATGATTGGGTGAGTGGCAATACTTTCTTGACATTAAGGTTGCAAGATCAGAGCAGGGTTTTTCCTCTTTTACAAAGGAAGTATGTGCCTGATATTCTTGTGGAGAAAGGCGTGTTGGCTGCCAAACTTGTGGACAACCTGATGGATCCCAATACTAAGTAAGGATAAGGATAAAGACATTTGAGGATCTTGTAAGGTATAAAAGATGCAGGGAAATTGATTTACTTGATTGTGACTCTACCTGCCATCACTTTTTACTGTTGGAATAGTTAGTCAGTTCAGGCAATCACCAAGGCAACATAATTGGAATGCTGTTTGTTGTATCTTGTGGTATCTGAAGGGTGCTTCTGGCAAAGGTTTAGGGTTGAAACCTTGGACAATCTAGATATTGTTGCCTTTTCAGATGCAGATTAGATTGGGTGATCCTCTTGATAAGAGGTCCATGTCTGGGGTTTGCAGTTTCGTAGAAGGTAATCTTGTTACTTGACGAGTAAGGATCAGAATATGGTGGCAGATCTAGTGCAACAGTAGACTATGACGCATCTAGCATGTGAGATGTCGTGGGTGAGAAATCTTTTGGAGGAGATGGACTTTCCTAATAAAGGGTCTTCATGATGTTTTCTGATAACAAAGCTGCAATGTATAAAGCCATTAACCCTTTGCACAGGATAGGTTATGAAATTGCAAATTGTGACATCCTATGTTAGGTCATGTACTAGTTGGAAGATTTTTTACTAAAACATTTAGCAATAATCATTTTTGCACACTTTGTAGCAAGTTGGGCATGATAGACACCTATGCTCCAACTTGGGTGAGTTGTAAGATACTAAGATAACTTTGTTGATTATATCTTTCATATAGTGTACTCTCATACTTCACTAGATGAAGGGGCTGATGGGTTGAGGTAGAGGATAAACAGTAGTGTAGAAGTTCGTTCTCTTTATGAGTTATTAAGAGGTTCAAATGGATTGACGCCTTAGAAGGCTGTTTTGTGCAGCAAGGTTCCATTTTTTTTTTTTTTTGGTTTTTTGGTGGACAATAGCTTTAGGGAAGATTCTAAAAGTTGGTAATCTCATTAAATGAAATATTATTCTAGTGAATTGATATTTTATGTGCAAGTGTAATAGTGAAACTGTGGATCGTTTGTTGATTTGTTGTGTAGTGGCAAGCGAGTTGCCTTTTGTCCTCTCTGTTTGAACTCTTAACTGGTGATGCCTCAGGAGGTGATTGATGTGCACTTTGAGTGGAAAGGTTGGTTTGGAAAGCACAGGATTTCCCTCATTTGGAATGCTGCTCCCGTTTGCTTAATTTGGACAATTTGGAGAGAAAAATAATCATACATTTAGTTCTGTGGAGTTGTCTATTGTTGAGTTGAAATCAGTGTTCTGGAGAGCGTTAATTGAGTGGTCTTGTGTGCTTGGCACCACTTCCATGACTTCTTTTATAGATTTGATTGATTCCCTTCCTTTTCATTGTAATTATTTGCTTAGACATCCTGTATAAATGAGGTTTCCCCCCTTTTGTCTAATAAAATCATATCCATAGAAAAAATATTATGTAAAATAGCTCCAGGAATGATTCTAGTGAAGTTCTGTCTTGCAGATTTCTTTCCTTCTGCAGAGTGGGTACTGGGCTTTCAGATGAAGAGCTGGATGCTGTTGCAACCAAATTGAAGCCTTTTTTTAGGTACTTCTTAGATAACTTGATTAGAGAAATGTGAGTGTTTCACTGTTTCATCATTTAAAATGTACGATGAGCTAGTGGCAAAACAACCAGAATACCCATGGCTGTGAGGTATGCCTTTCTCACCTCTCAGCTTGTGGTCGTTGACCTAAAATTAATCTCATTGGTAATTTGAGTTTGGTTTTGGTTTGGGCAAGATTAGGTCCAATACCTGATTCGTTATTTGATAAATGAGAAAAGTGCCATTGAGTTTGTATTTTATTCTGATATTCAAGGATGTTGTTTAGAGTGGACGCCAGAAGTGGGCAAGATATGCTTGCTTATGTGGGCCCATCAACAAACTACTAGGCATCAAGAATCTTTTAGGTGTCTTAATATACTATCCTCAGGCTATATTTCGTTTTATTGACTGCTTTTTCAGGAAATATGAATACCCAAGGAAGCCACCACCAAGTTTTTATCAAGTAACGAATAACTCGAAAGAAAGACCAGATGTTTGGGTTGACAGCCCTGAGAAGTTAGTAATTTTTTATTTCCTTATTCAAAATTTTTTCATTTTTAACATCAATATTGTCAGTTACCCCCTTTTTATTCTTCCTTGTTGCAGATCAATAATTCTGTCTATTACCAGTGATATCCGAACCATAAGATCTGAGGTGTGTCCCCAAAACTATGAAATATTTCCATTCTATTAACTGAAAAAATTATGACAAATCTGTGCTTGGTAGATTGTCTGCTGTTACTAATGTTATTTGCTTAATGCCTTATTTATGACCTGTCACTATACACAATTGATCTATTCATTCTTGCAGGTATTTGCTGCACCGTATAGCCTGAGATTTCCACGTATTGACCGAGTGAGATATGACAAGCCTTGGCATGAATGCCTCGATGTGCAATGTAAGTGGGTTAATATGTTATGAGGCTTCTGTAGGTTTTCAACTTCACTGAAGGTCACTACTATATCTCTGTTTCGGTTTCCTTCTATATTCTCTTATTTTAGTTTTTGACAGAAGTTAGACATAATGTGTTTTTAAAATTTATTGTTTGATTGCAGCTTTTGTAGAACTTGTACATTCAAGCAATGGTACTACACAAAGGGGCACAGATTATG
Organism: Corylus avellana; assembly: GCF_965113065.1. Lineage (NCBI taxonomy): Eukaryota > Viridiplantae > Streptophyta > Magnoliopsida > Fagales > Betulaceae > Corylus > Corylus avellana. The sequence continues at coordinate 14,693,602 of NC_142498.1, forward strand.
GTGGCCTTCAGGAAAGTAGACCAAAACGCATGAAATTCTCTAAGGGAGAGAGAAAGAACCTCTCTGTCGTTCCTTCTCATTTAATTCAGACTGATATTTCTGACGTTATGGGGGGCTCCTCAATATTTTCAAATATGATGTTTTGTATCCTATTGAAAGTTCTTCTGAATTACCACTTTCTAACAATCCCTCAAGTGATTGACAGAGCATCTGATCTTTCAAACTGTTTTCTGCATTGAATGCACTATAGTTTGTCGTATGATGTGTAAATGTCGAATTACAACCATTTGTTAGGGGGAAAAGTTGTGTTGGTGGTGGGGGGGGATGCCATATCAAGCATGGGTGGTAAGCAGACCTGTTCTGAAAAAGTTGAGGCATTTTGAATTCCTCGTTAGTAAGCCCCTCTGGATAGTTTTATCATTTGACTTGTTTCCTTAAGCCAAATGATTTATCTGCTGGTGATGTAGTTGAGGCATTTTGAATTCCTCACATGTATTGGTGATATCACGCTCTTTGTTGCATTTTAATCCTACTGTCCATCAAAGTGGAAATACATTTCATTGTCCCAGGAAAAAGGAGAAAGGAAAGAAATGTAGTACTTTTAGGTGATGTGTTGCTTGTCTGGTTATGTCTTATTTTTCTTTAGTTTTTTAATAATGTTTAATTGCGTTTAAAATGAAATGTTCTGTTAATGGTTCTTGGTATCTTACCAGTTGCCAAATCCTTTTGGTGCTGTGCTGAATCTTCCTTGACATCTAGACTTCGTTAATTTTCCACCAACCCTGTCTCTTGATTCCTTGCACAAAATGGTTGCTGAGAATGGAGGGACTTTCTCAATGAATTTGAATAACTCAGTTACTCATTGTGTTGCAGCTGATAGCAAGGGTTTCCTCTCTCCCTCTCTCTGAAATTTTCATGCACACACCACTCACACACAGGCACGCATATGCATACACAAACACACATCTATATCTGGCTGGAATGTATAAAGAAAAATAACGTTTGGCAGGGATCAAGTATCAGGCTGCAAAACTTCATGGAGATATTATTCATTACTCTTGGGTATTGGATTGTTGCTCACAAAAGAAGCTCCTCCATTTACAGCCAAAGTTAGTCATGATTTTTAGTCTATAACTTATTTCTGGAAGCCCTTGTAATATTTCCAATGTTTTAGAGAAGTACAGTTCTTTTGACTGTTTTCTCTTAAAGGTACTTCCTCTTCCTTTCTGGCTCATCAAAGAAGAAGTTACAAGAAGAAATTGATGAATTTTCTGACTCATACTACCAGGATCTTGATCTTGCAGGCATCAAACAGGTATATCTGAATAGGAATTTAAGTTGCTTTCTACCTTAAATTTGTACTATTTTGTGCACAAAATGGCTACACTATGTATAGAAAAAAATGAAAGAAGAATTAAGGTAAAGAGGAGAAGCATTGGTAAAACTTTCAGTACATCCATTTGTTTTTTAAATATGTAGTATTGCTATTAATGAAGAAACATAAAGCAAGCTTTTGACAAAAATGACATGATTTACATAGTTTCATTCTTTCCAGCTCTTAAGTAATGTGGACAGATATGAGGCGACGAAAACTATCGACTATTATAAGAAAAAGTACTGTCCAAAGAAGAAATGGTCCCACTTTTATGGCTGCTGCATTTATTTCCGCCCTTCAATACCATCTTTGTAAGTTTTGTTGACTATACAATTTTACATTTATGGCTTGTCTATCTATCTTAGATTATATGAATTTACTTGGTCTTCTAAATACTTTGTTTTCCCAAATGGTTGTTCAATTGTTTGTAACTTTGTTTGAAGGAAACCAGATTGGGAAGTTTTGTTGGGACTTGCATTGAGGAGGTTGAAGCTTGAAGTTTCCATGGCTGGTGGAAAAGTCAGCCACAGTATTGCTCTTGCTACCCATTTGGTAGTTTTGTCAGTACCAGGTTTTGACGTAGACTTTGAAACTCTATTGAAAAGGTAAGTACATTCAAGATTTTCCGTGTCGATCAGGGATATTTGGTCCATGTTATAGTAGGGTTTGCATGGAAAGAAAAGAGGAGGCTTATGTTCATCTACGGTAGCCTACCTCACACATCTTATTATATAGGTTTTAAAAAATATTACAACTACCAAGATACCCCCAAACCCTAACAAACTCTTCTAGCACTTCCCCTCAAGTTCGAGCATATATATCATATAAACCTAGCTTGGAACAAGTAAACTCTAACCGGTTACAAAATCTTGTAAACATATCAGCTAACTGGTCCCCAAACTTCACGAATGTTGTAAATATACCTCCATTGATTATTTTGTCTCGAATAAAATGATAATCAACCTCAATATGTTTGGTCCTTCCTTGAAATACTCGGTTAGATGCTATATATAAAGCAGCTTGGTTATCACAAAATAATGGGATAGGAGTGGGAGCTGAAAACCCAATCTCCTGAAGAAAATGTTGTAGCCATGTCAACTCACTAGTAGTCTAGTAGTATGAACCATTGCCTTGTACTCTGCTTCAGCACTAGAGTGCGCTATTGCTATCTGTTTCTTACTCTTCCAGCTTACAAGATTACTACTTAAGAGTGTACAATATCCTGTAATAGACCGTCTATTTGAAGGAGAACGTGCCCATTTTGCATTCGTAAAACCTTCTACCTTAAGATGTCCATTCTGTCTATATAGTATCCCAAGATCAGGGGCTCTCTTCATACACCAAATAATGTGAGTAACAGTTTCCCAATGTGAAACCTGAGGAGCCTTCAAGAATTGACTAACAACACTAACTGCATATGAAATATTTAGCTCGGTGATAGTAAGATAGTTCAACTTTCCAACTAGATGATGATAAATGCTAGGATCTTCAAATAATTCCCCTTCATCCTTCTTTATTTATTGATTCCAATCCATTGGAACCTTAACAGGACGAGCACCCAAAAGACTTGTCTCTTCTAACAAATCAAGTACATACTTTTCTTGAGATAAGTTGATACCCGTTCGAGATCTAGCAACTTCAATACCTAGAAACTATTAAAGTTTGCCCAAATCCTTTGAATGAAACCGCTACTGCAAAAATTGTTTCAATCATGCAATGCATCCTAAATCATCTCCGGTAATGACGATGTTATCTACATATACTACAAGGAGAATATTGCCTGCTCTAGTATGTGAGAGAAATACTAAATGATCCGTCTGACATCTTTGGAGACCAAACTCCAATACTGCTTCAGAGAATTTTCCAACCATGCCCTCGGTGATTACTTGAGACCATATAATGTTTTTTTTTAACTTACAGACATGGCTCTGATACTCCCCTTGAGTAACAAACCCAAGTGGTTGCTTCGTATAAACTTCTTCATGTCATTCCCATGTAAAAGGCATTTTTTTTTTTACATCCAATTGAAACAAGGACCAATCGAGATTAGTAGCCAAATAAATAAGAACGCGAACAAATGAAATTTTGGCAACTAGAGAAAAAGTTTCATAGTAGTCAATATTGTACGTCTGTGTATAATCCTTAGCAATCAAACGAGCTTTTAACTGTTCAACCGAACCATCAATATTAAACTTAACAATGTAAACCCATTTGCAGCCAATAGGCTGTTTACCGAGCGGTAACAGATCCAGCTCCCACGTCCTATTTTGATGCAAGGCCTTCATATCCAATTCCATAGCTTGCCTCCAACCAGATTCAAATAACACATCATGCTGTCTTTGAGATGGAAATGGTTGTCTTTTTCTCTATTTTCTGCCTCAATTTTATTCTTATGTTATTGTTATGGAATTATGCTAACTTTTGACACAAGACATGCCTCAACCACCACCCCCACCCACAATACTACCAGTGTGCCATGTGAACCAACGCTCAAGGGGCTTTCTTTTTTTCATTGCAACTGCTGTCTGCATGTGTAAATTAGAGTTTATGATGTATGCCCTTGTTTTCTCCCCTTTTTTTTGACAGTTTCACTTCATCAGAGAAGCATCTTTTATGGAACAAGGGGTTGCATGTTGTGAAATCTCAATGGTTGGAAGACTGCTTGGAGAGGGACCAAAGATTGCAAGAAGGACCATATAGCTTGAAGACCATTGGGGTGCAAGATTTGGAAATTGTAGAGTGGTCAGTTCCAATAAGCTTTTACATTTTTAGAGTTATGCTTGAGCCAGCATATTTTAGATATGGCATCCTGGGAATTGATTTGCCATAGTATTTTCTGACTTCGGAAGATTGATAACTAGTGGAATTGTGAATCTAATCGTCAATGTTCAAGAAATTTTTAAAGTAATAATGGTTGGAAATTTTTGTAATCCTTAATTATGTAAAATGTCTTAAACAACTATGGTTACAAATTTGATTGCACAAATCATCCGTTACAAGTAAGATAGATTTGGTGGAAATATTATGCAGTCTTGTTAAGTGGCATTTATCATAGTATATTGATTTGTACATGAAACAGAAACATTCATTGGTATATATATCATCTGTGTGCGTGCCTGTGCGCATGTGCTATATTCCTTTTCGTCTTCTTTTGTGCGTGTTTTTTTGGGCGGGTGGGCAAGGAGGTTGTGTTACTGATTGTGGTTTTAGGTTACCTTATGTTGTTTTAATATCTGTTCAAAATAAGCCAAAAAGTTGAGATCAGTGAAGTTAAGACTTGTGCAAAATTCCCTCCTAGTCATGATTTATTGCATATTTATAAGCCCTGTTAGCAAATGTTTTCAACATGTAAGATTTTGCTTGAAATTGGAAATCGGGGATCACAAACAGCACCATTGACTTTCACGTTACGTTTGGTTGGAGGAATATAAGAGTTGATTTATGCTCAATAATGTAAAAGTGGAAGGAGAAAACCTAAATTGGGGTTCTCTTTCCACTGATGTATTATTTAATGCTAATTTAGGAATGATACAGTTACAGAAGTGCCCTCCAGCATGATAGAGTCTAATACTAAGGATAAAAAATATACAATCCCTCACCACTCCCCCTCAAGGTGTGGTAAAGATATCATGCATGCCCAGCTCACTTTAGGTTGTGTGAAGAACTTTACAAGACTATTAAAGCTACTGAACAAAAATTCAATAGGTTTCTTTGGAATGGGAAAGGGGAAGGGGCAGCAAAGGCTAAGGTTTCTTGGTGTGATCTTTGTTTTCCTAAGAAGGAGGGAGGTTTGGGGTTGAAGAGGCTAGAAGTTTGGAACCAGACCTCTATGCTTAGGCATATTTGGAGCTTTTTTGGGTAGCGTGGGTGAAAGAGAACCTCTTGAAAAGAAAGAGTTTTTGGAGTGTAGGCATTCCTCAGAATTGTTCTTGGAGTTGGAGAAAATTTTTGAAGCTAAGGGATATTGCCAAAAGATTCTTGAGGTTTGAGGTTGGGAATGGGGAAAGCATCCATCTGTGGTTGGATTGTTGGCATCCTTCAGGGATTTTGATTGAGCAATATGGTTTTAGGACTGTTTATGATGCTCATAGTAATATTGAAGCAAAACTTTCCTCTGTCATATGTAATGGGGATTGGTTTTGGAGTCCAGCCAGGCCAGAAGCTTTAGTTGAGATACAAGCTAGACTTCCTAAAGTTAGCTTGGGTAAACCGGTTTGGACTGCTTCTAAGAAGGGTATCTATGTTAGTTCAGAAACTTGGGAAGCATTTAGAGAGAAGAATGAAGAGTCTATTTGGTGGAAGATGGTCTGGTTTCCTCTTGCTATGAAGGATAGGCTTCTTACAGGGGAGAGGTTACTCAAATGGGGCTATAAGGGTGAAGTTCAGTGCAGTTTCTGCCATAGCCAATTGGAAACTCGTGATCATCTTTTTTTTGAATGCAGTTTTAGCTCCAGAATCTGGATTTTCTGCATGTCTTGTTGCAGAATTGAGCAGCCTCCTGTGATTTGGGATGATCTTGTGCAGCTAGGCTGTAACAATTGGGGGGAAAAATCTCTTCACAGCTTCTTGTGTCGTCAGGTTCTTGGGTCTGTTGTGTACAATCTTTGGCACACCAGAAACAAGCTTCGACATACTGGTACTCTGAGCACTGAAGAGCAGATTTTGAAAAAAAGTCTATGGGAAGTCAGAACTAGACTTGTTGGGAAAGGAAGGTTTCCTAGAACTAGGGAGAATCTTTTGTGCTCTTTGTGGAATTTACCTGCTGATATGCTTTTGTAATGTTGGCTTGTAGGTTTTGTTTTCCCTGTTTTGGTTGGTTTTCTCAGCCTTTGTAAGGGCTTGTAACTGTGTTTGAGGAATTGCTCTTTTTTTGAGCCTAGTTGTTAATGAAATCTCTTATTCATCGGAGGAAAAAAAAAGAAGAAAACTTTACATGACCTGGCCGTTGACAATGGACAGTTTGACCCACAGTATCATCTGAATTTGAAAACAACAGTCCAATTAGATTATGGTCCTATACTCTTACATGTTAGTTCTTTTTGAGTTTGCAGCAGCATTGAATTTTGTTCTGGTTGAAGAAGAAATTGTTCTATGTTTCTATTTCTGAAATACAGGGTTATACCGAAGAAGATTGAAAGTATCTAATTTATTTTTATTTTTTTCTATATATATTTTTAGAATATTAAAAGTTGTCCCATTCAAATTGAATTTTTAAAATGTTGGTCAAAATGTAAAGCGTTACTTACTATTTGCATAATATGAATGCTGTGTGTGATATTTTTCTTTTTGGCTAGATGTTCTGATTGATATAGCTGTTTTGCTGTGTCACGATTTTTCAGCAATCATGATAAACATGACCAGGATCTAGGAGCCCCCGCTGGATTGGACAATGAAGAAAAACAGAATATGTCCCCTTCTCTTGATTTAAGGGAACAGATAACAGACAAAACTGCTTTAGGAAAACCTAAAACTTTGGCCTCATACGAGGGGATCGGGAAAAGGAAAAGAGGAAGACCTGCTGGCACAAGCATGAACAAAGGAAAAACAACTATGACCCAAGCTCGAAGAACACGGGGACGTATTGGACAGAGGCCTGCTAAAATATGTGATAATGAATCAGATGAAAGCTTATCTCATGACGAGAAGACACACAGAGAAGAGAACAACATAAGAGAAGGAAATCATGAAACGGTAGGTACGGGAAGCTCAGAAATCCAAGGGACTGAAATAATAGAAGATTCTGAATCATCAGCTAGAGGCAAGGCAGCGGAGGAGGTTGAAAAAGATATTGGATATGAAGAGTGGCACGATAAAGTTCCAAATGTTGAAATGACTAAAATGCATATTAATAGCAAAGACGGCGAGAGGTTGGAGGAGTTGGAAGTTTTGGCTGATCCGGTTCAAGCCATGTTGTTGGATATGATTCCGAGCCTTGGAGCGAAGGAAGTTGGGACAAGAGAGAGAATTCTCAATGATGAGAAACCACCCTTGGATCCCAATGCAGGGCCTACAAAGAAAAAGAAAGTGAGCTACAAGGATGTTGCTGGTGAGCTGCTAAAGGATTGGTAAAATATGATATGTTTGTTGGTTGTAGGTTTTGTATGAGAATGTGAATGAGGGAAACGAAATGATTTCTCAGTAATACGAGTTTTGTATTATTAGCATAATGCTGGGTCTAGATTGTGATGTGAGCATCTTCAGTAAAAACTGTGAGCTCTCTTCATTGTCTTGTAATATACCAAAGAGATACTATATGCACTATGTTATTGTACTTTTCATATAGACCAAACACTATTGTCATTATATAAATATTGTGATTTTGCCTGAGCATAAACCAGATTGTGATCGACTGATGTGACCAGTTTATTTTTGAGATATCAGGGTGTGCCATGAAACATGAAGTTCGAACGATTGAGGTGGATTGAGGTCTCCTGTAATCTTTTGAAAAAGCAAAGCAGTGAAATCGATATTCACTGAAAATGAACGGCTTAAATTAAATCACGTAAGTATTAAAAAAGTAAGAAAACCAAACACAGTGAAATGGATGATCAGACCAGACCATCCTCTCAGAGTGAGGTGGTCATCACACCAACCACCCCTTGAGGTGACCGGCCATTTCTTTAGAGAATGAAGGGGTGGTTGGAGCATCCCAATTATCATGGATGAGAAGAGGTTGTTTGAGCATTGCCGCCAGTGGCGAAGCCAAGATTTTAGTTGAGGGGGTCAAGGTTATAAAAATAAAATAAAATAATTTAAAAATATAACAAATACAATAAATAAATAATTCAATAAAATTTATTATTGTTCAAAACATATATGTAACTTACAAATTATTGTGTCCTAAGGGGAGTAGCTAAATCGGCTGGGAATCATGTCTCATGAAGCGGAGGTCATTAGTTTGAATCTCCCTCCACCTTTTATGCGGACAAGTCAAAAAAAAAAAAAAAAAACTCACAAATTATTGTTAACAATATAAAAAACATGCAACATCTTTTGAAATGTTGTTTTCCAACCGACCAACATATTTTTTGAACCATGCTCAATTAAAATGAAGCCATGTTTTTTCAAATTATGTTTATGAAAATTTATGATTAACTGATTGACAATATCCTTTTTGTAAATATGTTCTTTGGATTTGGCCTCTATCATTAGGATGGTAAGGATCTCCTGACATAAAAGTTTAATTATGTTCCTGATTTTTTTCAAGTAAAAGTATGAAGAAATAGAAACACACGTTTAAACTTAATCAATTGTTTTTTTAGAAACACCAATAATAGGTTTCTGTTCAAGTGCCGTTGATTTCAAAACAGACTCATCAAATAATTTTGAAGTGGCGCTGATTTCAAGAAAATGAGTTTCAACTTTCAATTTAAAGGGTGTGCGGATGCTTGGGATCAAAAAAGCTCGGCTCGTACTCGACTCGATTGTTAAATGAGTCGTTCGTGGATACGAAACTATACTCGATTATTAAACGATACATACTCGTATAAAACCCGACTCGTTCGTCTAAAGTTCGTGAACATACTAGTATAGGGGCTCGACTTGCTTATTAGCGCAACTCGTATATATATAGTGTAGTTATAGTGTATAACTATTTATAGTTAACTAGTGTATTGTGTGTATTAATCTGAGTTAACTAATTAAAGAGAGCTAATTGGTTAATATATATATAAATTTTTTTTAAAAAAAGTTAGATAATTTGTATATATAATAAACGGTTTTTTTTTTTTTTTTTTTTTTTTTTTTTTTATCAAAGTCAATTTCATATATTAGTAATATTAACCATGTATATTAAACATTTTTTTGCTACTATTAAGTGTTAAGAGTAAACTCCTTTTTGTTTGCTTACAAGTGTCACACACCAATAAAATAAAATCAAGCACTCATCTCTCACAATAATAGTTAGCTTGTCTGTCCCACATGAAAAAAGCAAAAAAACTTTTTCACTTAAGTAATATATAAAAATGATGTAAGCCTCTCTTACTGAGCCAAGGCTGTAGTTGTCCCACATGGATTGGCTCAAAAGGAGAGGCTTGGATTACAAAGTTGCTTTCAATTTGTTGGTTGGGAAGTAAAACATTTTTACTAATATATTATTATTAAATTTAATTTAATTTAATTTGTTTCATTGGTATGATGAGTCATTTAAGTTATTTTTTTTATTTTTTATTTTTTTATTTTAAAAAGTTTGCATTAGCCAAGCCGAGCCGGCTCGGCTCGCCTGCTTGACTCGCCTACTAGACGAGCTCGAGCTCAGCTCGCACAAGGAATTTTCCTTGGTGAGCCGAGCCAAGCTTAAATTTTGGAGCACAACATGAGCTTGGCTCGAGCTCGTGAAATTTTTAAATGAGCCGAGCTTGGACAGCCCTGGCTCGCCCAAGCTCGGCTCATTTACAACCCTATGTGCAGCTAAGCGTTCGTTTGGGATTGCGATTTCAATAAATGCGATTTTAAAAATTGCGTTTTTGAAATCGCTACATTTTAAAATCGCAAAGGCGTTTTAGTAAAATATGTTAAAAAGTACATTTTTATCAAATATTTGTTATGCGAAATCGTGATTTTAGTTTATATTCGCGTTTTTTCAAATAAATACCCATTAACCTGTTTATAGAAATCGCAAATTTTTTTTCCTATTTTAAATTAAGTGTTTTTTAAATTGCAATGGCAAACGTCTTATATTTTACGATATCTTTTAAAAACACAAATTATTCTTGCGAAATCGCAATCCCAAACGCACCCGTTAAACTTCAATGAGCTTTTCATTCCTTAGTTAAACTGTGCGTTTTGAGGGAGAAAAAAAAAAAAAGAAGAAAAAGTAATGATAAATGGCATTTCTCATGTACTGTTGGTCCATTCATCGAGATCAACGTCCTATTAGAATGTTGTTTTATACTGGTTGAACATTCCATCTCCTTTTACATCTGCAACACTTTTATACAATAAAAGATTGACAACTTTTTCTTCAGTTTTTTTTTTTTTCTGAGCCAACGAGCTAGGGTTAAGTGATTTTTCTTTTTTTTTTTTTTTTTTAAAAAAAAAAATTAAAAAAAAAAATTGAAAGAAGTCAAACTACACTACCAACCAAGAAAGAGATGATCAAGCCTTTTCCTAAAAAATGAAATGGGATTTTTCCATACATTCGATAAAAAGTGATTCAAATTTATTTATTTATTTTTTTTTTTCATTTATACGACTATCATTAAAAACATAAAAGAACTTCGTCTGATTCCATTAACAAGGATGAACCAATCCTTAATAGCAGTTACCGTATTTTCTGCTTGTGGGTGTATTTGATTTCTATACCACCTTGTGTTGTTTTAATTTTCCAAACGAAGATAGCCCCCAGAAACAACATACATATAATATTAAATATTCCCATCAAATTAATTAAAACACGAGGTGCTGAAAATCTCTCCCCTCCCAAACATTATAACATATATAGGATCATCAAACGGTGTGGAAAAGATTATAATATATGGCAATGAATAATACACTTGTCAAGAAACAAGGCACAGTAAAAGTACATATCTGGTGTTGTGAAGTAGAGAGTGTGATAAAATACATAGACAAAGACAAAGACATCATCACCATCCATACTTGGCTTGAGTTTCAGCTTTTGTGAGGAACCCTTTTGCACGCCGCTCTGAAAGTTCCATCTCTTTCTGCCTCATATCAAAGTATAAAGAACCAATCTGATGCTTCCTCTTGTGCAGCTTTGAAGGCTTCCCTTTTGTTGAAACGGCCTACACCAGAAATGTATACATATATAATAAATACACCCAATGAAATATAGAATATACTTTTAATACACAAAATGATCCTGTAAGGGAAAAAAAAATTCAATAATCTAATATTGATCAATTTTCAACAAACCTCCTCCATGTCATAACTCAGCAACAAGACATTTTTAAAGAACCAAAAAAAAAAAAAAAAGAAAAAAAAAAAGAAAAAGAAAAAAGATCAGCTCCATAGAATACGTATTTAGAAAAAGCTTCATTTTTAAGCTTTTCTAAAAGTGCGTTTTAAACCCATTCAGGCTCTTAAAATAGGCAAATTGCCACAATTATTCATCAAAGCAAGCATTACTCAACATTTTGTACCTATGTACATTGAAAAGTAGAACAAGATGTAGAGTATAAAAAAATAAAACATAATTAGCTCATTTCGCAGAGATGATGTATCTATTGTCAAGATCTTGTTCAACACAGACCAAAATGGGTAATACTTTCAAAAGGAATCAAGAATTTCCAAGGTAATCTAACTTAGGAAGGGGTCTCCCACATGATTCAACAATGAAGTTAAAAGAGACTCAACAGTGAACATGGCAGAGATGTCTCGACCCCTTCTTTTCTGATTCCCATCCAAAGGCCCCAAGTCTTGTACACCACAAGGTTAGAGCATCATATCTACATTATAGCTGCCTCCCAAACTAGAAGATTTCTGTAAAAGCAGCATGCTCCTCCCAAATGATATTGTCCGGAGATAATTCTTTGGTCCAAGCTTTCTTGTTCATGGTTAAACCAAAGAGATCCGGAAATTAAACATGAAGCAGACTTAAACCATCAAGCATGAATCTGAAAAATTCGTCACACACACCACTGGAATCCTTTCATGAAAGAAGAACCAACTTTAACATTTTCCTTCCCAAGTTCATAACCATATGACCAACCTCCAGCACACAAATTGCAGAATAGACCTTATTTCCTATCCTCTCTAGTATTATGCTTTAGAAACATATGCCTACTTTCCTCACGTACATACCAGGAAACTTTGAAGCACTTGACATTTACACTAGACATTGTTCATTCAATATCGGGCCTCAAAACTTGGAAAGTAAAAGAAAAAGAGCTTATCACATGTTGATACGGTGAAACAGATGCCTAAATAGGCAAATAATATGGTGAGTATTATAAATCAATACTTGCAACGAAAAATTGTCAATGGTACGAACTCCACTATGTCATGTGGGGCCTGCCACGCAAAAATAGGAATCCTTCCCCTAATAAATTGAATTATGGGTAAAAAATCCATTTATAACTATTGACAATCGGGTTCCATCCCTAAATAGTGGTTTCTAAATATTTTATAAAGATGGCATGATTTCCTTATAGTATCATAACATCACAAAATACCATGTATAAAATTGTACAAAAACCTAGAACTCCTAAAAGTTTGAAGCACTCACATCTCCACATGAATGGCTGAAATGTTATAGTTTCAGAACGACTTTACTTCAAGCTCACTCATGGCTAAGCCCCTCCAAGGCTGCTCTAAATCTACTTCAGAAAGTGTGATTCATGAAGCAACTAGGACAAGCACGAAGCTTTATTATTCAGCATTTTTTAGTTTAGCAAGTAAGTAGGGCTGTAAACAAACTGAGCTATTCATGAACAACTTAAGCTTGACTTATATAACTTGACTCGAATTCGATTCATTTACTAAACGAACTAAGGTTGAATGGAAATTTATGCTCATTTATTAAACGTGTCAAACTCATATAAACTCATCAACCTTCATTTTAATTTTTATATTATTGTTTTTCATTTGTAAAAAAAGATTAAGAATTTAAAATATCAAAGACAATTCTCTTCCTAATGTAATGTACTAGACATGACTTAAATCTTTGTGATGAAGAATCTTGATATAGAAATGTGTATACGTATGTGTATGTATATCAATGTATGTATTATATATATTATATAACATATACTAGTATACACTTAAGTTTGTAGATACAGTTATAATAAAATATAAACAGTCCATTTCACGTTAAAAAGTTATACTCGATTTATTATATATACAAGTTAGGTTAATTTTTTTTTGCTAAGTAATATTATATATCAAAAAAAGTGCAAAGCGCCTCTAAATACACAAGAAAGTATACATAGGTAGTCCAATTTAAACCCAAAGACAAAACCAAAGAAGACCCAACCCAAAAAACCCAACTAATAACCACAGCCAAACGGCAAACCAAAGGAAGAACCCAAAGACTAAAGCCCACAATAGCCCACCACCAGCCCTAAAAAACCCAAATCCCCTAATGCATCTCTAGAGGAAAGGAAAATGCATTTTTGGTCCCTACACAACCCCGTTGGCGATGACACCTCTCCGGAGAAGGTCTCCCTCTAGCCTTATAATTGATGGAGCATTCTAAATTCTTGAGTTCTCTCTTCCTTTTTACCTTTGAGGTATAGGGCTCCCGCTCCTCTTCAATATTCGAAAAGAGATTCAAAAGACTTTTCTCGTCACCTCCTTCACCATTAGATTAGGTTAATTTTTATAAGGTCATAACTAAAATTAATTTACCTAATTAACTCAAATGATATTGTCTTAACAATAATTAAGTAATTAATGACTACTAATGATTTATGAAAAGTTATAAACAATGACAATATCTACTTTAAACTTTTCATAAACAATGACAATATCAACTTTAAATAAGGATAAATAAGTTAATGAAAAAATACACTTTGGCCCCCAGAACTACTTCCACTTTTTCACTTGCACCATCAAACTTAAAAAAGTGACATCTGGGTGCCTCAAATTATCACTCCGTTACAAAAAGACCACACTGTTAGCAAGAATCGTCAAAATGAACGGAAAAGTAGTCACGTGCGGTTGCACCACAGGAACAACACCTTTGAACTTGAATTTTCCCCTTTGGTTCGTATTCAAACTAAATCCCATTCCTTGCACTAATTGAAAACCTCAATTCCTAATATTTTCTAGCCTTTTTTTTAATACAAACCCCACAAAATCCTACTTTCCCACTAAAATTCTAGCCATAGATTGTCCTAAACCCTAAAACAAGTTGCTGTCCAGATTCTTCTACATCAAATTTGGCATCAAAACTTTTATCCCACATCAACCATGTTACAAGAAACATTACCACCTATCTCCAAACCTAAATGTTTCACATGATTGCTAGGCACTCCTCCTCAGCAGCAGTTAGCATGTTTAGTAGCTGCTGAAATATCTCCATGTACTGGCTTCCAAGACTCGTCTGAGCATTTTAAATACAGACTGCCTTATTAAATCTTAAAATGCACAGGGGTATGAAGGTCTGCCTTTGGTTAATGAACTTATTTCCAAGAACTAATACTTCAGGCATTTTGATCCAGGATCATACAAATTTGAACATCCGACATGTATTCAAGCCTAACAAAAATTCGAACCCGCATTTAAGTCAAGATAAATCTTCTTAAAGGTTAACCCCCAAGGGGTTGGATCAAGTGGTAAGGGGCCTTGGTCTGGATGGCATTCCATCATGTTTAAGGTTCGAATCCCTTTGGGTGCAAACAATTCCTTGGGACCAGCCCACCAGGGAAGCCAGAGTATTACTCGATCCGTGTAGAGAAAGCGCTTCACACGGGTTTGAGGTTAAAAAGTGGCCCTGCCTTGGAGGGATTCCTCGTCATCAAAAAAAAATCTTAAAGGTTTAAGAATGAAACTTAACATTCTTTTTCAAAATTATCATCTTTTACCGGTGGATTATAAACAAGTCTCATCTTAGGGCTAGAGATCAAGTCCAAACCTGAACCCTTGAAGCTAGTTGACGACTAGTGCTTCATTGGTACCCAATATTGCCAAATGAAAAGAGGAAACTACTAGTTTTACTGCTAGGATGTATCCAATTTTTCTTTATTTTTTTAATAAATCTGGCATGACAACTAAAAGGATTTTGTATAATTTAACATAAACTATCACACACGACGGCAGCAATTAATTTTTTTTTTTTTCTTGTTTTGAAAAGTAAATCATTCTCAACAAAAAGCACAAGGGAATGCAACCTAAATACACTGAAAGTGTACAAGAGAGAACCCCGATTTGGGAGAGGAACAACATAAATACAAAAATTCTAAAAAATTATAGAAGCAAGAACTATCATAAGTCACCATCCAAACATATAAAGATTTGAACATAATAACTTTTTTTTTTATAAGTAAGATCCCATCTTATTAAAAACGTAAGGCGCGATTTGAACTAATAACTTTTAACTCTAAAACCATTCTCTCACAATTTTCGATGTTTTGAGCATTTTGCTCCCTCCAGATGCACCACATTATGCACAAAAAAACCAACCTCCAGCTTTTGATCTACATCGGCTTCCCAACTTACCTCTACAGCACACCGACAACTCAACCACCCTTTGAGCATAACCCACTTGAAACCAAAAAGACGGAAGATCAAAACCCATAAATTTCTAGCCACCTCGTAGTGGAGAAGATCTATCGTCTCTCTGCTCTTCTTGCACATGCTACACCAATCCCTTATTATGATGTGCCTCTCTCTTAGGTTTTTCAAAGTTAAAATCTTTCCTAACGTTGCGGTCCACACAAAAAACGCCACTATCGAATGAGTCTTAATATCCTGTTGTCTTGGTTAGCCCAAAGAATATATTGATTGGAGAAAAGACCCTAAACAATCTATAGACTCAATTGTTTCACTAATATCTAAATAAAAATAAAGATGCAAAAGAGTTATGATGTTAAGCAAAAGAAGTTCTGCAAGGAATATATTGAGTTTTTGCATTTACCACAGCAATGCATGATAATGCCTTTGATATTATCAATGAACAAGCACATGTGCAGAAGAAATATCAGACTTATCAATTACAATGAAGAGCTAAAGCTAAATGACCACACCAAAAAATCAAAGAATACCCAAAAAACAGTAAAGCTACTAATGAAATTACCTGGTAAGCAGGCCCAAACGCTATTCCGGTTAACTTGGCCTGGTCCTCCCTCGGCCGATTCTTCATCAACTCATCCTGCTTCACCTCAACTACTTCCAGGGGAACCTCATTTCTACCTCTCTTCCCAGGCAGTCTAACCCCAGTTGCACCCGTCCCCGACATCTCCTGCACCGACCCAGCAGCCCAATTATTCCCATTCTGCCCATAACTACCATAACTCAAATAATCTCCATGGTTCAAACTATCTCCACCACTCGTAACATATTGTGATTGACCGTCCACATTCACATTTTGATCAACACCCGATTGATAATTCGCATAAGTATCATAATTCACATCATCATTCACTACGTTCTGATCGATGCCCGAATCATAATTCCCATAACTATCATAACTATAGTTCCCTAAATTTGGATCAGTACCCGAATCTTCCTCCGCTCTAATGCCGCCGGAACTGGACGTGAGTGCATCCGTTTCCACAATGGCTCTTCGCCCGGTACCGGAGCTCGGAAGAGCGCCCAATGTGGCAGATTTCTTGGCAGCCGGAAGAATGCTCGACAAGAACGCCTTCACTGACGGGGTTTGCGCCGGCACGGACTCCGATTCTTTTCGCCGGCTTCGTTCTTTTTCTTCGTCTTCATAATCATCGTCGTTGAGGACGGTGGATTTTATCGAAGACGGAGCTATAGGAGGCTTGAATAGGACGACCCTTTTGGTCTTGGGGCCTGAGGATGAGGGATTTGAAATGGGTTGGTGTGGATCTTGCGATTTGGGGCGAGAAAGAGGGATGGGGAGCGATGGGGTTTCTTTGGATTTGGGTTGGGGGAGGGATTGGAAGAGAGAGGAAGATTTGGGTTGGGGAAGAGAGGAGAAAAGAAACGGGGAGGTTGGTTTGGAGGGCAAGGCTGTAGATTTTGGCTCTTGTTGTTGTCGTTGATCTTCTCCTTCTTCGTCTGAAGAGGCGTAGTTGGCTAGCAAAGAGTCCATACCAGCGCCAGAAAGAACAACTCAAAACCCAGTTGAAATTTTGGAGGTCGGATTTTCATTTCAACACCGAGGGAAAGAAAACCGGGTTTTGTCAGTAACGGGTTAGGCAATCGACCGACTACGACATTGGTTGTTCTTTTTTCCTGTTGTTTAAAATAATTAGGGCTAATGCCGTGCGGATTCGGGTAGACTCACTTGAGGCTTCAACCTGTTAAGAGTAAACCCTAACACAATCCGTTTATCTAAATTGTCGTATCTTGAAATCTTAATACAACTTATAAGCGGATGGAACAATACAACTTGATTAAAAAATGGGTCATGTTGGGTTGACTGAATACAAATCGACTTGACCCGCATAATCTATTTAATAAATAAATTATGTTAGGTTGACCCAAACATAACCCATTTAAATTGTTTGACCAATTTATCAATTAGGTAGGGGTGTCAATACGGGTGGCCCACTAACCATTAACCGCTGTAACCACATAGCGGTTATTAGGTTTACTAACCGTAACTGCTAACCGTCTTTCTATATAATATATTTTTATAATTATAATTATAATAATATTTATACATATAACATAATCAATTGATCATTGAATCACAAATTTTTTTTGAGATAATTAAATCACAATTTGAGTATTAATATATTATCACTATAATATATATGATTATATCACATGATCAATTAAATAATTCCTACATATAGCATGAGTATTTTTCTCCTCCCAAAAGAGATTTGTAAGGAGATAAACAAGATGATGCAAAGGTTTTGGTGGGGACATAAGGAGAATGAGAGGAAAATCCACTGGATGAGCTGGGAAAAAATGGGGCTAGCTAAATCAAGAGGAGGAATGGGGTTTAGAGATCTCACTTGTTTCAATAAAGCCCTCCTTGCAAAACAGTGTTGGGGACTGTTGAAAAATCCGGACAGTTTGGCTGCCAGTATCATTAAGGATAAATACTATCACCGGGGGTCATTTTTGGAAGCTAAACTAGGTGGTAGGCCATCTTATGCTTGGAGGAGTCTTCTGTCAGCAAAGGATCTGTTACAAGCTGGTTTACTATGGAGAATTGGTGATGGGAAGGAGGTGTCTGTATGGAGGGATAAGTGGATCCCATGCCCAAGTTCGTTCAAAGTCCAATCCCAATGCCGTATATTACCAGAAGATGCTAAGGTAAGAATTTTAATAGATTCTAACTCAGGTACATGGGACTTGAGACTTATTAATAGAGTATTTGAGAAGGAGGAAGCAGCAATTATCAGTGGTCTACCTCTTAGTCATTATCAAAGACAAGACAAATTAATTTGGCAAGCAACAACAACAGGGGAATTTACTGTGAAGTCTGCTTACCACTTGGAGAAGGGGAGACAACTTTCAGTGAAGGGGGAGAGTTCGAATATGTCTGGTTGTGGTTCTGTTTGGAAGATAATCTGGAGTTTAGGGATACCAAACAATGCAAAAGTTTTCTTGTGGCGGGCATGTAATGAGATTCTTCCTACAAAGGCAAATCTAAAAAAACGAGGTGTCCTTTTGGAAGATGTGTGCGAGTTCTGCAAACAAGAGGTAGAAACTGTGACTCATGCTTTATGGGACTGCCCAGCTGCGCAGGATGTATGGGGTGCTGGGGACAGGAAAATACAAAAGAGCCAATGTGTGGGCGAAAATTTTATGGCTGTGATGGAATACTTAATGGAACGGTGTGAAGAAGAGAATCTGGAGGTGTTTGCTTTAATAGCAAAGGGTATATGGCAAAGGAGGAATGATGTGCTATATGGGAAGGAGTTTTCACACCCAAATAAAATTGTTTATGCAGCTGGAGATTTACTCCAACAATATCAACTGGCAAATAAGAAGTCCCAATCTGATGAGGTGATATGTGAAGTATCTAGGCAATGGTGGAGACCACCAATGTTGGGAGCTTACAAGGTGAATTGGGATGCAGGGATTAATCCTAGACTACCATGTATGGGAGTTGGTGTGGTTATCAGGGATCATTTAGGACAGGTGTGTGCAGCGCAAAGCAAAAGTATTAAAGGGGCCTTTGAACCTACTACAGCAGAAGCTATTGCGGCCTGTCATGCAGTGGACTTATGTAAAGATCTTGGGCTACCTTCAGTAGAGTTGGAGGGTGACTCAATGATAATTGTTAAGGCCATTACAAGTATGGAGTTGAATGGAGCGAGTTATGGGCATATAGTGGAAGATATAAAAGAAGTTCTGAGAACTTTGAGGAGTTGGACTATCCACCATGTTCCAAGAGAAGCAAACCGTGCAGCTCATGGGCTTGCAAAAGCTGCTACCAAAAAGAAGGAAGATAAAATCTGGTTTGAGGAAGTCCCAGATAGTATTTCTAATGTAATTACTTTAGAGCTTAGTGCTCTATGTTTGTAGAGCTTCGGCTCTGTCAATTTATTGACATGTTCCATTTGAATGAAGATGAATTTGTTGGTTCAAAAAAAAAAAAAATTGATTATTAAATCATTTGATTATATAATAACAAATTATACATATATAATATGACATAAATCATAAGTATACAAATTCATGCTAATATAACAATTAAGTACTTAGATACTTAGTTCCAATGTATGTTATAAACTTATAAGTCTATATATGTTATAAATTATAATTATACATATATGCATATAAATAATATAAATGTATAAGATCAATACTTAATCATATGATTCAATGACAATTCAAATACTTTATTCAAGTTAATCATATTAAATTTTAATAGGTTATGATTTATATTTTAGGATTTTTTTTTTAAAGTGCAAGTAAATGTAAATTTGGGGTCAAATATTTTTGGATTTTTCAATATGAGCTCTTTTTATAGCAATTTGGCCCAAGAAGACACTAAAAATGCAAAAAACAAATGAGGTAAAAATGCTACTGTGATCCAAAAAAAAGAAAAGCCCAAAATTGAAAATTGGTTATATATTTATCTTAAGAAAGCTCAAAAAGCCCAAAAAAACCGAAAAAAAACCCCCCAAAAAAAGCTTAAAACGCCTAATTTTGAAAAAGCGGTTATAGCGAGAGGTTACATGTTTTACTAACTGTTAACCGGCGGTTAGTAGCTAACCGCTAACCACTAGGCGGTTACTATTGCGGTTAGTGAAATTTAACAACCGCTAAGGCGGTTACGGTTAGCGATTTTTGACAATAACCTCTAACCGTGACTGCATTGACACCCCTACAATTAGGTCACCTATGGGTTAAATGGGTTGACTCGAGATTGACCATTTTATTAAATGAGTTAGACGGGCCAGCTTGGTAGTGACCTAAACCCAATTATCCAAGCTCTAACTCATTGATTTTGTGTCGGTTTTATGGGTCGTGACAAAAATTGTCAATTTAAAAAAAAAAAAAAGTCACTATTGTTTTTTATTTCACTTATTTCTTCTCATCGGCCAACTCTAAAAACTCTCTCTCTCTCTCTCTCTGTATATATATAACCAAACTCTAACCCAATAGTTTTGTCATTCCCTTGGGTTACCCTACCATTTTCTCAATATTTGTTCTCTTCCCAAGATCTCTCCAGGACTCCTGGACAGTTAGCCTTCAATTATTTCCCTGCTCATTTTCATTGGATTCCTGAGCATCCTTTGAAGGATTTATCTTTTTTCACTGATATTCTTATCAAAACCAAATCTATCAAATTTAGGAATATTCCCAAGAAAGATAACCCTTTAACGGCTATCGGGACTGTTGCCTATATTGTCAAATTCATCTCTGTAGAAGAGTGGGGTTCTCACCCATCTCAGCTACTCCCATCTTCTAATTCTCCAGTTTGCTTTTCATATTATGACTATGTCAATGCCTGGTTTCGCTTTATGCTTTACCAGAATTCCGAATCCAAACACTTTTGGTTCATAACTTTCATTGAAGATTTCAATTGCCAGCTTCCCTCTTGGTTCAAACATTGGTGGGATTATTTTGGCCTAACAATTGATGTTCTTCTTGGTCCTCTGGTTTATGCTTTTCATCTTTTCTCCTCCCATGTTGGCTGTAAAGGCTTTATTGCCCATTACAACCCTATTTTTTCTCCCATGCTTTATTTTGCCAGAGAATTCAGAATCCCTTGGTTTCTCAAATGGAAATATACCAGAAATCAAGAGAAGATTGAAAGGCGATGGTTTATGTGCAAAACTTGGACAATGTCTCCAAAAATTGGTCCCATTGTTAAAAAAGTTGAGCTTATGACAAGCAGATATGATGCCATTGTGCCATACTCTGCACCTACTCCTCCTGTCCCCAAATATTGTTCTAAAAAGAAGCAATGGATTCAAAGATATCTTGATTCTGTTGGCCCTCTTGACAATGAAGAATAATTCGGGGTTGAAGACATGTGAAGAATTGGGCCCCTAACGGTCCTCAATGTTCAGCATCATCTAGCCCCACAAACGGCTAGTTTTCTCAGGTTTTCCCAAAGACTGGCTCCATGACGGCCAGTATAATTCAGTTCGACAGAACTAACCCGGACGGCTGGTTTCGGATTATTTGGTTCTCCTTGATCTCAGACGGATCACTGTTCATTTATACTTGGAGTTACTGTGCAAAATCACTGTTCACTTTTACTGTTCATGTCCGGACGACACGCGCAGGATTACTGTTCAGATGCACTGTTCACTCACTGTTCAAGATTTGTCCGCCGACACTACAGTGCCGACAATCTACTGTTCCAAATTAGTGCTTTCACCTTAGTATTGTTTTGTTCCTCTTGATTGGTTAGAACAGAACAGGTACTAATACAATTGTAGTTGATTCTATTAAGAAGAGCAAACCCAAAATCTTTCGTAGGATTGATAGATCCGTTCCAGATCTTTTGGAGGTTTAATTCCGTTTCAATCTTACAAAAGTTTTGTTCAAGAATTCTGATGTTAGAATCAGTTGGTTCTTGAGGGAGTTTTTCAAAATTGGTGCTAATGCCTTGTTCATAGGAACTAGCATTATTTTCTGAAAATTCATCAAGAAATTTGTCAATCTTCTCAAGGTCAGTTTGAGAAGTCTTTTGATATGAAAGTTTTGACAAATCAGAGAGAGATTGGGAAGCAAAATTGTTTTGCTCAATGATTCTCCTATCGTTCGTGATAGGGTCCTTATCATGAGTTTTGAAAGGGGAGCACTTGATAACCATGTTGTCGACATTAAGAAGAGTGGTCTCAGTGGGAGGATGGGAAGATCTGATTTCAGATTTATCCTCTCTGACAAACTTCTTTTTGACAACGTTCAAATCATTTTCGTCCGGAAAATGTTTTTGGAGAAAGTCAAAAAACAAAATGTGAGTCTGGGACTCGATCATAGCTTCGGCCCATTGGACCTTGATACGATCTCGTTCCTTTTGGGAAAACTTGGCACGGTAAGAATGCCGCAACTCACGATTTTCTTTTGAAGAAAAATCTTTGTTCAAAGCTTTCCAATCAATAACAGAGAAGAAATCTTTGATATGGGCAGTGATAACATTACACTGATGGGGAAAATCAGAAGGAATAGGAGCAACAAAATCAGAAGCAGAGGGAGAAAGAGATCCGCGATCGTCATCCGTCAGTGGATGATTTTTCGTGGAATAAAAAGCAGATGAAACTTGGGAATCAGTGGAAATTCCTTTGAGTTTCAAACCAGGACTAACTGTGGGATGAAGATGAGGAGAATCGTTAAGGGATTCGTCGACATCTTTATCTCTACGACGGAGTCCTTCTGAGGTCGTTGAACCAGCAAAAGAGTTCCTTCGTTCGTTAATCAACAGGGGACGTTCAATTCTGTTTGAATATCCCAAATCAGCAAAATTGATTTTAACAGATCCATCCATGTATTGTTGGATGTAATCAAGATTAGAGGCATCGTTAACTACTCGAGAAGGTTTTGCAACATTCTCCAAAAGCCACTCGTTGGGGAGTTCAATCTCCGACCACCGAATCATTTTTGGAGTTTTAATATGAGCATTCTGAGTAGAGCTCTGAATCAACAGAGTCGATTCGCCAGTATTCTTAATCACAGCACGTGGATCAAGATTTGTTTTCATCAACTTGTAATAAATACGGTAGATGATAGCAACAGGATGGCTACCTTCTTCCATATTATAACCAGATGTGAGAATATTCAGCGTCAGTGCTTTCAGAATATAAACATCGGTTAAACTCAAAGTCATGTTGGGGAAAACATCAAAGTGGACAGGGCCACCAAATAATGAAGACTGAATTAAACCAATAATGCTTGTTTTAAAATCAAGAAAACGAGCATCACGCAAACAAAGCAAGACAGATGCATTAATACCGAGTCGAGTCAAGGATTTGACAGCAACTTGGACAGAACCAATATGCAAAAATGTAAACTTTTTAGCAAGAGCATTGTTAACAAAACGCTTGCTGAACAAGGTAATAGTCTGATTATTACCAGTGACCGGAAAGGTCTGTTCAACAGTTTTGACAGAATACTGAATCTTAAAAGAAGATTGAAACCAAGTAGTATTGTAGACATCCCTAGCGTCCAGCTTGGGAATGTTCCACTTACTGAAATCATTATCACCATCAACCAAAATATTTTCATAGTTAACCACGTCCGGTGGCAAACTTGAACCAGAACTAACAGAAGATGTAGATCTCCACATTATGACACACAAACTAGACTCATAATCACTCACTGGGTGAAGTCTTCAAGGATCTCATCCTA
The DNA here is from genome assembly GCF_965113065.1 of Corylus avellana. Classification (NCBI taxonomy): domain Eukaryota; kingdom Viridiplantae; phylum Streptophyta; class Magnoliopsida; order Fagales; family Betulaceae; genus Corylus; species Corylus avellana. The sequence continues at coordinate 14,717,336 of NC_142498.1, forward strand.
GGTACTCACTCACTGTGTAACCAGTCTCTATGTGTAGGCTTCTTCCTAAGACACCAGACTATCTGCACATACCCTTGGCCTAGCCCTCTGGTGAAACTATCCACACATACCCTTGGCCTAGCCCTAAGCTGAAACCAGAACTATTCGCACATACCCTTGGCCTAACCCACAGCTCTTCTTCATGCCCTGACACCAACTCCAGGCTTAAGCGGGACTTACAGATACCTCAACACTGTAGTGACGGGGTGGCGAACTACCGTTCCTTACAACAGAGGTGACGGGGTGGTGGACTACCGTTCCAACAAAAGTGACGGGGTGGCAGACTACCGTCTAACAACCTAGGATCTCAACACAGAGAAAGGTTAACAGGGGGTAAATAAAGAGGAGGAGGCAAAGACTGGGTATGTAAAAACCTTTGCTAAAGTAAGCGTTCGAACTTACTGAAGTAAGGACAATAAGAAGGAGAAGAAGAAGAAGAATGGCTGGAGGATAGAGTGTCTCAAGGAACCGCTCAAAAACCTCTGCCTTACAATGGGGGAGGGGAGCCCGTTATATAGGCTTGAGAAAAGTAAAAACAGAAAATTACAATCATGAGCCGCGTCCATGCGGTCAAAAGCAAATAGTAAAAGTAAACAGTCATGGCACGTCTGGCACCAGTCTGAACAGTGAAAGCATCAATCTGGAACAGTAGATTGTCGGCACTGTAGTGTCGGCGGACAAATCTTGAACAGTGAGTGAACAGTGCATCTGAACAGTAATCCTGCGCGTGTCGTCCGGACATGAACAGTAAAAGTGAACAGTGATTTTGCACAGTAACTCCAAGTATAAATGAACAGAGATCCGTCTGAGATCAAGGAGAACCAAATAAACCGAAACCAGCCGTCCGGGCTAGTTCTGTCGAACTGAACAATACTGGCCGTTATGGAGCCAGCCTTTGGGAAAACCTGGGAAAACTAGCCGTTTGAGGGGCTAGATAAGACTGAACTTTGAGGGCCGTTAGGGGCCCAATTTCTTCACATGTCTTCAGCCCCTGGGTAGGGGTAGTAGTCTTGTGAGTCTTCAAAATATGGTGGAACCTGGATGGTCTTCTCAGCAGATGGTTTGGACGTCTCGTCTTCGTCATCTTCTAAAGTATCCAGGGCAGCAAGCAAGGCTTCAATCATTTCTTTCTTCTTGGAAGAATTCTTCTTTGAAGAGCTTGAAGAAGCCGAATGGGGGGAAGCAGGGAAACTTTCTTTCTCTCGTTTTGGAGATGAGAAAGCACTGGGAGGAATCAACAAATTAGACAGGGCAGACGCTTTTGGGGCAGGAAGGGCCTTGGGAGCGCGAGCCATGTTTTTAACTTCAAGGACAATGGAATCATTTTGTGAGTATTTATCCCACCATTTGATATACCAATGCCTTTGGATTTTGTCTTCCGAGAGGTGGTATTGCCATCTCAGAATCCAAGGAATCTTGAATTTTTTAACAAAATGAAGCACAGTTGGAAACTTTGCTCCATAGGAATCAACCTTGTAATGGCCTTTGAAAATTTGAAAGGCATCAACAAGTTGGAGGGGGAGAATATCAGGGAGACAACCAAATTGGTTCCACCACCTGGAGAACCAGAGAGGGAGAATACCAGAAAATTCTTTATCAAAACTGACAAACCAAGAATGTTCAAATTTCGAGGTTTGATGAAGCAGGAATTTGAAAAAGGCATCCACGTAATCATAATAATTACAGGGGATGTTAAACCCGTTAAGGGACTTGGAATCAGAAGGGTGATTACCCCATTCTTTTTCCGAAATAATTCTCTTGAAATAAACACTGTGGTAAATTGTTTTCTGGAGGTTAATCTTATCAGGGATGACCTTGAAGAAAACAGAACCTGTTTGTTTCAGGATAGCAGAATAATAAGCCAAGTTTTTCGAAGGATGTTCAGGAATCCAATGAAAATTTGGAGGAAAATAGGAGACGGCAATATCTCCGGGGGTAAGGGAAGGGGAAACCCGATTTAACTCAACAAAAAATAAATTTTGGGAGTAGGGGAGGGTCATGTATTTTGACGACGTCCGGTCGTACTTGACTGAAGGTTTTTGGGAAGGATCCGCAAAGGGATCAAAGGGGGCAGCAAGAGTGCTGGAATAAGAAACCTGGGAACCAGGACAAAAGGGGGTGAATCTGTTGGTTAGGGCAACAGATGAAAACGGCAAAGGGGAAGCATTGGGAACAATGGAAGACTCTGACTTGATGGTCAGAGCCTTGGAAGTAACTTTCTCTTTTTCTTTTTTGCCTGCCATGGTGGCACTGCAAAATTTCAAAAGGAAAGAAATCAGAAATAAAGATGTAAAAATCTTTAAAATATCACAAAATAATTTTAAAATTATTTTGATGCAAAGTAAAACAGTTATAATAATATGCGCCATGTGATGGGTGCAGGTATGATCAGTAGGTAAAACACGACCGTCAGGGGGAGTGTTTAAACAAGATAAAGTCCTAATGGGAGTAGGGTACTCATCAGACTCTAGTCCTGAAAACCTATTAATCAACCTATTAATATCAATCTCAAATTTGGAAACGAACTCAAACTGAATTTTAGTACCAAATTTGACAGCAGAAACACCAATCTCATCAACAGAAAATGGATAAAGCAAAGAAAGAAAAGGCATGCCAAGAATAACTTTTTCTTTCATGTTTTTGACAAGAACAGCAGAAGTATGAAAGCGAACATTCTTTTGACAAACATGAATGTTACCGAGCTCATACTTGATATGCAATTTGTTTCCACTAGCAGAATTTAATCTTTGAGTGGAAGGTTCAAAGTATTTTTTGGGAACAAAATCTTCTTGAATGCAATTCAAGTCAGAACCAGAATCAATTAAAGCAATAGCATCAAAAGCATATTCATCAGAAATACGGATATGAATTTTTGAATACCATTTGGGAGGAACAACTTTAGAAATCATACTGACAACCTTAACCTCATCAGAAAGAGGTTTATGGGTGGATTCAGCCTCATCCTCATGCTCAGAAATTTTTGTGTCTTCGTTACTGGAAGCACTTTCTGGAAAACATTTGTTAAGATTTAACAGTAGGAGCTGTTGTTGCAAATCTTTGTTTTCCGTTTTCACAGCTTGCAGGTCAGCCTGCAATTTCACAATATCTTTCTTGATGTTACTGATCTCATGCTGCAATTCTGAGACAGTAAGCACTTTGTTTTTCGGGTTTGAAAAACGTTTCAAAGTGTCTTCAAGAGAGATCTTGGAAGTAGCTGGTTTTTCAAAATCTTTTAACATGAGTTTCTTAAGTTTTTTAAGATACTCTTCTTTTAACTCAGGATTATCAATTTTTGAAATCAAAGTTAAAAGCAAATCTTCTTGTTCTTCTGACTTAGACATCATTGAACAAGTTTTTGTGTTGCAGCAAGAACCGGCACAGTTCTCAAATTTGTAACAATTTTCATAAACAGAAGAATCAGAATGATAATCAGAATCCGAAGAGGATGGAAGATCATCATTAGAAGAATAATCAGAAAACCCATTGTTTTGGAAAATTCTGAAAATCTTTTGCTTTTCATCGTCCTTGATGTTTAAAGCATTGATCTCTTGTTTAATCTTTTTGGGAGGCTTAGGGCACTTGTCAGCATAGTGTCCAATTTCTCCACAGTTGAAACATTTATCTTTTGAAAAATATTTTTCAAATTTAGAATTCTTGCTCCTTTTGGGAGACTTAGACTTTGAAAATTTAGTTTTGTTAAATTTTCTTGTCTTTGATCTGTTGTAATATGGAGGGGAGGATTTCACGAAATCTTTTCTGGTTTTCTTCTTATGCTTCTTTGAAGGAGCAATAGGAGGCAAACCGAATTGTCATTCCCTTGGGTTACCCTACCATTTTCTCAATATTTGTTCTCTTCCCAAGATCTCTCCAGGACTCCTGGACAGTTAGCCTTCAATTATTTTCCTGCTCATTTTCATTGGATTCCTGAGCATCCTTTGAAGGATTTATCTTTTTTCACTGATATTCTTATCAAAACCAAATCCATCAAATTTAGGAATATTCCCAAGAAAGATAACCCTTTAACGGCTATCGGGACTGTTGCCTATATTGTCAAATTCATCTCTGTAGAAGAGTGGGGTTCTCACCCATCTCAGCTACTCCCATCTTCTAATTCTCCAGTTTGCTTTTCATATTATGACTATGTCAATGCCTGGTTTCGCTTTATGCTTTACCAGAATTCCGAATCCAAACACTTTTGGTTCATAACTTTCATTGAAGATTTCAATTGCCAGCTTCCCTCTTGGTTCAAACATTGGTGGGATTATTTTGGCCTAACAATTGATGTTCTTCCTGGTCCTCTGGTTTATGCTTTTCATCTTTTCTCCTCCCATGTTGGCTGTAAAGGCTTTATTGCCCATTACAACCCTATTTTTTCTCCCATGCTTTATTTTGCCAGAGAATTCAGAATCCCTTGGTTTCTCAAATGGAAATATACCAGAAATCAAGAGAAGATTGAAAGGCGATGGTTTCTGTGCAAAACTTGGACAATGTCTCCAAAAATTGGTCCCATTGTTAAAAAAGTTGAGCTTATGACAAGCAGATATGATGCCATTGTGCCATACTCTGCACCTACTCCTCCTGTCCCCAAATATTGTTCTAAAAAGAAGCAATGGATTCAAAGATATCTTGATTCTGTTGGCCCTCTTGACAATGAAGAATAATTCGGGGTTGAAGACATGTGAAGAATTGGGCCCCTAACGGTCCTCAATGTTCAGCATCATCTAGCCCCACAAACGGCTAGTTTTCTCAGGTTTTCCCAAAGACTGGCTCCATGACGGCCAGTATAATTCAGTTCGACAGAACTAGCCCGAACGGCTGGTTTCGGATTATTTGGTTCTCCTTGATCTCAGACGGATCACTGTTCATTTATACTTGGAGTTACTGTGCAAAATCACTGTTCACTTTTACTGTTCATGTCCGGACGACACGCGCAGGATTACTGTTCAGATGCACTGTTCACTCACTGTTCAAGATTTGTCCGCCGACACTACAGTGCCGACAATCTACTGTTCCAAATTAGTGCTTTCACTGTTCAGACTGGCGCCAGACGTGCCATGACTGTTTACTTTTTACTGTTTGCTTTTGACCGCATGGACGCGGCTCATGATTGTAATTTACTGTTTTTACTTTTCTCAAGCCTATATAACGGGCTCCCCTCCCCCATTGTAAGGCAGAGGTTTTTTGAGCGGTTCCTTGAGACACTCTATCCTCCAGCCATTCTTCTTCTTCTTCTCCTTCTTATTGTCCTTACTTCAGTAAGTTCGAACGCTTACTTTAGCAAAGGTTTTTATCTGTATAATCTATAACGATTATCTGTTTTATCAACTGTTTTAATTTTCAGTTGTTTATTTTGATTATCAATTGTCATACCGCCATACTGGTCGGTTCTATTGCTTTGATTTTCAAACTGCTTATGTTCTGCATCTATTATCACCTCCCCCTCATCCCCTGCATCTCTATGCATACTGCGCTTCCACCCCTCCCCCTCCCCATCCTGTTGCATCAGGAATTGAATTGTTGGAGCCTTTGATGTATTCAATATCGAAATCAAAAACACTCAAAATAGCTTGCCATCTGGCAAAAATCTGTTTTGATGCAATATTTTCAACATCTTTTTTCAAAATATACTTGGCAGATTTACAATCGATTCGCAAAAGAAATTTTTGGTTGAGCAAATCAGACTGAAATTTGGTAATGCACAAAACAACAGAAAGTATTTCTTTCTTAATAGTACTATAATTAATCTGCGCAGAATTCCAGGATCCAGAATGGAATCGAACAATTTGTTCAGAGGTTTCTGGGTTGGATTCTGATAAGACAACCTGTTTAAGGATACCTCCAAAGCCAATATCGGAGGCGTCAATATCAACAATCTTGAAAGAATTATCAGAAGGGATGCCAAGGCAAGGGAGAGTCTTGACATGGAGTTTGATTTCTTTGACAAGAGAAGTATGGATATCAGTCCAAGGGGGAGGATTGCCTTGCAACCTTTCAAATAAAGGTTTACAATGTTTTCGCAAATCCTTGTAGAAATCAGCAATATAATTCAGAGAACCAAGAAATCTTTGAAGCTGTGATATATATATATATATATATATATGATTGATAATTTTTAACAGAATTTTGAAACTTGATACAAACATGATATAAAATTAGTGAGCTAGGGTTTAGTGTAATAAGATTCGGGTCAAACCGGGTCAACCCAGTTAGATACGATTAATAAACAGGTCAATCTTGGGTCAACCTACAAAAAAATGCAATATTAGTAACGTATGTTCATTATTTTTTGTCATGTCACCATTTAGTAACGTGTTACTTTACCCACGTCACTATTTGGTAACGTGTCAAATTTGATACGTTACCAATTGGTAATATGTCAAACTGGCACGTTACTAAATGATAATGTGTCAAATTTGACACGTTACTAAATGGTGACATGTCAAATTTGACACGTCACCATTTTGAAAACTGAAAAAAAAAAAAAAAAAAAAAAAAAATCAAAATCAAAAACTTTAGTAATGTGTCAAAGTTGACATGTTACTAAATAGTAACGTGTCAAAGTTGACACGTTACTAAATGGTAACGTGTCAAATTTGACACGTTACTAAATGGGAAAAAATATAAAATTAAAAAATAAAATGTCGAAAATTTTAGTAACGTGTCAACTAAATGGTAACGTGTCAAATTTGACACATTACTAAATGGTAATGTGTCAAATTTGATACGTTACTATTTCAAAAACTGAAAAAAAAAAAAATAAAAAAATAAAAAAAAATAAAAAAAATAAAAATAAAAATAAAAAATTCGAACATTTTAGTAACGTGTCAAAGTTGACACGTTACTAAATGGTGACGTGTCAACTTTGACACGTTACTAAATGGTGACATGTCAACTTTGACACGTTGCCAATGGGCATTGGAAACATGCGCTAGCTGCTTCCCTCTTTTTCTCTTTTTCTTTCTTCTTCCCTCATTTTTCTTCCTCCCAGCCGCGCTTTTTCTTTCTTCTTTCTTCTTCTCTTTTTCTCTCTTTTGCTCTCACGCCCAGTATACCCCAGTGGCAGCTCCCTCTTCTCTCAAATGGGAAGAAGAAAAAGAAAAGGAGAAGAGAAAAAGAAGAGAAGATAAGAAGAAAGTGAAAAAGAAAAGAGAAATTTTGCTGTTGGGTTTGGGTTTGGGTGTTTTAAATTTTTCTGCTGGGTTTGGGTGTTTGAAATTTTTCTTGGTCTGATTTTCTGGTTGGTTTGGTTTGATTTTCCAGGTTGAATCCACTTGGGGAACGAACATCGTATACTCTAATGGGTAATTTTTTTGATTTTTCTAGTTAATTTTTCTGATTTTTCTAGTTGAATTTTATGATCTTTTTATCTCTTTCAAATTAATTAATTATTTGCAACTTGTTTAGTTTCTTGTCTTAATTACATGAGTACTGTGGACCCAAGACACTATAGAGGAGTAAGGCAGAGACTGTGGGGGAAATGGGCAGCCGAGATTCGAGACCCACAGAAAGCAGCAAGAGTTTGGCTTGGGACTTGCTTACGATGAAGCAGCTCTGAGGTTCAAGGGAAGCAAAGCTAAGCTTAACTTCCCTGAAAGAATTCAAGGGAGAAACGAAATAGGTTACCTCACTACTAGTCGAAATTCCGGAAATAAATTTGAAAAAAAGAATTATTATTTTTTATTAATTTTTTAAACTTTAGTAACGTGTCAAAATGATGGCACGTTACTAAATATTTAGTAACGTCTCAATTTCTGACACGTTACTAGTTAGAATTTAGTAACATCCAAATTAGTAACACGCCGCACACGTTACTAACCACACGTTACTAACCTTTAGTAATGTGTCAAGCTTATTGACACGTTACTAATGTGTCGTTACTAATTAGAAGGTATTTTGTAGTGATATAGCTCGTATAAAGTTAAAATTACATTTCAACTGCATCTACTTCCCATTCTTTTAATAATTATCGTTGATGCTTAGTGAGGAGGCTATCATGGTATTTGTTGTAAAGTAATTTTATTTTCTTTATTTCTATGTGTTTATTTATGTAGATGAACTTTATTGGACTGTAATATTATTTTAATTGGATATTAGATAAGAAGTTAGGCTATGTTAATTATAGTTAAAGATAATTGGATATAAATTAATAAATTGATTGTCATGAATCTAGTTGTGAATATGTATAATTTATATAATTTATGCTTATAAGGTAGGAAATTGTGTTGATCAGGTCATATCAAGTATTTGACTCAATTTAACCCATTTATATTAAATAGGTATAAAATGGCTAAAATAGGTCATGTTCGGTTAACCCAACATGATCTATTTATTAAATAGGGTTATGCGGGTCATGTTGTGTCACCTATTTATTTAAGAGTAATGGTAGAGACCATCTTTTTATCTTCTTAAAGCTGGTGGTGTGGCTTTCAAAATCACAATTAGATTAAAATTCAAGTATGATTCATCTAAAATTTAATGGTGCTTTTGAAAGCCACATCAACTTTAGGAGGATAAAAAGAAGATAAAAAGATGGTCCCTATCATTACTCTTTATTTAAATGGGCCATGTCAAAGTTGAGCAATTTGACCCGCTAACTAAAGAGGTTAAGTTAAGGTTGATCTATATAGTCGTGTACCTATCTTTCTTTCGAACTTTCACAGTTTGGAGCCTAAAGTTCAACTAAAATCCTAGGTTGGAATGCTAGATTGTAACCCTAGACCCAAGCGTTCAACATCATATCGCCGAACGTTCGCTTAAGACCCTAGCTTTGAACGTTTGACATAGTACAACCGAACATTCACTTAAGACCCTAAGACCATTGGTCCGATAGTACACCGAACATTCAATAGTACACCCTAAATGTTCAACAGCTGGCAATACTGATAAAATAACACCTCATCCTTATCCACCCCTTCAACCCATTCTGCTCCTTCCAATCAGATTGCTTCTAGAGTGAGTGTGACAGAGTGTCTGCTCCTTCCAATCAAATTGCTTCTAGAGTGAGTGTGACAAAGTGCCTTGGAGAAGGAGAAGCATTCTTGGTCTTTTGTGATTCAAAGGAGGTAACTTTCCTAACCTAAATTTTTCTTTAGCTGTTGTTTTACTGTTTGGTTTCTTTTTCATAGCATAGATTGTAGGTTCGAGCTTCTAGATGTTTTACGTGTTTTATTCTGCATGAGTGCATTATTGTGGTTTAAGACTTTATTAAGGATCATGTTAAGACATTAGGACATGCCTAAAGGAGATTTTGTGTATGATGTAGAAGCATGACGCCCCAATAGATTTGCCATGAAACCCATAACCAAAACCAAAACCTTATACCACTCCTCTCATGTCCTAATGTCCTAAAGGAGACATTAGGACATTAGGACATGCCTCTCTCTCTCTCTCTCTCTCCCCCCGTCTTATTTCTCTCTCAAACCACATCTCTCTCCCTGACTTACTCACTTTCACTTTTCTCATCCTATTTCTCCCTCTAATAAAACTTCTTTATTTCTTAGTTTTTTTTGGGTATGATGTAGAAGCATGATGCCCCAATAGATTTGCCACGAAACCCTTAACCGTAACCAAAACCTTATACCACTCCTCTCATTCCTCACAGTGGAATTTAACACCACTAACCCCAATAGCGCTACAATTCTCAACAAGTTCAAGCAAGGGTTGAACCCAGAACTCCTCAAATAGCTAGAGAATGATGGTGACACGTGTGGGTCTAAGTGGTGGCCATATGTGTTTTGCTTTGCCAAAATGTGATTTATTGCAATACATTGGTGTTCTTTGTTTGATTTGTGTTCTAATGTGTTCTAATTTCATTTCAATTTCAGAATGAGAACCTCTTAATCATATTGGGCAAGCGCTAAAAGAATGGATATTTAGTTCGGCTAACCCTAATACTTGGAAACTTTCTTGGGAACGCTTTCCTCTCTGTCAAACTTGAAACTTTTTGGGAACAATTTTATTGGAAGAGACCATATAATCAGAATTTGGAGAAGAATGCTTAGATTACTTCAACGAAGGGGAAGGGGAGTTTCCTTCAATGAAAAAAAAAAAAATGGAGGAGGGACAAGCTTGCGTGCATAGAGACGGGTGAGAGGAGAGAGAGAGAGAGAGAGAGAGAGAGAGAGAGTTTTTTTCTTTTTTTTAAAATTTTTTTTTTTTTTATGGTTATAATAAGTAGTGGGAATGCTATAGTGCAGCGATCCTAAGGTTTAGGAAAAATATAGGAGATATGCTGTGGGTGACTTTTTGTGACTTTTTTAAAAATTTTCCTTAATATAGGAAAGACAACCATTTATAGGGAATCTGCTCGGAATGCTCAAAGGGTAAGCCCTATAGTCAAAAGAGATTACTTTTATGTTTGGCTATCCAATGGTTGTTTTGTAACTGACACAACCATGTTTGATTGATGGGACACTATAGACAAACGTTATTAGTGGAGTGGGCCACCCAAGATAAACTCAGTTGGGCTGCTAGTGATGGACAATATGCATCGGTATTGTACTACAGGTCTCTTGGGACAACGCCAATCCTATTGGGAGGAGAGTGTTAAACTATGACATGTTTCTCTTAATTATCATGTATTATATATATATATATATATTCTCTTGTAGTATAGGGTTTCTTTCCATTACTGGCTTCAGACTAGAAACTGAAGATCTAGTAAAGTGCGAGTCCGCCGAGTTGGGTTCTAATAATTCATGAAAGAGATTATCATATTCCCACAATTCAATTAGATGCGAAATCTAGAAAGCCCCTTTTCATGGTTGTAGAAAAGGAATTATTATCGCTTAGTGCTTGTGCTAAGGTATTTTTGTCCGAATCCTTTCATTTTAAGGAATTATATATATATATATATATTGGCACATCATATGATCTTTAAATTGGATAATCTTAACTTACATTACTGCATGTGATTTATAAATAACTGAGTTTCCTATATAATAACTTGTACACTATGTGTACTATTACTCACTAAAAGTCGTGGACTTACACTTGTATCTTTTCCACATATGAAACATGTGTTGTTTTATAGTTGGACTACCTTTAGATGTTGGATTTAACATAGACCTTGAGGCAGACGCGACCGTTTGGCATAATAACATCGATCCTGTTGACACTTGAGGACTTATTGCGAGATTAATTTGGATGCTTATAGTAATTAGTACTTTTGTGTGATGTTGTAGACATAGAGTTTTGATGCATGCTTGTATAAAGGTTGATTTTGTATCTTTTGTAATGATGATGTATGACCTAGAGTCATATATCCTCCTAGGAAATTATCCTCTCACAGGTTTGTCCCTACTTGTCATCATTGTGAAAAAGTTGGTCATATTCGACCTAACTGTTTTGAATTGAAACCTCATGTGCATAGAAGTGAAAAGTCTTTTTTTAAGGAAGATTGCGAAGGGCTGTTCATGATGATGATGAAGGAAGGGCAATCTAGGTTAGATAAGTTTGACAAGAGTCATAAGCCTGAACCTAAGATCACTCACTCAAGTATGAGTTAGAGCATTCCCAGCAGTTACCCTAAATGGGGTTCCCTTCCCTAAGTTTAGAAAAAATGTCAAAAAAATTGCAAAAAAAAAAAAAAAAACTCACAGCAGACTCTTTAAATGAGCCTTAAACATGAGGATTGCTACAATGGAACCCAAAGTATTATGTCTGTAGCAATCTTTGTGATTATTAAAATAGAAAAAAAAAAAAAAACGATTCTCTCTCTCCTCTCATGTCTCATGTCTTAGGTCTCTCTCTCACCTCTCTTTCTCTCTCTTGCACCTCACCAAATGAACAGCAAAAATACTCACCACTAACATTCATTGCCTTTTTTAATGATATAGGGAAGCAAAAGAAGGAAACAAAGAGTGAGAGAGGGAGATGTGACCAAGATGAGGAAAATGAGAGTGAAGAAGTCAGGGAGAGAAGGAAGACAGAGGTGAGAGAGAGATGGAAAGAATAGAAAAATGTTTTTAGAATAAAGAAAAAATATTATTTTAATGATATAGGGAAAGATTAAGGGAATCTATTGTGGTGTATATTTGTATAGGGAAACAAAAAGTAGTTTGGATCTTTAAACTTATGAATAATACTTGGGTAGCTGCTGGGAATGCTCTTAGGAAGGATGTAACCATGCACCCATTGAGCGGGAGTGGTAGTGATCTCACCTTAAGATAGGCGAGTCAATAACATGCCTAGGACTGGTTGCCTTGCATACTTTTGCATATCCTAGAGCATGTTATTTCTCTTTTGCTTTGTAGTGATTTTGTTTTTGTTCATGCATTGCCTTTTTTTTTTGTGCATTTTTGTTTTTTTTTAAAAAAAAATTCAAAAAGACAAATATTTTGAACTGTTTCCTCCTTCATACTTTTGTCTTATGCACCTTGATAGTCTATTAATTTCTCATTGTAATACCCCGATAAAAACGATTGTTTTTATTAAAAGATTTTCTACAAAGAATGGTTAAAGGATTTATGAAAAACCCAGTTTTATAACAACAAACCTAAGCCCATACTTATAGCCTAAAAAGATCCTAAAACGTTTGAAGCATAAACCCAAGCTTAACCTTTTCTGTCTAGACGTATGCTAGGGTTGCCACACGTACGCTCTTGTCTGTAGTAGAGGGGACTACCATACGTAGGCCTGTAATAGTACACGAATGTACGTTGGGGACCACCGTATGTACGCCTGCAATAGTACACAGACGTACGTTGGGGACCACACGGACGTACGCTACTTTTGGAATATCTCTAGGATAATACCTGGATGTATGCTACAACCTTTGAACCGCTGTGTAAATAGTACCGGATGTACGCCCCCTATAGTACCGGACGTACGCTGCTTTTCAGAGGAGTTGGTGGTTCTCTCAACTTTTCTGGCCTATAAATACCACCCCCTCACCATCCTTTGAAGCCAACATATCCGCCCCAGGCTCTCTGTAACCACCCTATATGAGTGCTTTGTGAGTTGCGAGGTTTGAGAGAGAAAAGAAGGAAGCTTGTGTTCTTGCCATTTTTCCCAAGGTAAGCCTGCCCACTTCTATGTTTTTAATGTTGTTCTTGCTATATTATGAGTTTCAAAGGCACTGTGTTAAGCTCTTGCATTCATTTCCTTACAAAACCAAAAAACGTTTTCAAAAGAGCTTAAATCTACTATATTCCTTATGTCACATGATCGATGTGTTTTTCCTTACATTGTATATGTCTATTTTACAACCTAGAAGGAGTTATGATAGCCTATAGAATTTATAGAGGCCTTAAAACCCCGCTAGGAGCTTCTGGCTGAAATGCCTACCCACTGACCTGACTTACGCTCTTGGGCACGGATGTACGGTTAGGAGGTCAGACATCTGCCTTAGCTCCATTTGTGAAACTTAGGCCCTAGCAACCCTTTTATATTAGGTTAACCCAGTATTTTACTCGTAAGGGCCCTCTAGTACTATGTATAACGGTATGTTATATTCCATTATAGCAGGATTTAGTGATGTCGGAGGATTCAAGCGAGCATGCGAGGTAAGTAAACACTTACGAACATTTTTCCTTAAAAACGTGGGATATGTCAGTTGACTGACCATGAGTATGATATGAACATGTCTACATTTTGTAATTACTTGGTAACTGCATTATAAACTAATTAATAAGATGCGTCGTATGACATGGTGCACCGGTATGTGCAGTATAATGGCCATGGGCTTACTATATAGACATCATCCCATGGTCAAATGTTTGTGTTATATGAGCCTTGTATCCAATGGTTGTTTCGTGTCCGTATGGGCGGGACGGACATTATTAGCGGTGTGAGCCACCCGAGGTTGGACTCGGTCGTGCTGCTAGTGTTATGTACGGTAGCGTACAATGGTCGGGGCTCCGGCATTGTATTATAGGTCTATCGGTATAGCGCCAACCCTATTGAGAAAGGGTAATATCTCGGGTAGATCACACATGAGAGTTATGACCTATAAAAGCATTATTCTTTCTGCATTAAAATACTTAGGCGATTGCCGTTGGTAGTACACAACACTTTGAAAACAAAAATACTATTTTATGGTGTATTAACGAAGACAACACCTCTTTTTGAATGGTTATTAAAACTGCACATTTATTTATGCTTAATTGGACTCATATCATGCCTAATTGTGATGTTTACTTACTAAGTCGTTAGACTTACACTGCTATTACCCTTTTAGGAAGTTTGTCACTAGAACCCAGGAGTGGCACAGTTGCTACTATGGACCTTGCTTTAGAATCTTCATGTTGCCATTAGGTTTGTTTTACATTATTATTAGTTGCTCCATGTCGTTAACTTCGAGAAATATACTTGTCCATTTGATGATCTAATAGTTTCTCAGATTTATTTCACATTGCTATGCATGAACTTTGATAATGCTTAGAGGGGCAATTCCTCATTTAGCCACAAGTTGGTTAAACTTGTGGTGATTGCCAATAACCCTGTTAGGTTAGCCAAGGCTAATTTTGGGGGCGTTACAGTATGGTATCAGAGCATACGGTCTTGTCGACCGGAGTTGTTAATATGAGAATAGGTCGTATCACCTTAGGAATGATTTTAAAATACTTGAGCATAGGATAGATTTAGTTTCCTTATTTGTTTTCTGTTTGATGGTGCGGGCTATGGTAACGGCCTTCTTGATTATTTAGTTTGGAGTTGAATGGGATCCGCTGGCTCGCGTTACAGGCACTTGATCTTGCTTCACACTTAGATCCGCGATGGGTGTCGATGCTGGGCGACTGTTCGGGAATGGCCAACTGAGTTTAGGCCTTATGCGCCTGGATACAAGCCTCTCCTTGGTAAGCGCAGGGTTTCGACCTGGCCCTTTTAGAGACCGAAACCCCTACCATCCCCTGAATCGATCCAAGAAGAGAAAGCGCCAGTAGATTCCAAGAAGGACCAAGCAACTATGAAGTGCAAGCATCGCAACATCTCAACAGTATGAGATTTCCCACCTATTCCCGAGAGGTTTAACCTCTACCTTCACATAGAGAAGAGGCGAGATCTGCACACTCAACTAACTCAGATTACGGACGAGTATGCCCAGATAGAACAGGAAGAGATCCGACTACTAAAGGCGGGAGCTTTGCTAGAAGGATCCGACCGACAGAGAACCGCTTTTCTTTCTAGTATCGATAAGGATTACGAGGTACTAGTTAAGGACAAAGAAGACCCGTTTGAAGAATCGATCGGGGAGTGCTAGGCCTTGGGGTAGCATTTTGATAGATAATACAGTTGTGAAAAAATCTACCTAAATTAATAGGTAAATAATTGTACGTTTTACCTGCAAGTGCACAAGGTCAACATGGTAGTATAGGGTGCAAGTACAGGATCATTCCCACGAGGATTGCTGAATTTATGTTTAAAAATAGATTCCTTAAGCAAAAGCAAAATAAAGATTGATTGTTGAAGTGATGATAACAAAGGGTAGGGCTTTGATATCCACCACTAATTATATTAAGCTAATATATCAATATGCCAATGCTTTGATCAAGTTATGCATATTTAATGTTTGCCAACCTAAGGGCATGGGTGTATACTCCTTAAGCTATTGATTTCCCTAAGCAACGAGTTAGGCATGAGTGTATACTCCCGGTTCCCCATGTTGATTAACCCAAGAATCGCGGTGTGGATTCTTTTGTTACTTAAGTTAAACCCAGGACTTGGTCATCCAAATTGATCTAACTAACAAGTCCATACCATATGCACATATTGATCAGGCATACACATATGAGGAATTCATGCAAGCAGGTATTAATCAAGTTAAATAGCGCAACATGATCATCACAAGGCGCCAATATTGAAATATTAATTTAACATAACTAGGGCTTCAATCTAGCCCTACTAAGTAAATTAGCTACACATAGAGTTGATGTTAAACATCTTCATAAAATAAAAGAAATGAAAGGAAAGAGTAAACCCGAGACTTGACTTGAGAGCTCCTATTCTTCTCCCTTCTCCAAGCCTGTCTATTCTAAAGGCTTAGGATTCTATTTATAGGCTTTAGAAGTCCATCGAAAAGTAGTAAACCCTAGGGATTTCGTAGGGTTTCAATCCTATTACAATTTGGAGTTTGAAAAACCCTAATATGGAAATAGGGACATTCTAGCCGCCACTTAAGATGCCTCCTGCGCACGGGTGCGATCGATCGCAACTCGTGTGCTCTCGATCGCAGGTCTGCGATTGATCCTTCTTTTGGCCTGCGCTCGATCGCTCCTGGCCTGGTTCATGTAGTGTCTTCTCTGGAATTGTGCTCGATCGCAGTATCAGGGAGCTCCAATTTTTCCCATTTTCTCTTTTTGAGCCCAAATCACCCAGTTTTACTTCACTTTCTTCCAAAAGCATGTAAAAACATCAAAAATACAAAAATGAATTAAAATAGCCTAATTAACTACAACCAAAGGATTAAAACATGTAAGATAAGGGCTGAAAATATGAATATTTTAGCACTTATCAAATACGTTGAGTAACTGGCTTTCGTGTTGTAGTACATTTTGTACTTAGGTATCTCCAAATGAATTTCGAAGCAAAAAGGAATTTTCACTCATACCTCGAGTTTTGTGAAAGCAGTTTACACACCGAAACCTACTTAGCCCTTTTGTCTCTTTGTTGATTAAAAAAAAAAAAATTATTTTAAGCAGACGTACGCCCCGTGATTGGACGTACGCTCTGAAACCCAGCGCCTCCTCTTTAAAAACGGTCGAACGTACTCTAACCCTATTCTTCTCCATTTTCTCACAAACCAAACACCCTCAAACCCATTTTCAACCAAGTCTCCCAAGGAATTTGAAGATTTTCACCCCTCTGCCTGAGAAAACGAGGTATGAAGATTTTTCAAGGTTTTAAAATTTTTTGGAACTTTAGGGTTTTGATTTAAATCTTCGAATTTCTTGCATTTCTTGACATCTAGCTAGTTGGTTGTGAACTAGGATCATGTAATAAGGTAGTTATGATTGCATTTTTGCATCATTTTCTTTTAAAACATTACCCATTCGGATTTGGGGGTTTTTGCCCTAAATCCGAATCCTTGTTATTTATTGACCCCACCGTGTAGTTGATGCATAGGTTGTGACCCAAATGCCTCTATGATAACCTAGGAACAAGACCCACTTGCCCCTTTGACCAATTGTAATCAATCCAAACCCTAGTCTTTGAATTTAGGGTTTTTTGCCTAAATTCGAATTTCATTGATTTTATGACCTCCATTGTGTCGTATGGACCAATTGAAACCAAAAGCCTATGATTGGGGACCCGATCTATATTTTGACCAATTGGATTTGGAAGTTTTCACCCAAATCCAAAAATTACAAAAATACCCCTACCTTTGAAATCTGGCATTTTCACCTAACTTGAAAAGCGACTCAATTTTATTAAAAGGGTTGGACCTACCCATTGAACCTTTTTGATTGGAAACTTAACCCACAGACCTAACTATTTGATTTTGATATTTTGTCTAGACCACCAAAATTACCAAAATACCTTAGCCCCGGAATTCTTACCTTGGTAACCTCGCATTTTGAGGTCACCACTATGAGGTTTTGACCTTACTGCAGTACCAAACATCTTGAGCTATGCACCTTAGTCCGATTAGACCTCAGTGTCTTATATGAATTCGACCATTTACCCACGAATACCCTTGAATCCAAGCATCCCATTTCTTCCGGCATTACCAACTCTCGATTCTAGCTTGGTCATAACGTCGGAGTTCTCCAATAGACACTCTTTCATGCCTTGCTTTATCTCCTGCATTTTCATTAAAGAACTTCGTTTTAGGAATAGGACGCTTGCACTTAGTGGGGGGTAGGATGTTGCATGGGTATATGTGAGCATAGCATTAATAGCAACTCTTGGTGCAGGACGTTGGAGCGGACAAAATCCAGCGCAACGGTTTCTTCCTCTACACGGCGATCCAACCGGATTCAAACCTTGATGCAGGATGCTTAGAGCCCTGAGTCTGAGCCTAAGATCGAGATGGAGGACATCATGTTCGAGGACTCCCTAGTCAGCAGTCCGAACCCTGAAGGGCTGATCAGGGAGATCAGCAGTTACATTGATCGCAGCGATGACGACCATGTTTACGACCGTACCCGTTTCAAAGTTGACAAGGTTCGGCGCTGGTATCAGGCCTACTACCATAACCGCACGATCAAAGTAAAGAGGGGTGTAGACATGGCAGATTTTGACGAGTGTGCCCTGAGGACACGGGTAGTGCTGGATGCCTAGGGGTGGACGGATATGGTGGAGGACCATCGTCCCACGGTCTTGGAGTTGGTCCGCGAGTTTTACGCCAATCTGCACTAGGGGTAGTTATCGGTCCGGTTTTTGGGGTTTTCGGTTACCGACCGATAAGCTATCGGTTAATTGGTAATCGGTTAAACCGGTTTTCGTAATATATATATATAATAGAGAAGTCTAGCTAATGCAATTACAAACTTATTTCCATTAGTTCTTTGCAATAATCAATGTGAGTAGTATTTCAATTGATATTTCAAGCAATCAATCTGAAAGTAAAACTCCATCCAGCCACACATTAACCTGAAACATACTAAAGAATGTCAATAAAATTGTATCCCAAAAAATAAAACTAAGAATCCCAAGAGATTAATTGTCACAAAAGCATCTAAATGGCATACATTTGAATGATGCTGACGAAAATTCAAGAACCAGATTTTAGTAAGCAGAAGATGAAGTTGAAAGAAGTAGAAAAAAACAACCTAGGCTTACACCTATGTCTTCCTAATGCAATCACACTTAGGAAGTAAAAGGCGATCAAGCCCTCAAAGCTTTGATAAAAGCTGCTGGAATTTTAATGAGTTACCTACGAGGCCACGAGTCTGCGACGCTGCGACTCTGCAAGAGAGGGAGAGAGAGGGGTGTGTGAGAGAGTGAGAGAGGAGACTTGAGAGAGCAGGGGCGGCAAACTTGCGATAGATTTAGGTTAGGGTTTGGGGAAAGAGGTATATTGAAACCAAAACAACGTCGTTTTGGTTTCAATAGGCAAAACCCTTATCGGTTAATTATCGGTCATATCGGTTTTCGATAAAAAAAAATTAACCAATCGATAATTATCGGTTGCGGTTAATATCGGTTCTGTTAAATTCGGTAATCGGTAATCGGTTAATCTACCTTCCCCTAATCTGCACAATAGGTGCGGCAACTCCTTCTAGACCTAGCTTAGAGGATGGGAGATTGTTGTGACTCCCACTCTCATCGGCACATCACGAGAGCATTGCGAGTGCGCAAACCAGGGTACCCTTACCTAGTTGACAGCCTTCCCACTCGCGCGCAGTTGGTCAAGCTCTTCGCCAATGGACGACCCCATCGGATGGAAATGGAGGGAGAAGAAAGTTTCCAGCTAAGCGACCTCAACAACAAAGTCCGATGCATCTACCGCATTCTGATCAGTCAGGTACTTCTAGTAGTGAGCCTCACGATCATCACCATGGAGAGAGCTCACTGTCTTTAAGCCCTTCTGATCGAGACCCCCATTGACTATAGCTCCTTGGTCACATCGACGATGATGGCGGTATGACGTGCAGAACTAAACACCGCCTTGGCTTATGGAGCTTTGATCACCCGAATTGCTGAGTACGCCGAGGTGTCCACTAGAGGTTTGATGGAGGTGCCGCCAGCCAAGGGACCCATCAACTCGCATTTCCTTAATGCAAGTGACGCTCATCTACGGGAGGCAGAGTAGGAATGGAGACCCCGACAACCACCAAGGGCGGCTAGAGTGGATGGAGCATCCTCGTCTACTAGTCAAGGCGAGCATATGGGGCCGTATGGAGACTATACTTTGAGAGGTGCATTAGTCCCTTCAGGAGTTGCACACGGCATGAGCGGAGGACCACGCTATTCTTGTATAGCTGCGGAACCACTTGATGGGATCACTTGATGTTAGGGATTACGGCATTCACCGCCCAAGCATCAACCAGGGGAGAGGGAGCCCGAGTACGAGAGGCACACCTGGCTGAGGATTTGCAGAGCCTAGCTCTAGGAGACGATCCTGCTCATAGGATGTCTTTGTTTGATTGCTTTTTGGTTATCTTGGCAAGTCCATCACAGTGGTGGCAATTTTGTATGTCCGGCTACATTATAAGTCCACCTTGGAGGTGGCAATTTTGGTGTGTGATGTATGATGGTTTTGTTATATATACGACTATTTCTTTGCATCTTTGGATTTAATTATGCAAGCCTAAATCTTAACAATCTTTTCAAAACCATATGTTTCTTTTCAACCATTTTCATTTTTATTGTTTTTGAAAACCCTCTCTACTAGGAGGATCTTTTTTATTACAAAAACTAAATTTCGAGGACGAAATTCTTATAAGGAGGGGAGAGTGTAATACTCCGATAAAAATGATTATTTTTATTAAAATATTTTCTACAAAGAACAATTAAAGGATTTATGGAAAAACCCAGTTTTATAACAACGAACCTAAGCCCATACTTATAGCCTAGAAAGCTCCTAAAACATTTGAAGCATAAACCCAAGCTTAACCTTTTCTATATGGACATACGCTAGGGTTGCCAAACGTATGCTCTTGTTTGTAGTAGAGGACTTACACGGGGTGACCACCGTACGTACGCTTCCAATAGTACACAGACGTACACTGGGGACCACACGGACATACACTACTTTTGGAATACCTCTTGGATAATACCTAGACGTATGCTATAGCCTTTGTACCGCTGTGTAAATAGTACCGGACGCACGCCCCGATAGTACTGGACGTACGCTACATTTCGAAGGAGTTGGTGGCGCCCTCAGCTTTTCTAGCCTATAAATACCACCCCCTCACCACCCTTTGAAGCCAACATTTCCATTGCCTCACTCTCTGTAACCGCCCTATATGAGTGCTTTGTGAGTTGTGAGGTTTGAGAGAGAAAAGAAGGAAGCTTGCATGCTTGCCATTTTTCCCAAGGTAACCCCTGCCCACTTCTTTTTTTTTTAATGTTGTTCTTGCTATGTTATGAGTTTCAAATGCACTGTGTTAAGCTGTTGCTTTCATTTCCTTACAAAACCAAGAAACGGTTTCAAAAGAGCTTAAATCTCCTCTTTTCCTTGTGTCGCATGATCGATGTGCTTTTCCTTACGGTGAATGTGTCTATTTTACAGCCTAGAAGGAGTTATGATAGCCTATAGAATTTATAGAGGCCTTAAAACCACACTAGGAGCTTCTGGCCGAAATGCCTACCCACTGACCAAACGTATGCACTCGGGCACGAACGTACGGTCAGGAGGTCAGACATGCGCCTTAGCCCCATTTGTGCAACTTAGGCCCTAGCAACCCTTTATATTAGGTTAACCTAGTATTTTACTCGTAAGGGTCCTTTAGTACTACGCATAACAGTGTGTTATATTCCGTTATGGCAGGGTATAGCGATGTCGAAGGATTCAAGCGAGTGTGCGAGGTAAGTAAACACTTGCGAACCTTTTTCCTTAAAAACATGGGATATGTCGGTTGACTGACCACGAGTATGATATGAACATGTCTACATTTTGTAATTACTTGGTAGCTGCATTATAAACTGTTTAATAAGATGCATCGTATGACATGGTATACCGGTACATGCGGTATAATGGCCATGAGCTTACTATATAGACTTCATTTTATGGTCAAATGCGTGTGTTATATGGGTCTTGGATATAATGGTTGTTTCGTGGCCTGTGCAGCCTTAATGTGCGGTCACTACAGGATGAACATCATTAGCAGTGTGGGCCACTCGAGGTCGGACTCGGTCGTGCCGCTAGTGTTATGTACGATAGCGTATAATGTTCGAGGCACCGGCATTGTATTATAGGTGCCTCAGAACAGCGTCAACCCTGCTGAAAAGGGATAATATCTCAGGTAGACCATACATGAGAGTTATGACCTATAAAAGCATTATTCTTTCTGCATTAAAATACTTAGGCGATTGCCGCCGGTAGTACACTACACTTTGAAAACCAAAATACTATTTTATGGTGTATTAACGGAGACAACACCTCCTTTGAATGGTTACTAAAACTGCGTGTTTGTTTATGCTTAACTGGACTCATTTCATGCCTAATTTTGAGGTTTACTTACTACATCGTTAGACTTACGCTGTTATTACCCTTTTAGGAAGTTTGTCACTAGAACCCAGTAGTGGCATGGTTGCCACTACGAACCTTGCTTTAGAATCTTCATGCTGCTATCAGGTTTGTTTTACATTATTATTAGTTGCTCCATGTCGTTAACTTCAAGGAATATACTTGTCCATTTGATGATCTAATAGTTTCTCAGATTTATTTCACCTTCCTATGCATTAACTCTGATAGAGGGACGATTACTCATTTAGCCACAAGTTGGTTAAATCGGGGTAATTGCTAGTAACCCTGCCAGGTTAGCCAAGGCTAATTTTGGGGGGGGGTTACACTTAGGTACTGTTCATGGATTTAATTCCTTATGTTTTAGACTATTCCTAATATGCATGAGATGAAGAAGTGTTTTAATGGACTTGTTTTGTGGTTACCTAAAGCCTAAGCTTATGTGTAACGTTTTACCTATGGTTAAACTTTTGCGCACATGTAAGCTTAAATTGAGTTTATTCTTAACTTTATATGTGAGTTCTGTTTGGTAACTATATTAGGAGGTTTGACTTGTGGTATCTATCAAGTTGACCATATGCTACTTGAACATAGGGCTTAAAAAATTACAACATTCCTCAAAGAGATATTAGACACTTTCTCAAAGAGAAAAATAATGAACCAAAAATCAAAAGATAATATTCCAAAAGGAACATGTTTCACTGTGTCAAGCTTGTCCTATTGTTCTAAAGAGGAATGTATTGGATGAGAGTGGTTAGGCCCTAGTATGATATGGTTTGACTTTTGATATGATATACTTGTAACAACCTCCACTTGGTGACACTTACTCCTCATCTTGTAAGTTGTTAATTCTACTCAATGGATGGCTTACACACACTACACACAAGCATGGGTCGAATGGGACATTTTTTTTTTTTTTTTTTGGCTTATGCTAAACAAGACAATGTTTGTATCATTTCAAATCTCATATATTGTTTTTGAACATTTGTAGATATTATGGGATTGTCAATACTTAAAAACACGAGTCTTTGATGTATGTATCATGTGTGTATACTTGACCTTTGAAGGGGAGAAACTGACTTATTTCCAAAGTTCTTGTTTTTCTTGAGTCATACATTGAGTTGGAGTTTGTTGTTTGTGTTATTCATGATCTTGCATTTTATCCTTCATGCATTTTAAACCTTTTTGATCATGAGTTTTTTTTTTTTTTTTTTAATCATTATATTTTCTCTTGTTTCCTCTGTGAATATTTTGAAATTTATTTTTCTCACCAATAAAGTTCACTTTAGAGTTACTTGGGGGAAAATAGATTCTTATTACGAATTTGAGTTTCCTTTTCAATTCGTAAATGTTTTTGAATTTGCTCTATAATGTGAAATCTTCTTTTATATGCACAGTTTCTTTTTATAATCATTCCAACTTGGAGGAAGTTTAGCAATTATGGCCCCAACTGGCAAAGGTTCTGAAACTTCAACCTTAAGGTCCCAAATTTTATTTACTAGAACATATAATTTACAGACTTGGTCCATCACAAAAATATTTTCAAGCATTGTAAATTCAAAATACTTCATAATAAGAAATTTATTTGTACCTTGTCTTTCAGTTTTTAATTTGAATTTTAGAGCCTCCCAAATTTCTCTTGGTGACTTGATTGAAGTGAATAGGTCATAAAAACGATCAGAGATTGTGTTCAAAATGTATTCCTTGTAAACCACTTCATATTCTTCACATTTCTTACGTTCTGCCTTTATCTGAGCATCTTTATCAGACTCGGGTTCTTGAAGTTTTGGCAAATTTGGATTCAAAATGCATGAAATCTTCAACATTGTGAGCAAGAACATCAACTTGTCTTTCCAACGAGTAAATTTGTCCCATCAAATCTATCTAATTTCACGAAAGTCTCGATTCATTATTTTGAAAGTCGTCATATCATATTCTGATCCCATTGCAATTATCACCTTAAAATTGTTGAGGAAAAAATTGAACAGAAACAATAGTCAGAAAAACCAATGTGACTTTGAGGCGTGTATAAACACTATCTTTAAGGTGATAATTGCCCCCACTTAAAAGAATTTGTTGCTGGTTTACAAGCAATTCACTTATAGGATATTGTTATGCTAAAAAGATTGCAAACTTAAGTGCAGACTATTGCAAGTAATAAATTCTTGGTAAGTACGAGGTCGATATTCAAGCAATAGTAAAACACTAAAGTAAAATTTATATTATTGTGAGAAAAAACTAAAAAGATTTGATTTTTGTTTTTCACTAAAAAGTGGAGCAATGAAGTGATTAAATTAACTAAACTAACTTACATAAAATAAAGCCATGTGAAAATTAATGAGAAAAGCACTAGGGTTTCAAGGATCCACCTAACATTCTATTACGTATTCCCGAGACATATATTTATAACTCAACTAGGTAGAAAATCAATTCTCCTAATCAGAAGATAAAAAAATTAAGCATCAATGAAAGATAAAATAGATTGAACATGTATTTATTGAGAATTTGATTTTTATAACAATGTTACAGTAAATTAAGCATTCAATATATTTTTGAATCATAATAAAACAAACCAAGTAAGCATTTGATTGAAACATAAATCATAATGAATCAAAATAATTTTGTCACATGAAATTATTCTCAAATTAAAAAGCATCCATAAAATTCAATCATTAATCTACGAAGAACAACAAATAGTTTCAAGAACAGATAATAAAAATAATAGGTTTCACCCCTAACCCTAACTAGAGATTTAGCCATTAATAAATACGAAAAATAAATTTCATAATCAAAATACTAAACATTAAACTTTCACCAAAAACAATAAAGAACTAAAATCAGTCGAGCCCTGAACTGCTCTAGAAACAACCCTATATAAGAGGTATAAGGTAAGAAAACCCTATACCTCTTACCCTTTACAAGAGGGAGCCGTGCAGCACAGAAGAAACTTAAATAGAAGCATTTAAGTTCCTTTGATAATATGACAAGCCTTAATAATGTTTTGCTCCTTTAATTCCTACAAATATCATTATTTGCATTAATATTCTATTTAAATTAAAGTTTAGTAAATAAATAATATTTTACAATTAAATATAAAATGCAAGAATTTAAATAAAACAAAGTATGATAATTCATTAATGCTTATTTTAATAAAGAAAATAGACACTTTTAAGAGCATTCCCAATGGAGGAGTCATATTTTTATGTAAAATGGCTCCTTATAACTCACTTTTATCTAGTTTAGCTAAGCCATTTTTAAATGTCTCTACATCCGATTAGCTATATTTCAATCTATTCTATTAAAATATTATTAAAAGTAAGAAAAGTTTTGGGAAGAAGAGAACATGTGAGAGGAAAAATGGAAAAAAAAAAATTGAGAAAAAGTAGGAAAAGATTTGAGAAAAAGAGAAAACAGGTGAGAAACAATGAAAAATAAAATAGCTCTTTTAAAAAGTGCTGCTACATTTAGCTTTTCTTTTACCTCTTCCAATCAAATATCTATTTTACATTTTCTTTTAGCTAATCCAATGTAGGAGATTTTTTAAACATTTGAAGAGTTATTTTAGATAAAAGTAACATTTAGCTCTTCCATTGTGAATGCTTTAAGCTATTATCAAACACAAGAAAGTTACCAACTGCAGACAACAATTTTGAAGTTTGTTCTTAAGAGTTTCTCTACAAAATTGTATATTTGATTTGAGAGAATGACAAAAATCAGTTCTGAAATTCGTAGGATAAATGCCCTATTTATAGATTTTGAGAGAGAACTTATTGAAAAGTTATAACTTTTCAATTTGCAATCGCAAATGGTTAAATATAAATAACATATTTGGTTACAACTAATAATATGTTCGTAGTTGGCCTAATGGTTCAAAGGCACATTTTACAAGGAAAGTGGCAAACTCCCCACTGCTACACCCATGCGGTTATTTTTTTATAACCGCCTGGGTCGCGTGTTGGGCGAGCGTCCAAGCTCGCGTGCCCAAGCCCAGCTTGTTGAAGAAGCCTTTACCATTAAATCGCTTAGCCACATTTTTACATTAGTCATTAAATAATTAAATTTACTTTTTAAATTTTGCTAATTTTTTTACCTTTAAAATTATTTCACATGAGTTTATGAAGAAATTATGATAAAAACTATAGTATTCAAGCATTTTCCAGTTAAGAGGTGGAGACAAACGAAACTTCACCATATTTGTTTAACATAAACGGCAAAAAAATCATTATGCAACTCAAATTCCATAACTATAACAACCACTTTTTACAAATAAAAGTTAGAGTACTGCTAAAAACTATATTTTTATCTTATTATCTGTAATGTCTCAGTGAAATCAATTAACTGGTAATTGATTCTATGGTTCGCCTCCAAGTCTTATTTCACGAGGAACAAAACTCAGCGATCTCATTATCTTTGAAGAGAGTCTGCAGTGGAAGACTTTTTACTAAAGGATAGAGATAGCTATAATTTAAACTTTCAATAACAAATAAGCAAAGTGAAACTTAATAGCATTATAACATAGATAAACCTCCAAATGTTGAGGTCAAAGACCAATCATCAAAATATGTTACAAACGACATCCAATTGTTCTGAGCATAATTAAAGCCTACATTTAACGAGGTACAACATAAAAATTATCTCAATCATATCCTTGCAAGTAGCTCCATCAGCGTCCCACATGAACTTGAGCCATACGAGATCTAGGTCCTAAAAAATTATCTGTATCAAGTCCTTCACAATAACTAGATGCCTCCTGGATATCCTTGCAAGTAGCTCCATCAGTGTCTCACATGAACTTGAGCCATACGAGATCTAGGTCCTAAAAAATTATCTGTATCAAGTCCTTCACAATAACTAGATGCCTCCTGGATCCATCTTCTACAACTATTTATAACAACGTAAGTATAGATATAGGGGAAAGAGATACAAGAATAAGCCTAATAACTTAATGAGTATAAATGCATATGACGTACACGTCATTATATGGTGAACTTAGTTGTTTATAAATCTCATATAGCATTATGAGGTCACAGTTTATCATATGATTATGGATGCAATATAGATATAGTACATGCCGTAATATAAGAATCATGTCATAATTCAACTTCATATAGTCTATCCGAGATATTACCACTTTTTTGGCAAGATTCGTGCTGTTCCGAGGGACATGTAATACAATACCAGTGCCCTAAATATTGCATGCTACCATCCATAACACTAGTAGCCCAACTGAGTCTAACCTTGGGTGACCCATGCTACTAATGATATATGTCCTATAGTGACCCGCCAATCAAACATAACTGCTCTGGTCACAAACAACCAATGGATTCAAGTCCCATATAAACACAAACATCTTTTGACCATAGGATTAACTTTTATAGTAAGCCTATGGCCATTATCACGCACGTACCGGTGTTCCATGTCATACGGAGCAATTAAATCTTTTTTGTCTTTTACATACATGCTCTTACAAATCTTGTCATTTTCGTTATCTTTGCTTAATTAGCATATGTTTTCACAAAATAGAATTTCAGCAATCCAAAATGTATTTCATGGGAGTAGTAAAGATGCATGTTTGGTACACATAAAATAATCATACTATGTGGAAAAAAATAACAAAAATATCCATGTAAGTTTGTACTCAATTAGGTCGTATAGCTCATTCACAAACTCTTCCAAAGATTCTAGGGTTACAGGTTGAACGTTTAGTAGGTCCAGGTTCAAATGTTCGGCCAAAATCGAAAGTCAAAATTTCTTATTCCCAATGAACTCTAATGAACTTGGTAGATCCGTTAACCCTCCCACTTATGCCAACCACAACCAAGTAATTACTTGGGGGGTACCTACATCATCATTTTATTATTTGACGTGGTAATGTCAATCAATCCCTGAATAGAGATGAGATAAAATTAAGTTCGGTTTCTAACATGTATCTAAAATTTACACAATAAAGACAATATTTTATTTAATTCACATGTTCATTTTCCACTATCCTTCTCGAGGTTTTTCATTTATAAACATTGGCCCATCATCAAAATTTCAATTTTGATAAATTTAATGATCAAGATTTTATTCCAACTTTACCTTAAATAACTAGCTAGCTCCTTCTCTCTTAAGCATAGGATATAATAAGGTGGTTGTATTTGAGGGTGGCAAACTAGTGAATTCATTTGTGTGCTTAAAGAAAGCAAGATATTGTGTCTCAACCAAGTCATACGTCGGTGATACATACATACATATATATAATCTTATGATTATAAAATTTTTTATTCTACATATCATTGTGTCACGTATTATTATTCATATATATGAAAGAATAATTTAAAAATTCATATATTTGTTGTGGGTGGGTTTGTTAAATGAATAATTGAACTATATATTTAATTATGTTTTAAACTGCTGATCCACCATACTATAATATTATATATCTTCACATCATTTGATATAAAATATTTCTTTCGAGAAAGAAAAGGAGCTCATCATTCTGAAGCTACAAACATGAACAGATGACAGAACTGAACCTCCAAAAGCAACCTTTTATTAGACAACTAGTTTACAACATAAGATTATTGCATTTGGTTGTTAATAAAAACTATGCAGCTTAATTTCCCCCTAAAAAAAACAAAACACCAAGGACTCTTCATAAAGGAAACATTGATTAAAAACCGAACAAAGAGTGAAAACATGTTTTCATAGAGACTTGAAAGCCATAGTTACCAAACATCCCACCCTTCCTTGGAGGACTCAAACTTTTGATCCATCTGGTGTTGTTAAATGCTCATAGGGCTTTGTGGATCATTGAGAGCTGCAATGGCTGTTTCAATCTGTATCTTCAGGTGTTCTTTTTCCTCTTCACCTGCCTGCAAAACAAAAAATAGATTGACTTAGAAGAAAGCTCTACTCCATTTAACTCAGATTTTTTTCTTCTTCTTTGGGTTGTAGGTGTCATCATATAAACCCTTACTCCTCTTTCTTAGATGCAATTTCACAAATAAAAAGTGTCATTCTAAAATCTAAACTAAATTTTAGAAAATGTATCGTTTTAGGGTACAGTTTTAAAAATTTACGATTCGAAAACGTAGAAAAATTTTCATTTTCGAATTACAGACAAGTGGGTGTGTGGGAATGTTTTTAAAGAGTAATACTATAAGTAGGACTTTTATCTTCAATGGTGATGTGAATTTTATCCCTAAGAGCCCTACTTATAGTATTATTCGTTTTTAAGAACGCACAATTCTGATCAAGCTTGAACAATTTCTAGGTTTTACTCTAATCACCAATTTAATTCTAAATCACCACACTTAACAATTTTTCAATTCAAAAGGAAATAAATTATGCCCAATTTAGAGAATCATAAAGGACAAACAGAGCAAATTAAAGCTTAAATTTCAATCAATGTTTAATTGATAGTTGGTGAACCCTTTGAATATATATAGATTAGGACGTAGAGTTTGGAAGATGTGTGTTGTATAATTTAGACTTAAAAAATTTACTCGTGGAACAATGCTCTATTTATAATATTTTTTAAAAGTAAAGTTGGCTTTAGAAGGAAAAGATTTGGAGAAAACAAGAAGATGATATGATCGAAGCCCCATTAGAAAAATATAAAACTTGTACCAATTATATTTGGGCCCTCCCAACAAAAACTATTTTATTTCAATTGGACCCCCATTATAAAATTTATTTTTCTTTGAAGCCCCCCATTAGAAAAATGGTTGGATCTTTCTTGTAAACAACTGCAATATGATATGAAGTTTTAGAGAATTATAAATTGAGGATTTGGGCAATTGATTGATTCGCATAGGCAGACCTCACCTGAAGTTGACCCATGTGCTAGTTTTTTAGCTTATACTCTATAATCATTTTGCCTTACCACCTAATAATTATACAAAAAATTGTATAATTATATCTAATAAAACCTATTCTAATGAGAAATGGTAGGGTTCTTAATTTTTTTTTTTTTTTTTTCAAAATTTGATTTTCAAGTGATGTGTCACCATCCTATCCTCTTATACTTTTTAAGTTTTATTTATTAACTAGAAATTATACGAGATTGTGACACATTATTTAAAAATCAAGTTTTGAAAAAAAAAAATTAATAAAAACCTTTCATTTCTCTATTCTAATTGGCAATCACTAAGATTAAGACTCTAAATTGACCCTTCCAAGACAAACAAGGGCTATCATTTCGTTTACCACTAAAGTGCTGGGACGACTTTGTTAACTAACACCAATTTAATTAATCTTTATTTAGAGTGTGTTTCACACCGTGATTTATATATATATATATATATATAAGCGCACGATTTAAGATGTCAAACAATGATTTTATCAAATACTTAACTTAATTTTAAAAAATTATTTTCTAAAAAAAAATTATTTTAAAATCGTAAATTTAAATGAACCCTTAGCGGTTAGTTGCATAGGCTCCAAAGGCAAGTAAGCCATAAATAAACGCCATTTAGAAAAAGAAACATGATGAAAACGCGTGGGAATTGAATATGAAAGACATGAAATAAAATCAGAAAATTTGAAGCACGTTTCCAATACCATTTTTTTATTTCCCCACGTTTGAGGGGGAAAAAATGGCATTCCTGTAATTCTCCAGAAAACTTTGACCCACATGGAAAACATCTTTCTTACTGCTCATAAATAATAATCTTGAAAAATTAGGTTCTAGAATTTGAGTGGATGAGAAAGAGATATTATTATCCTCACCACAACCACCAAAAAAAAAAAGCATATTGTGCGGTTGCTTTCAAAAGGAGAATTACCAACTTCTTCCAATATTGCTCCACTTTAATTCACCTAATTGGAGGGTTTTTGATATTTTTCATAACCTATTTTAGGATTTAACGTCAAATTCTAACCAATCGAGAGGTAGATTGTATTAAATTAAAAGTTTGAGAGGGTGAAATTGAGAGTTTTTGAATTGTGATAAGATCTTCTCAAAACGCGTGAAAGTTTATTAGTCCTTTATGAAATTTTTCCTTAAAAATATCAGAAAACGACAAGTAATTGTTAAGCTATCAAAAGAAATGTGAAAAACATGTACTATTAGAAAAACATGTGTCCGAAATCCATCTGGTTAAGCTTTGTCTTTTTCTATAGCCTAATAATTAGATCAGGGAAATTATATGGACCACCTTAATCAACTCATTAGATCAGGGAAATAATTAGATCATGACAAATTTATTCAGCAGTGGAAATTAATTATAATAAACATAATCAGAATTTTATCCTTTGATCAATTGTTTCACCAAGTGGACAGACATATGAGATTCTTTTATTTTCTTATTTTTTAAACAAGACTGTCTTTTGTCGCACATTGGAAAACAATGTATGATGATTTTGATAGCTCCCAGAATCCTACCCAATTAGGAAAAAGAATAAAAGCAGTCAACCAGTCCCATAGGCTCTATCCCACCTTAATTTTGCACGCCTTCAATTCAGGAAAAATTCATTCAAGCACGATTTTGTTCAAAATTCTCACACGCACGTTTAAATTTTGTTTCAATTTTTTTAACCACGTGTGTCCCATGTCATGATTTTGTTTTCAATTCATGTTTTCCAAACATGATTAGATACGGGAACGGGAACGGTTTTTGACATAACCTAACGACCAAACACAAAATTAGTAAATTAGAATTAAATGGTCTATTCTATTTAATTAAATATATAATTAGGATTAAAATTGAAGTATATAATTTTATATTCATGACTCGATACGACTTGAACCTCCTGACATACGACGTAAGGGTATACTAACAATTTTTTACATGATTCACGAACCTAACACCAAAACATACTCCGATATGTGAACACGGATTATCGTCCCTTATTAAACCTAGAATCGGCCTCTTGTCCCACCCCTACTCTCCCAAATTAATGCTGATTTGAGATATTTAGAGGATCGAATAAGAAGCAAGTTGCAAAGTAGGTCGTCAGATTGAAGGGAGCCAAGCCAATAATTACTTGAACAAAACTGTAATAACTTGAAAAGGGAAGAAAAAACCAAAAAAAAAAAAAAGGGTGAGATCCATCCTGTTCAAAGTGGACATCTAATGGGGTCCTCTCCACACTTTTGCTCATCGACTGGTTTTATTCGCACTCTCTGGATGACACCACAAATCATCATATCCCCTTAAAATACAATATAACAACCACATAATTGACGATCCACTTTATTAAAGTTTCTTCAATCAGTTTTCAATCCTAAAGACCCCACAATTCCAGCTGTTTATCTTTTCTTTTTCTTTTCCTCTCTAGATCTCTCTTTGTGTGCGTGTCATATTTTTAACCATATGATTCCATGATCAAACAAATCACAAGACACCCCAACCGTTGATGTGTACAATTTGTGATTAGTTAATCGTGAAACGTGTGGAATATTATATATGGAAGAGAGAGTATATTAAAGGAGGGAAAAGGGAGTGACCTCAACGAAGACGGTTTTCACAAGCCTCCCAGAAAAAGCAGTGATGTTTGCTGTGATGATCTTCAGTTTCAAAGATTCGAAGACCTCACAAAGCTTCACCATTGTGTCTGTCCTTTTACTGCATGTTAGGCTCACCACCACTGTTTTCTCCCCCATGTATGTTGCCCTAAGCTGCACCCATTTCATTATTTGACCCAAAAATATTAATATATGTATAATAAAACATAACCAAATCAATTTCAGTAGAATTATAATGACATGATAATGAAAATCAGTCTTTCGATCAATAATAATTAATTTTTACTATCACGTCATCTCAGTCGTATAATATTATTATTGGTCTATTTTTTTTTTGTCTATATTTGCGATTGAGAAGGGGGGGAGGGGGGAGGAGAGGGCTCAAGAGAGAGAGGGGGGAAAAGAGGGCTCACTTCAAGGACTTCAATAGGGGAAGTTCTTGGACCCCCAGAATCATAAAATTGGTCAGTTTTCTTTTTCTTTGATCTCAACAAGATGGGAAGCTCTTGCTCAAAGCCATAACCAGAATTTTTCTTGGATTTTCCTGATTCAAGCTCCATTATCTCAGCTTGGATTCTTCTTTCTTGTTCATGCAGCTCTTGAATATATTCAATAGCATCTTTGATTATTGAAGCCTTATCCATCTGGAAGTCAACAAAAGGGGTGGAACTAATTAAATTCATTAATTCAACCAAAAAAAAAAAAAAAAAAAGATAGGAACAAAATGGTGCACAATAGCAAGGTGGTAATCATAGAAGGTGCACAATAGCACAATTATTGGATTATAGTGCGGCATGTTTGTAATTTTAATGGGCCACCTTGCTGATGTTCGGGACCACTGCTCTGAGTGCAAACAGCCTTTCGTTCAGCTTCCTCCTCCTATTCCTCTCCGACACAATGTTCTTCGACGCCGCCGACGACGCCGCTCCGTCCGGCGAGCTCGAATCATAGTACCCAGAAAACGCCTCGTCCAATCCCCAGCTGCCACGTCACAGAATATTTGTAATTACCACCACAGTAGACACAGAGACCGAGAGAGACAGAGAGAGACAGAGAAAAAGGTATACCTATCAAGCTCTTCAGTTTGAAGGAACATTTTGGTCTCCCAATAGTGTTTGTACTCTTCAATATTGTTGTATTCTTCACTAATGTTGTCCATGGCTTTAGTTTTTGTTGTTGTGGGGAAGAGAGAGAATTAAAGAGAGAGAAAGAGAGAGAGAGAGAGAGAAGGATCTTTCTCTTTCTTTTTATTTCTTTTGCTCTAATGGGGCTAGAGGGGATTTTATAGGCAGGCTGAAAATTTGAGAGAATTTTGTAGTGGTAGACTCTAAGGGGGATTGGATTTAATCCACGTGGGAATCCCATCTTCTTATGTAGTTACTTCCCAGAAACATCATTACCGTCCAAACAGATGTAAAATGTGGTCTACAAGGCCGCGTAATGGCAACCAAGTCTGGCGCGTATCATTTTGGGATTTTGTCCTTTTCCTGGCGTCATCATTTCCTTCCCTCGTGACATCATTAGCCTACGTGTATTATTATTATTATTTAATAGCAGTGAGAATCTGATGAGCAAAATGTATTTTATGCGGCGCGGACTTATGGGTCTATCCGTCCACACTAGGTGTAAGACTGCCACGTGGAAAACGTTTACAAGACTTGTATTGACTATGATTAAGGGATTTCCATTCAATTGACTCTGCTAGGCGGGGCTTGTTGATTTTCTTTGTTTTTCTTTTTTCGGTGGAAGACTGAAGACTTTCTTGGCACCCACACTTTCGTATCCGGATTTAGTAGCTGATTTTTTTAAAAAAAAAAATTTATGATCATGATGTTAGGTAGGGGTGGCAAAATTGGTACCTGATACGATCCGATTACGACTCGCGAGTACCCATTACATGATTAGCCTATACACAAACACGACCCGTTTAGCTAAATGGGCCGGTAATCGGGTCTGACACGATTATGACACGAAAATAGTCAGGTAGACACGACCTGTTAAAACCCTAAACTAAAAAATCAAAAAAATCAAAAAAAAAAAAAAAATCAAAATTGTAATAATAATATATCAATACACTGTCAATGCAAAAAAATTGAGTTCCAAGATATTAAAGGCTTTAATAAATGATAAGAAGAAAAAAAATGGAAGTGACCGTAATTGTACTCCAAAAGAAATTACTAAACTCATGATTTTACCTAAACTTAAAACAAGCAAGTATATTGACTAAGTTCATTTATTAAAATAATTTTTAGTATAAAGAAATTTAATTTTGCTCAAATTACATTCCACTAAAAAAGAATTATGTATATTTCAACACAAAATATGATATCTGCAATCTGTTGAAATTAAATGTCTCATAACAGAGATGAATTTTGCAAATCATTTGAAAAAAAAAAAAAAAAAAATTAAGGGCAAAAAGCAAGAATAATGTTTTTAAATTAAAATCATTTAATTAAATATTTAAATATAAAAAATGCCTTACCTAAATTTGTTGTCTTATGCCTCAAAATCTATTAAATCGGACCTACTTGAGGGGTTGAGTTGGACGCTTGGTTACTAGTAAGCCACTTGGCCATCATCGATACCTCATAAAGCATAACGTCTAAGTAAGAACAAAACTAAAATTTTTATTTCAAAATGATCAAAATATGAGTGAGATTGAGGGGTAAAATGTGTCAACATTTCCATCATAGCAATAAAAAAAAGTTAACAAAAACAAAATAATAATTAAAAAAAAAAGAAACAAAACTCAAAACTACATCAACATTAAATTCATAATTCATTACAAAATACTTGTCCACTTGAAGGTCTTGAAGGATCCATGATCCATCCCATGTAATCAAAGATATGAATTATGAAACACTATAAATATGCTCATTTTTTGACTTTTTTTTAACCGGGTCTGGTGGGTACCCGTTAGACCCAGACAGTAACCGGGTCTAGCGGGTACCTGCCAGACTTGAACAGTAACCGTGTCTGGTGGGTCGACCCGCCAGGTAGACCCGCCAGACACAAATTAATCGGGTCTTAAACGGGTAGACCCGATTAAGACCAGAACCCGATAAGGCCAAACCCAATACCTGTTTTTTCGCGTCGGGTTCACAAGTCGTGTCAAAATTGCTAGCCCTAATGTTAGGTTTGTATTTATGTTGGCCAATGTATTATAATGTGTTAAAATATATATGGTTTTTGGGTTGATTTAAGGATTAAGTTAGTGTAAAAGCGGGTTTAAGCTAGACTTGAGAAATACAACTTTATGAACGTTGTTCGACAAAGACTTAGTTAGAGTCAAACGGCCATGTCTTTTGATTTAGACATAGACGGAGATAGTCTTGGTGGTGTTGGAAAATAGATTCAAAGAAAGACAACTTTGAACTTCGTATTTCTCGAAAGTTTTTCAATTCGAATGATGACTTAATAGAAGTTTGATTTAAGGATTAAGTTTGTGTAAAAGTTGAAAAACGGTCATGTCAAAACAAACTATCAATAGAAGTTTAAAAATCTGTACATAATTATTCAAACCTAATCTCAATCGAAAGAGATTTGTACATAATGTCTCGATTGCAATCTCTAGTGATAAGTTGTTTTTTCAATAGCTTACATGCCTTTTAAAACTTAGGTTTCATTCTATAGGATCTCAATCCATTAATTTGAACCTCTTTGAGCCTAATTTGAACTTTCTCTTTTGAAGAGAATTTTGTAGTGGTAGACTGGAAGGGGGATTGGATTTAATCCAAGTGGGGATCTCATGTTCTTATGTAGTTGCTTCCCAGAAACATCGTTACCGTCCAAACAGAACAAGGCCGCGTACTGACAACCTAGTATGGCGCGTGTCTTCTACGCTTCTCACTATTGGTAGCCCGCTCTTCAAAGTTCATGGTCTTCGCTTTGGTTGTTACACTAATTGCTACCAATTTTTTAATTGCATCTCCGGTTAAAGTCGTGTTCTATTAAGGTATAAAATTATGAACACAAATTTCTTTCAAAATTTTCTTTAATCTATTTTAATAATTGATAAGTGTTATTCAATATTTTTGGGTTTCTTAAAAATTAATGTTCGAGTTTATAGGTTAGTAGAATGACAATAAATAACTGTTAAGATATAAGAATATTAAAATATATATATATATATATATATATATATATGAGAGATGACACTTAACACTTATTGATTGAAGAAAATTTTCTTCAAACTGGTATCGAGGAAATTTTTGTTCTAAAATTATAATCTACTAATTTTATGTTGGGTTCATGTTAGGTAATTTGCAAGTTATGTAAAAAAATTGTCCATCTTTATGTTTCGTGTCGAATTCAAGTTATGTCGAGACATAAATAACCTTAATTCGGCCTATTTAATTATACAAATCAAACCCATCAACCTTAACCCACTAATTTTGCATTCAATTTCATATAAAATTTATAAATTATATCAAAAATTGCGTGCACTAACCGCTAGTATGGCTTTTTCTCTTTGTAGCTAGTGTATGGAATTTAATGGATATAGGGTTCAGTCATTTTTTAGGGAGAGACACAAAATTGAATGAATTTTCTTTTACTTCATTTTCTAAGCTTACCTATATTTTATAATAGTATTAGCTAATCCATATAAGTCTAAAAATCTTTCTTTATAATATAATTGTACACACATGAGATCATATCATTTTTATTTGGCAGTGATATAATATAATTTGTTCTCATTTCTGCTCAACAACCAGATAAAGACATGAACATTTTCTCTCTCTCCCTATTATTTATTAAAAATTTCAAATAAAAAAGAATAGCCCATTCCTTATCCTCTCCTTATTTTTCCTCTTTTTACCCTCATCACCTCTTTACTTGGCTTCAAAGTTCCAAAAACATGGTAGAATATATTAGGTGTAACATCACTTTAAACCTCTGAATTACTACGCAATTTGATAAATCCCTCAAACTTCAAAATTTTTCAATTTGAACCCCTCAATTTTCAATTGCATCAATTTGAACCATTTTGTCAGATATAGCTGTTAACTTCTAACGTCAATACCTAAAAAGATCAAAATATTATTGATTTTCTTTTTTTATTACTTTTTTTTTTTAATTTAGAATTAAGGGTAAATTTAAAATTTTATAAAAAAAAAAAATCAGGGGTATAGAAGTCATTATCTCACTTTGAACGCTTACAATCTGAGAGAGAGGTTCAAATTGACTGCAATTAAAAGTTCAGGAGTTCAAATTGAGAGATTTTGAAGTTTGAGAGCTTGTCAAATCGCGTAGTAATTCAAGGGTTTAAACTGAAATTACCCCAATATATTATGAATAATATATTCCAAAAATTAAAGATTAAGTCAAAATTTGAAATAGAATAAAAAAAATTAATAATATTTTTCAAAATTTGCCCCTACGTCAAATCTTAAAAAATTTGCAACATCATTGTTCGTCTTATATTTTTTAAAATCATTGCATGTGGGCAATTAATCTCTCTTAAGTTTTAAATAAAACGAACAACTTCTAGTCCATTTGGTTGTTGAAAAACCCCATCGTAAGCCCACAAAACCACCAATTTAAACATTAAAAGATAAAGGGTTAAATACTAAAAGCCCTCCTTAGAGTTTGAACGCTTTATTTTTTGTCCTCTAGGTTTTCATTTTTATTAGATGAGGTACTTATGATTTTCATAAAGACGAAAATAGTATTTCTATTAAAATTTCGTCCAAACCTTAACGGATCGCCACATCAGCACCAATCACTAGCCGCCACGTGTCATATAATTATTTTTTTGATTTTTATAAAAATTAGGGAAAATTACAGTTTATCCCCCCAAAGTTGTCAGCGATTTACAATTCCGCCTTCAAAGTTTCAATTTTTGCAATCCACCCTCCTAAAGTTTCAATTTTTTGCAATTCAGGCAATCCGTCAGTCAAAGCCGCTTTGACTGACGGAACAGTGATCATGTGGGCCACACGTGATCACTGTTGGCGTTTTTGTACCCAAAATGCCCTCACCCACACCTTACTCACAGCAAACGGCGTCGTTTGGTGCTGGTCCTTCTCTAGAGTTCGTTGATGGGTCATTGCTCGAAAATTTGCCTTTACCTGCAACAGATCATAATCTCCTCCTCTGCCCCCTTTGGCGTTCAAAGACAAAGTCCCCTTTAACAATAAATTAATTCAAACTTTGAATGTCATTTTCTACAAAATTAATTCAAATTTTAATTATTCATTTTGTTGACAGTCTTCCTAAAGGGATCGCACAAGTCAATTTGTTGCTTGTATGTTTTGTTTGTTGGTGGCATACAGATCTTCAGGAAAACCATGTGCTTTATTTGGATTGGTTAGGTCTAAGCTCAAAGAAAGATGTTGGGAGATGAGAGCATCCCAGAAAGCTAACGCGTAGCCCCATGCCTTGTCCTCTTCCATGTGCTTGCCCCACACCTTGTTCTCTTCCCACCGATGAGCCAGATCTAAGCAAAGCCAACCAAGTTCGAAGCCAAGTTTTAGGGATTCAACGAACTCCGGCTAAGGAAAAGCACCAAACTGTGATTAATGAAAATCGTGGCTCTATGAAACTTGTAAGAATTAGAAAGCACTGAACCTGAGAATGAGATATTTGAGAGAAACTTGTTAGAAACTTAGACCGTTAATCGTGTTACTTGTTAGAGAGAGAGAGGGAAATAGAGAGACAAACCTGAGAACTAAATGGAAAGCTGGAGCGGTGGTCCGGTGTAGATCGGAGCAGCGTGGGTCACATGGGTTGGGCGTGCGTGCGTGATGGAAAAGCATGGGGTATTTTGGGTACAAAAAGGCCAACAGTGATCATGTGTGGCGCACATGATCACTGTTCCGTCAGTCAAAGCGGCTTTGACTGACGGATTGCCTGAATTGCAAAAAATTGAAACTTTAGGGGGGTGGATTGCAAAAATTGAAACTTTGGAGGCGGAATTGCAAATCACTGACAACTTTGAGGGGGTAAAGTGTAATTTTCCCTAAAAATTAAAAATATTAAAATATTATATTTAAAAAAAAAAAAATTAAAAATTTTACGGTGGCTGCCATTTTGATGGGGGTGGCGGCCACCCCTTCTGGTCCAATCAGGGCCTTACTCCCCGGTGGCTCTCATGGGAGCTCAAGGTCTACTACAACCAACACAGAAAAGGACTGGGATGCCGTGCCAACAGCGGAGGATATAAACGCTTTGAAAGGGGCACTTACTACTCTGAGATTAGGGGGTGGTGGCAGTAATAGAGATTTAAATGATGGTGCTAAAAATAATGCAGAGAAAGTTGGTGCCAATAAGATGAAAGGTTTGCTCATGTCAAAGCTCTGGTCAAGCAAAGAAAGAAGTGGTGAAATTAGCAGCTCTGATACATCAGAAAGCCCTGCTTCCACCAATGCAGATGAAACAAAATCAACCCCTTCCAGAAGTAGGAGGCATTCAGTATCTTAGTGGCAGCCATTCTTTGCAGTTTGTAAAAATTGCCTCACTCAGTTGACATCAAGAAATTAGAGCTCAGTTTTGTCTTCCAGCTGATTTTCTAGTGGGAATTTTAGGCAAAAGGTGGAATTTTGGGCTCCTTGGCCACCCCCTCCCGGCGTGGGGTGGCTCCCCACCCCTAAACTGGCCAGATGGGGGTGGTCCGGCCACCCCATGGCCAAAGGAGGTGGCCAGCCACCCCCAAATGTCCAAACCACACCCAAATTTTTTTTTTTTTTTTTTTGAAAAATTATAGTTTTTTAATTTAAAAAAATAATTATATGACACGTGGTAGCTAGTGATTGGTGCTGGCGTTCCATTAAGTTTTGGACGGAATTTTAAGGGAGGTACTATTTCCGTCTTTATGAAAATCGCAGTTATGATAAAAATAAAAACCTAAGGAGCAAAAAATAAAGTGTTCAAATTCTAGAGAGTTTTTAGTATTTAACTCTATTATAATTTATATTTTATGGAGACACAAAAAGAATTGTGTTGCAACATAAATATGAAACAAATGTCATTTATCAAGACAAACACATCGATGAACACCAGCTTATATGATTTCTCCTGATGTAATGACAAGAAGAAAGAGTTGTAAGACATCAAATGACATCCAAAAGTTCGAATCTTGTTAAGGACTTTTTCTATTCTATAGTTAAAAACAAAAAATAAAATAAAAAATAAAAAATAACCGTCGATCCAAAAGTTAGAATCTTGTTTGAAAAGAAAAGAAAAGCCAACATATTGATGCTCAAGTCAAGCATCTAAAATTAGAACCCGAAGTTTTCTATCGGTTGAAAAAAAAAATGAAATAAAAGAGAATAAATCAACCGCTTCAAGGTGATCATCCTTCCAATTGATTACGAAGCCACCCCATGGCCCAATGGGGGTGGTCCGGCCACTCCCAAGGGCCAAACAATTTTTATTTTATTTTTTCGTTTGGTCCTTAGGGGTGGCCGGACCACCTCCATTGGGTATGGGGGTGGCTTCGGCCACCCTAGACGGCCGGTCTGGAGTGGCCGAAGCCACCCCTAGCCCCAGTTGGGGTGGTCCGACCATCCCCAATGGATGGCCAGCCACCCCTTAGTTTTTTATAATTTTATTTTTTAATTATTTTTAAAATATATATAATATTTTATTATTATTTTTATTAATTAGACAAATATCCTATTTATGTCTTCCGGATATTTTTAGAGAGATACTGACCATTAATCAAATATTTTTTAGTCTAATATGAACTAGAAATGATCATATTCCTAGATGTTGGGTTGGTAGTGGCCATTTAAAAAACATAAACATGCAACAATAAATAAGATGGTTCACTAACACCAAGATGTTTCTGGACCGTTCCACAAACATAAACATGCAACATCAATTGCAATAAGATGTTTTCAGTACTCCCGCCAAGATCCTTCAATTACGTGCTACCACTCAATCTGTATCTCTAATTAGCCCATAGAAAAGAAGAGATGATTATTACCATTAATACTTCTAATATGGTCCATTCCACAAACATAAACATGCAACATCAATTGCAATAAGATGTTTCCAGTACTCCCACCAAGACCCTTCAATTACGTGCTGCCACTCAATCTGTATTTCTAATTAGCCCACAGAAAAGAAGAGATAATTATTACCATTAATATTTCTTTTATATATATATATATATATATATATATATATTGCCTTTTGTGGGGAGAGTGCTTCTAGTTGAGTGGACCATCATAATTTAATTGCCCAATTCCACCACAATCACAATCATTTCAAGGAGAACAATTATGATGCTAAATTAGCACATGGCAAATTTAACTCCTCCGTGAACTCATCATAATGCAATATGTCTACATCCACACATTAAAGTTCTATAGGTTACATTTAACTTTTATTGAATGACATGATTGTACATAAGAGCTTTATTATATAGAAGTTAAAAAGGAGAGAAACTTCTTGTATCTTAGCAATGTGGGACAAGAGGATGGGATTTGGATCCTTGGAATTCTTAGGGGAATTCCAGTTTTTAAAATTTCAAATTCAAACCATTTATTTTCAACTAAGAGCCATTATCCTGCCACGTGTTTCACTACTAATAAAATAATAAAATAATGATGATTATTAATATCATCAAAATTTATTATTATTTTATTATAATGACTCTTAAATGAAAATGAATAGCTTAGATCTGAAATTTCAGAAACTAGAATTTCCCTAGGAATTCCAGGGGATCCGGATCCGGTGGAGGCTTTTATACAAGCTAATGGCCAAAACCTCTCTTCACTTGGGCAATGTAGGACAATCCACATATCATCTCTAACATTCCCCCTCAAACTTAATGTAAAAACTTGTGAAATCTTGAGTTTGCTTCTTGATCGGTGACGGTGGAGACTAAAGATGATGGCACCAGAATTTGAAGCGTCAGCAGTTCTTGAATATCGGCAACATTTGGTCAGAATGGGCCAACTATATGCCTTACATGGAAGCCAAATATGGGCTGAAATGAGCATTGGCTTAAAATAATACCACAAATGCCAAATTACAAATAATGGGCCAAGGGCCAAATATGAAAGTCATCAATGGGCTGAAACGGGCCTGGGTTTGAAACAATACCACTAAAGCCGGGCTTAGGTTTTAAACAATACCACAAAGGCCAAAATATATGAGGCCAACTATAGGCGAACAAACCAACTATGAGCTAAAATGAGCATAGGTTTGAAACAATACTACAAATGCCAAATAATGGGCCAACAAAAGACCAAGGGAGAAAGAAAATAGGCAACTTGGGCCTCTTTTGTTTTGTTTTATGTATTGTGTTTTGTGTTTTGTGTTTTTTTTTTTTTTGAATAATATCATATTCTCAGATTACATAAATTGGAACTTAAGCTAGAATATCCCCTAACCAAACAAAACCAAATTGGAACTTAAGCTAAAATATCCTATTCCTAAACCTGAATAGGAATATATGCCGAATAAAAAGTAAACCTATTGCCAAACACATTGATGTTTTCTTCTTCAAAACTGTTGGTGCCGGCGATGGACGTGGGCAGTGGCGGAGCCACGTTGGTCTTTGGGGTGCCACGGCACCCCCAAAGATTTAAATTTTTTTTTTTTTTTTTTTTTCTTTTTTCCTACCCATGTTACCCACGGCACCCCCAACGGCACATTGCACTGTGTAGTAGTAGTCCTAGTTGGAGTTTCATGTTTGATTGTTCATTTGTTTGAACTTTGAAGGCTTAGTCTTGAGATGGGAAGAGAAGGGGTGAGTCCGGCGAGGAGTGAGGAGGTGAAGAGTGAGGAGTCTTATCTCGTGAAAGGTGGAAAATTGGAAATAGAAGATAAGAAATGAGTGGTTAAAAACTTAAAAGATAAGAATGAAATTTTTTAAGGAAAAAAAAAAAAAAAAAACCTGCAAGGAGTAGGCTGTAGGCTTGCGCGAGTTTATTTTTTATTTTATTTTTTTCTGAGCAGTAGGCTTGAGCGTGAGTTGAAGATTGAAGTTTAAGGAATAAAAAAATCATAATAATAAAT
Organism: Corylus avellana; assembly: GCF_965113065.1. Classification (NCBI taxonomy): domain Eukaryota; kingdom Viridiplantae; phylum Streptophyta; class Magnoliopsida; order Fagales; family Betulaceae; genus Corylus; species Corylus avellana. The sequence continues at coordinate 14,760,871 of NC_142498.1, forward strand.
TAAAGAAATAATTGTAGACAGTAGAAGGGTGAGTTTTACGGTAGAAAAAATATATATTAAAGAGAATAGGTGAGGAGAACAAAGACAAAAAGACGAAGATAGGCGTTAGTGGAATTTGAAGGAAGAAAAATAAATAAATGATGAGAGTAAATGTAAGCATTAAATTCTAGAAGGTTTGAAGTGGAATTTTAAGGAAGAAAAAAATAAAATAAAAAATAGAGGAGTAGGTGTGAGGATGTGAATTTTTTTTTTTTTTTTTTTTTTTTTTTTTTAATTCTGGTGAGAAATTTTAGAATACAATTTAAACTAAAATAGAAGTACTAAAATTAATTAGTGTGGGAGGAAGTTTATAAGACAATTTAGAAGATAACTTTTTTTTTTTGGTTCAATTATTTCTTTTTCTAATTCATTATTTGTTTTTATTGGTTTACAGCATTCGGCTAGACCTTATTGTGTTTGGTTCGTTTTCAAGAAATCCCTTAAGATACCTCTAATTTTACTATTAATTGCGCTCAAGTTTATTTCATAATTAATAAGTAGTTTGTATTATTATGTCTTTGTGATAGGTAGATAATATTTTGAATGGTTACTTTGTTTGTTGAAGTTATTGTTTAGCTTTTTGTTGTTGTTGCTCAATCATGTCTATAGCAAACTAAACACTTTTGTATTGGGAATGAAAGTTTTTTTTTTCTTCATATAGTGCCAACATATTACATTTTTAATATATCAATTTGAATACGAATTTTTATAGATATTTTGTTGTAATGCATATATTATGAGAATTACCAAATTTTTAGGGTGTAGAAAATTCTTAGGACGCAAAAAAAATTTTAGCAGCACCCCCAATATAAGTTGTTTGGATCCGCCACTAGACGTAGGTGACGGCGTTGCTGAGTTCTGGACGGTGGGTTGACGCTAGCTAGCATGTGGCGGCGTCATGGTGCCTGGCTAGCAGTGGATTGTTGGAGATCCGACTGGTGAGAAACTTGCGGCGGCGCATCTAGGACGCAAGATGTGATGGCGTAGATGGGGCGCCGCTGGTCTTAGCCGGCTAGTGGTTGGGCTGCTAGGAAAGGTGCCGGAGGAGGAGGATTAAAGATGATGACAGAGCGACTGAGAATAAGATGGTGGAGAAGTTTACAAATATGGACCCAAAAAACAAAAAAAAAATTGTGAGGCAAGATTTAGTGGAAATTCAAGGTTCAGAACTCTGTTGGGGTTTCTCAAACTAGAGTTGAAGGAATGCTCAGACCATTTGAGAAAAAGGTGGAAGTGAAGGAAAAGACCAAAGAAAAGGAAGGTGCTTCGACGAGAAGACTTATTTGTGGAACGAAAAAGGAGAGGGTGTTTTGTTGGGAATCAGATGTGTTAAAGATGTTGTGGGATGGTGGAGTTGGTGTTTGTGAAAAAGCCTGAAAGAGAATCAGTGTTGCAGCAAAATGAAGTTCATCCTCGGATGAATCTTTAAAAGCAGCAAAATCCAAAACTACGAAAGTGATTGTAAAAACAATCCAAAATAGAGAAGTTACAGGGAAATTGACGGAAAATAAACTTGCAAAATAAATTTTTTGTGATTGTATAAACAATCCAAAACACAGAAAATGAAATTACAGAGAAATAAAAGAAATTACAGGAAAATAAAAACAAGACTTGAGAAATTAAAAATTTAAAACAAATAAAACAAAAGAATTAAACTGAAATCTAATAATTGACGTTAGCCTATTAACTTTAATACCATGAAAGAAATCATAATGCGGCATAATAAACAAGGAGAGACAAAATTAAGGTTATTCGGCAATATGCCTACATCCATACACTAAAGCCCTATATATTACATTTGGCTTTTATTGACTGATTTGATTGTACATAAGAGCTTCATTATATAGAAGTTAAAAGGAGGGAAGCTCCTTGTATCTTAGCAATGTGGAATAAAAGGATGAGACTTTTATATAAGCTAATGGCCAAAGCCTCATCCCACTTTGGGCAACGTGGGAAATTCCACGTATTGTTACATTTTGGGATTTTGTCCTTTTCCTAGCGTCATCATTTCCTTCCCTCGTGACGTCATTAAGTCTTCCGTCATGCGTGTCGTAGCCTACGTGTATTATTAATTAATAATAGTGAGAATCTGATGAGCAAATGTGTTTTATGCGGTGTAGACTTAGAGCATTCCCAATGGAAGAGCCAAATGTTACTTTTATCTAGAATAGCTCTTCAAATGTTCAAAAAACCTTCCACATTGGATGAGCCAAAAATATATGTAAAATAGATATTTGATTAGAAGAGCTAAAAAAAAAGTTAAATGTAGCAGCACTTTTTAAGGGAGCCATTTTATTTTTTAGTGTTTCTCTCTCCTGCTTTATCTTTTTCTCAAATCTTTTCCCACCTATTTTTTAGAAATATAACTAATCGGATGTGTAGACACTTAAAAATGACTTAGCTAAACTAGATAAAAGTGAGTTTTGAAGAGTCATTTTACATAAAAATATGACTCTTCCATTGAGAATGCTCTTACGGGTTTATCTGTCCACACTAGGCATAAGAGTGCCACGTGAAAAATGTTTGCAAGACTTGTACGACTACGATTAAGGGATTTCCATTTAATTGGCTATGAAAGGACGGTGTGTTGACTTTCTTCGTTTTTGGGTCGAAGACTAAGACTTTCTTGGCACCCACACTTTCGTATTTGGATTTAGTAGCTGAATTTTTTTTTTTTTGATGATGATGTTAGGTTTTGTATTTATGTTGGCCAATGTATTATAATGTGTTAAAATATAATATGGTTTTTGGGTTGTAGGGGTACTATGTATTGATTTAAGGATTAAGTTGGTGTTAAGCTAGACATGAGAATACGGCTTTTTGAATGTTGTTCATCAAAGACTTAGTCAGAGTCAAACGGCCATGTCGTTTGATTTAGACATAGATGGAGATAGTCTTGGTGGCATTGGAAAATGGATTCAAAGAAATACAACTCTGAATTTTTCGAAAGTTTTTCAATTCAAATGATGGCTTACGACTTGTTTGAGATTGCGTTTGAGGAGCCTAAATGTGATTTTAATACTTAAAAAATCTATTTGAAGAAAAGTATTCGTTTGTTAAAAAAATTAAAAGCGCTTTTAAGGATCCAAAAATCTTAAAAATGATTAAAACGTACTTTTGGTAAAAATTTAAAAATGAAACTTTTGCCAAAAAAATTTTTTTGACTTAAAAACTTTATTTTTCAAACACAATCCCAAACATACTCTTAATATAAGTTTGATTTAAGGATTAAGTTTATGTAAAAGTTGAAAAATGGTCATGTCAAAACAAGCTGTCAATAAAAGTTTAAAATTCTGGACAGAATTATTCAAACTTAATCTCCATCGAAAGAGATTTGTACATAATGGATGGATTGCAATCTCTAGTGATAAGTTGTTTTTTCAATAGCTTACCTACCTTTTAAAACCTAGGTTTCATTCCATCTATTTAGCCCTGAGGCAGGGAGAGGGACAACTTTTCAGAATATTTTGAAGAGAGATCTTAAACCTCTTTGAGCCTAATTTGAACTCTCTTTTTGTTTTTTTTTTTTTTTTTCGCCATTAAACCATAGAAATAATATAGACAACACAATCTTTTAAAAAAACATATATAGACTACACAAAGAATATAGACAAGTCCTCAAAACACTTACAGCACACAACCAACCTAACAGCAACCAAAAAAAAAAAAAAAATCAGATTCTCAATCTTCTGAGAATTGGACAGAAACCCTCCTAGGAAAATCAAAACATCTACAAACAAACGAAAACGAACCCTAGGCTTTGTTTGGTAAACCTCTTGTCCCTGGATACTGTAGCTGAGTGGATTGATGTGAAAGTAAGAATGTTTGGTATTAAAAAAGTAAAAAAAAAAATGATATGGAAAAATAAAAAAGTTATGTTTTGTAGTAATTTTTTTATTTAAATATTAGTTAAAAGTAATGGATATGATATATAAAGTAAATGATGAGATATAAAAAGTGAGAATGTTTTCATGTTTTTTTTTTTTTATTATTATTTATTATTTATTTATTTTTAATAAAGTGAATAGTATTAAGGGGAGAGGAAGAGTTTACCAAATGAGGCCTAGACAACACCTAAGCTCCCAACAAATCTTTTGTAAGTGTATTTCCTCTTAATATAATTGATTTCCAAACTTAACATCATTTCCATACTCCCACAAAATTATAGACAATGGATCTCCAAGCTAAATTGCAGATGGTAGCTTTAAAACTTTTCCTCTTTCCAATCACTTAACCCTTTAGTACTCATCAAAACTCCACCCAATAGGAACATTAGGTTGAAAACACATTTGCATAGCTGCCTTCAACAATCTTTTGCTGAAAGTACGTTAACAAATAAATGATCTCTAGTCTCAATAACGCTCCTACAAAACACACACGTCACCTCACCACTCACTCCCCATTTCAACACTCTATCCTTGATTGATAGGGTTGTAAATAAACAGATCCGCTCATGAACATGTTCGTGCTCGGGCTTGGCTTGAATTAGCTTAGCTCGGGCTTAGTTCATTTATTATCTATGAAATTACGTTATTACTCTCAGGCTTATTTATTTATTTATTTTATTTATAAATTTTCATCAAATTTAATTAATGAAAATTAGTAACGGAGGGTTTAAATTGAAATTTTTTAAAACATTAGCGATGTATATTGCCAATTTTTAAACTTTGGCGTTCAAATTGAAAAACACCTAAAACTTCAAGGGTAAAGTGGATTTTTCCCTTATTTTTAAATTTGTAATGAGAACATGTTAAGTATTTTTTTTTTTTTTTTTTTTTTTTTTTTTTTTTTAAAAAAAAAAAGAGGTTTCTTCTTAATGTAATATATATATATATATATATATATATATATATATATATATATATACTATGAGATAAACATATAAAATTTAGATTATATTATTTAATTACCCAAACGATAAATTTTAACTATGATTAAACAATCACGGCATTTACTTTATATAAGGAATGGCTAAATTAATTGAGTAACTCGTGAACAAGTTCAAGTTTAACCTCATTTGAAAAATAGATGAATAGAACTTGAACATATTATTTAGTCTGATAATAAGCTCGAACTCGGCTCATTTTCGAAAAAAAAAAAAAAAAAAAAAAAAAAAAATTATACAAATCAAACTTAAAACATTAAATAGCAAAAAATTATCTAATCGCCTTCTTGCGTAAGATATATATATATATATATATATATATGTATGAAGATGTTATGTAACATAATCCAGCTTTGGGTGTTATTCACAAGAGATATATTTTTGATCCCTTGTATCAAAAACTGAATAAAATATTAAAATGTATTATATATATATATATATATATAAAAGCATCAGACGTGCATCTCGTATTCTTGGGCATCTTTTCGAGCCGTTTGAGGAGGACAAAACATAGATGCACGAGTAATGCTTGGGAGAAGCATTTTATCAGCAAACCATCCGCATGGTGCTGAGCTGTCCTGGTTAAGTGAACCATGGTTATCAGCTTTTTTTATAAAAAATAAAATAAAATTACGCCCTGAAGAGTAAAAGTGTGATAGCGTTTCGAAAATTTTTTTTTTCCCCCCAAAACCTTTCCCCATCCTCCTCTCCCACACTTCTCCCTCCCGCCTTCTCCCATCACCAAGCACTGCCGCCACCCAACAGACTGCCACCCATGGCACCAACTCAAAATCCGGAGACGCCACCCAGCCACCACCGGCGACGCCCGGTGAGTTAGAGAAGGTATGTATAGATGATTTCATTGTTTTGTTGGTTAGAGCTTCTTTCATTTTGAGAAAAAAAACAAGTCAGTTCGTGGGTTTTGGGTTGTTTGTGAGTTTTGGGTTATTTTTTCATGTTCTTCGATTCTATACAGCTTCCTGAAAGAATGGGTTTCGATTTTGCCGAATCATCATCGATTTTTCCGTGTCATTCGATTCTGTATAAGTCTCTGCACGAATGGGTTCCGATTTCGTCGATCTGCATGAATGGGTTCCGATTTCGTCGATCTCCATCTATCCAAGCTCTCTCTCTCTCTCTCTCTCTTCTGGCCATTGTATCGTTTTCATCTGCATCTGCAAGCTGATTTTGTCTTTGGAAGCAACTAATGAACATGAAAAATATTATTGAAGATCTTTTGTCTTGGATGCAAAAGAAAGTTTTGATTCCTTTGTGTGTGTGGCTGGTTTTGATTGTTAACATTCTCTAATTTGTTTGTGTTTTCTTTTAGTTGTAGCTAGTTGTGAATGTCAAGCTACACATGTGTTTGATGAAATGTTTGTGAGAAAATTTATTGCCTTTAGAAAGAGCTTTATTTATACAAAAAAAAAAAAAAAAAAATTCCTTTCATTTGTGTTACTGCTGCTATTCACAACTAGCTGCAGATAAATTTCCTTTCATTTTATTTCCTTTCATTTGAAATAACTTGAAGCTAATGTTCTGTTTCTTATTTTCAGATGTAAGATTTTGGGCGGGATCAAGGAGAAGCAGAGCTACTTGCTCTTTAGAGGGATTTTCAAGAAATTCAAAAGAACCCGGGTGTAAAGGATGATAAACAATGGGATTTGATTTGATTTTCAAGTACTACACGTTGTCATGTATTAGCCATTTTTCTGATTTGATTTGAGTTTTAATAAGAGAATGTGTTGTTTGAAGTTGCAAATTATTTTGTATGGGGACCACTGTGCTTGTGAAATTGGTTAAGAAAGGTTGTGTAGATGAGTCATTTTTTTTGATGAATGTGACTCGAGTATTGATTCGGTTATCACTGTCCAACAACCTCGTTTTTTGATTGATGCCTTGTATGTATTACTGGTTAAAGCTTCTATAAATTTTGGGTCCGTAGAAACTGAAGATAAAATAGAAGCACCATGAACTCTTGTTGTACGTTGCAAGTTATTTCCAAATCATGTAATGCCTTTACCCTTGTGGATAAGATTAAAGAAGCAACCAAAATCATTTGTTCATTTTTAACAAACTCTATAATTTCAAGTATTACATAAAGTCAACTTAAAGAAATATAAATAATTTGTTTTTTTTCATCATCCTCAAAGAGGTACAAACAACCAAAAAGGTTACAATCCGAGAGTTTCTCAACGCAACTTCAAGCGTTTCTCATTTTCATTCATCTTATCATCATTGATAATAACTCTCTCTGCGGCAACAAACCATGTCTCTGCAAAATAAGCAGAACACTAAGAACTATGAGTAGCAAAAACAGTAGTAGTATCAAAATGAAAAGAGAAACCCAGGTAAAAAAAATTACCAAAACAAAAATTAGAAATCTCATTTTCATTCTTCTTGTTGGTGAGTGGTAAAACCAGAAAATAAAAAAACTAGACAAAAACAGAGAAACCCACGAAGACCAAATATCCAAGAATTGTTTTCAAGAAATATACCCATTCTCAACCAACCTCCGAAAATCAAAGGGATTAAAATCTTCAAAACTATTGAGTGAAGCAAAACCGAAGCAGGGAGCAAAAGAAATCCCCCCACCTAGCCCATTCGGCCATGGCAGAAAGAAGACCCATGACCAATCGGCTCTCAACCGAAAAGCAAAGGAAAAATCGTACTAGAACTAACTAAAATTCCATTTCTTGTGTTTTTTTTTCTTCTCAAAATGAAAGATTTATCTAGCTACAACTAAAAGAAAACACAAACAAATTCGAGAATGTTAACAATCAAAACCAGCCATACACACAAAGGAATCAAAACTTTCTTTTGCGTCCAAGACAAAAGAGCTTCAATAATATTTTTCATGTTCATTAGTTGCTTCCAAAGACAAAATCAGCTTGCAGATGCAGATGAAAACCATACAATGGGCAGAAGAGATAGAGTAAGAGAGAGAGAGAGAGCTTGGATAGATGGAGATCGACGAAATCGGAACCCATTCGTGCAGATAATTATACAGAATCGAAGGACACAGAAAAATCGATGATGATTCGGCAAAATCGAAACCCATTCTTTCAGGGAGTTGTATAGAATCGAAGAACATGAAAAAATAACCCAAAACTCACAAACAACCCAAAACCCACGAACTGACTTGTTTTTTTTGTTTTTCTCAAAATGCAAGAAGCTCTAACCAACAAAACAATGAAATCATCTATACATACCTTCTCCAACTCACCGGGCGTCGCCGGTGGTGGCTGGGTGGCGTCTTCGGATTTTGAGTTGGTGCCATGGGTGGCAGTCTGTTGGGTGGCGGCAGTGCTTGGTGATGGGAGAAGGCGGGAGGGAGAAGTGTGGGAGAGGAGGACAGGGAAAGGTTTTGGGGGGAAAAAATAAAAATTTCGAAACCCTATCACACTTTTGCTCTTCAGAGCGTGATTTTATTTTTTTAATTTTTATAAAAAATGCTGATAACCATGGTTCACTTAACCAGGACAGCTCAGCACCATGCGGATGGTTTGCTGATAAAATGCTTCTCCCTAGCATTACTCTGCATGCACACACGCCAAACACGTGAAGCACAAGTGATTGAAGTGATTGAGGTTTAGCCGCAGGATGGTTTCGAGAGACATCCAGCGTCAGAGGATACGTCAAGTCACACACATGGTCTAAGGCATCAAACGTGTTACGTGGTTGTCGCCTGCCAGGCAGGCAGCCCCACATGCATGCGCATGGGAAGTTGATTGTCAGTTGTCACACTGTAGTAGTGGAGGCTAGGTGACCACTGACCAGCACGTGATCACGTCCCACATTTTAATTGGTTTCTCTTTTCTTCTTTCTTTCTTTCTTTCTTCTTCTATTTTCTAAAAATCTTTAATTTTCTTCATGACTTAACCAAGTCCACTATTCCACTTCTATTGTACACCAATCTTTGAATCAAAACTTGATTATGTATTACTAATTGGCTTCCTCTTTCCATCTCAACAAGTTCATGCTTGAAGGTGACTCTGCGGTTGAAAATTTTGGCTCTACAACATCCTTCCTCTCCTTCCCCTCAGTGGCGGAGCCAGACGTTTCAGAATGTAGGGGCCGTAAAAAAAAAATTCCGCATTCTAAAAATTTTTTTCACACTAAAAATTTTTTGCATCACAAAAAATTTGGTAATTCACACAATATATGCATCACAAAAAAAATATCTATAAAAATTTATAAATATGTGCTCAAATTGATATATTAGAAATATCACATGTCGGCACTACATAAAAAAGACAGAAATACAAAAAAGTGTCTAGAACTGCACTTTACGGTCTTTTAGAAGTACAAAATCATCAAGTATTGAATCTAAATCGAAGCTCTCAGCAATTTCTCTTTCAATATAAAGAACTAAGCTATTTGCAAGAAAATCATCCTCCATTTTGTTGCGTAGTCGTGTTTTAACAATTTTCATTGCTGAAAATGCTCGTTCGGTAGTTGCTGTAGACACTGGAAGAGTCAAAATAAGACGAATCAATCTACCAATGAGATAGTATGTCTTTGATTTTTCTGTCTTTGCCAATCCTTGGCATAATTCTGCAATAGAAGACAAATTTTGTAATGTTGGATCAGTATGGACATCAGATTCAAAATACCTCAACTGATATCTCAAATTAATTTTCTCCTGCTCAGAAAAATCAAGAGGATAATACTTCTCCACAAGGATACATATATCATCAATTTTGAAGGATTTATAAGCATCTTTTGGATCCAAAGCAGAGATAAGTGTCAAAAGTTCCATCGCTTTTTCACCAAACCTACTATCAAGCTCTTGCAATTGAAAGTCGATAGCAGTATTGAATATGTCAAAATGATAATGATGCTCCACCGTAATGTAATTCTTTTGATTACGACCTCGACCTTCAATATAACGAGCACTCAAATCCGGAATGTCAATTTCAGATTTCTTGCAAAAAGAGACAATGTTCTCAAGCAAATTATCCCAACCATCATCTCTCAACTTTTGGATAAGTTTCTTCGCAATAGAAACTGTATGAGTAGCATTCAAAATGTCTAGAGATTTTTGCTGCAAAACTTGACAAAGAACATCAGTAATGCCCATGAGTTCCTTCATTAAATGTAAAATAAATATGAACTCGAAGGATGTAAGCATTTTATAAGCAGCCTTAGCATCTCCTCGTTGAGAGTAAGTACCTCCTTCTCTTTGAACATCTTCAAGCACTGTACAAGTAGCATCAAACATCCTTATCATGCTACAAATAGAATTAAAATGAGAACCCCAACGAGAATCACCAACTCGCTTCAAAGTGCCAATTTGGTTAGCCCCTTTTCCAGTTTCAAGCTCACCAATAGCTTGCATATGTGCAATTTGTGTTGCATGAACAGCTTGTAGTAGATCATGACGTTTACATGAAGCACTGGCCACATTGATAATAAAATTCAAATTTGTGAACACATGAACAAAATCCACCTCTCTAGGTGCAGCAACTAATGTTAATTGTAATCGATGAGCAAAACAATGAATATAGTATGCACAAGGACAATCATTAAGAAATAATGCTTGCAATCCTTTCCATTCACCACGCATGTTACTGGCACCATCATATCCTTGTCCACGGATATTTTGAATATCAAGGAGATAACGAGAGAGAACATCAGATATTCCATTCTTTAGAGTTAATGCCGATGTATCTTTAACATGAACTATATCAAAGAAACGTTCTTGTATAAAACCATCTTTGTCAACAAATCTCAAAACAATAGCCATTTGCTCTCTCTTAGACTCATCTCGTGCTTCATCAACAATAATGCAAAATTTAGAGTCTCCAATATCTTCACGAATTTTATTTCGCACTTTACTTGCAATGACATGCAAAATCTCCTTTTGAATTGTATGTGAAGTGTACTTTGCAGATTGTGGAGCATTTTCCAAAACAATACTTGCAACTTTCTCATTATATGATGCCAAAATTTGAATCATCTCAAGAAAATTACCTCGATTTTTTGAATTAAGAGTCTCATCATGACCTCCTAAAGCACATCCTTGAAATGTAAGCCACCGAGCAACATCAATAGAAGTTTTCACACGAAGTCGATTATTTAGAATTTGTTCGGTACTTTGTGCATTCAATACTTTATCAATATGTTGTGCTTGATTTCGCAAATCCTCACAATATTTCACAGCATTATTGTGAGGTGAACAAGGATCTTCCCCAATATGAGTCAAAAAGGCACAATTTTTTCCATCATGAACCTTTTTCCAACTTCTAAATCCCTTTATAGTAAATACATCACATCCAGGACGTCCAAGTGCTTTCGTAGAAAAAAGATAACATGGTAGACAATATGCAGCATCCGTAGAACGAGAATACTCAAGCCAAGTTGAAAATTGTGTGAACCAAGAAGCTTGAAAGCGACGAGGGTGCTTTTCTGGTCCAGAAAGTGGATATTGTTCCTTTCGAAGAATAAGTTGATGTGGACCATAGTTCAAATAAGCTCGCCTTATTTCATCCCGTTGATTGACTGGATAGTCCCACATCGGAGGACGTAATCCTGGATCACGTTCTATAGAAGAAATATCAACTTCATCAACATTATGTGTGGATAATGCAAAATGAACCTCTTGTGTCTCCGTAATTAGAGCTTCTCCGCAAGGATGTTCTTCATCTTCAACCCTTGAAGATTTAAGATGACGCTCATCGGGATTTGAAGTTCCAGTATTAAGATCAAACGGTGTATTACTTTTCGAAATGTCGGCTTCTTTCCTTTTAAAGAACATATCAAGAGTTTTAAACTTTGACATGATGCATGAACCTAAAATTTTCAAGTTAAATCACAACCCCGTAAGATAGACGATCGAATTACCAATATACATTACCGATATAGAACAAATGCAACTATTTATGATGAGTAGTACCACTAACATGTATTATTCTCTTAATTTGATCAAAGCCTAAAGAGGCTAAACAGTAACACAACAACAATTTTCGCTCGGTTTCAAGCTTTCAGACTTTTAGTTATGCTACAATTTTTGCCGTATTGTTTAATTGTTCTACATCAAATTGATGTCTATTTATAATGATTAATGGGTACCACTAACATGTATTATTCAATTTTTTCTCTTAATTTGATCAAAGCCTAAAGAGCCAAAAAGGCTAAACAATATCATAAAACAGCAGCAATATAACAATTTTAGGAATTAGAATAAAAAAAAAATTAAGCAGATTCTTGGGATACCTATCTCAGTGTTTCCGGTAAAAATCTAATCTCCCAATGGACCCAATCCAATTTGTCAATCTGACTAGTGATCACCTATTTTCTGCCCTGAAAATACATGACATCCATTAAACAATATCATATCACTTTCAGTCTTTTAGGAATCAGAATAAAAAAAAAAAAAAAAAAAATTAAGCAAATTCTTAGAATACCTATGGCCTACCTCTGTTTCTTGTAAAAATTCAAGCTCCCAATGAACCCAATCCAATCTGACCAATGGCCACCTATTTTGAGTATTTTCTGCCCTGAAAATACATGACACCCATAACCCATTAAGCCTTAAGGAGAAAAAAAAAAAATCAAGGTTAAATATATAAAATTAACCCTAAATAAATTTTAAGGAACAAAAAATGCAAAACCCACCTAATCTCCAAAGTGTTACTGCCTGTGACTGTGATTGTGAGATAGAGCGATTGAGACCTGCAAGCTTGAAAAATGAGAGGGACTGTCGGTCTGAGGGCAGTGAGGTGAGATGGAGAGCCAGAGAGAGGGAGAAGAGGAAGGTGCGTGTGAAATTGAGATTTGAGAAAAGGGGAAACAAAATTTTTTTTAATATATAATATGGGACCCTGCAGCCGCCAAAGGCCCAAAAGCTAACATAAACTATTTTTTTTTTTTTAATATGGAGGGGCCAGCCGGCCAGCTGCATGAATTGGGCTTATTTAGAAAAAAAACAAATGAGCTCTTTTAGAATGGGGGGGCCCAATTTAGAAAAAAACAAAAACCATAACCTAAACAAATGAGCTTTCAGTTTTCTCAACAAATTAATGATGAACCAGAACCTATATTTTTTTTTTTTTCAAAAAATCTTGGGGGGGCCACGGCCACCTCTGGCCGAGATGTGGATCCGCCACTGCTTCCCCTCAACTCCATTTCTATTGTTAGTGGGAAGGACCCTACTTTTTTTTCTAAGACCTTTTTTTTAATTTTTTTTAATTTTGTATTTTCCTTGCATTGTTGTTGTTTTCTTTTAATGTACACAAAAAATAATAAATAAATAAAATTGGTGATGTGGCAGTCCGCTATTCCAAGTCCATTATTCTGGTTCTCTTATAATTTAATGACGTGACGTTAAAATTAATCAATAAATTGAAACTTAAAAAAAAAAATAATTGCTCATTTTTATTTCTTTTTTTTCCTACCCAAAGTTCCACACGGCACCCCCAAAAATAATAATAATAAAAATTTCTTGTTCTTTTTGTTTTTCTTTTCTCCTACTTTAAGCTCAATTCCTAATCTAAGTGATCTTGTAATTTGGATATTTTGGTTATTAAATGTTGAGAATATTGGTTCTTAGAATTTAAACATTTAATTGGAAAATTTGATACAATTCTAAGCTCAATTCCTCATTGTATTTAAGTACCAGTGATTAGAAAAAGAAGAAAAAAACAGAAAAAAGTACAAGTTTGTTACACGCTGCCAAAAAGAAAAAAAAAAAAAAAACCTTAAGAAAAAAAAAAAAGTTCAGTGGCCTCTACAATATGAATTGTTTGGCTCCACCAATGTCCATATATGGTGCATGGAATTTTTTTTTCTGAGAGATCATGCCACACATTAGTGTATATAATTACTCATTAATGATAGTATTTTTTTTAGGGGTGTCAAAAATTACCGGGAAACCAGAACCGGGTTTTCATTTTATTTAATAATATTTATTTATTATATATATATATATATATATATATATATATATATATATATATATATATATATATATATATTTTACACTTAGGTTTAGGTTTAGGGTATTTAAAAAAATTAAATTTTTATTTCTAAGGCCCAAATAGGCAAAAACATTGATTTTTTAGGATTTTTGGAGTTTTTTAGGTTTATTTTTTTAATTATTTGGAACAATCACAACAAAGCCCCTTTAATTTAGACAAAGAAACTAATAGATTTTTTAAAAAATAGGCCAACTTATGAAAAAAAAATTGGCTTATTTTAGGCCAAATACCTAAAATAAGCCCAAAAACCAATTTTTTTAAAAAACCGGTTACCGGACCGGGTAAAACCGGTTCCGGTTCCGGTTTCTCAAAATTGAGAACCGGGTACCCCGGTTCCGGTTCCGGTTTTGGCCAAAAACCGGGAAACCGGACCGGTTTGACACCCCTAATTATTTCTTAGAAGTGCTAGAGAGCCAAAGGGAATTGCCCAGAATTTTTTCCAAACTGATGTGGCAGAATTCCAGCCACCCTTTGAATTTTCATTTTAAAATTCTACCATGCCAGTTTGGAAAAAATTCTAGACAATTCTCTTTGGCTCTTTAATACTTCTTATTATTTTGGCATCAAATTTTGTTGTTTTTACTTTATAGGATCCGGCTTATATGCTGTTATTAAGATTAAATCTCAATGTTGACTTACTTTTAAAAGCTTTTAATCACTACAAAAAATGGTTTTTTTTTTCCTGACAGGTTGTTTCTGACGTGTTAGGTGGTTTGACACTCACTAAAATTTATTGACGTGTGTCGGGCGTTAAAATTATAGGTGTCAAAAACGGTTATTTTTTGACGTGTCACACTTTTAACACGTCAATAATAATTTTTTTGACGTGGCAGGAGTGGCACGTCAGAAAATTTTTTGATGTGTCAAATCTGACACGTCAAAAAATTTTCTGACGTACCACTCCTGCTACGTCAGAAAATTTATGACGTGTCAAATGTTATGACATGTCAGAAAATTGTGATGTGTCATAACTTAACACGTAAAAAAATGGTCAATTTTAAATTTTGTTTTTTTTCCTCTCCCTATATATTTTTTGAATTTTTTCAGAATTGTACCCGAATTTTGGATTATAACTTGATATACAATTTATCCATCGATCCATACAAATAACATAATACATATCAATCGATCCATGCAAATAACATAATTCATATCCATCAATGTCGATCATAGACTATCAACCAAAACCAGCTTCAAGACACAAATAAAGACATATACACCAAGTGCGAATGGCCAACCACAAAAACTATACACCAATAAAACTATCTCTGTTATATATATATAACTACGTATATTAAGAAAACTATCATAAATACAATTATATCAACAAAATAACTTATGTACACTAAGTGCGAATGGCCAACCATTTGTTCAATCCAAGTCATCATCGATATCAATAGCATTCTCTCCATGATAGCCACTAGCTGCAAATAATAAAACAAACAATCACCAAACAATATTCTAGAATATTATCAAGTCTTAATTATTGAGCAACGTCACTATGTAAACAAAGGTCATCATACTCAATAAATTCATATTTATATCTACACCCCTAACTTATTTTTGTGATCAAATCAAATGGATGTCACATTCTACAAGGACCATAGTTGTCCATCTCACAATACCAAAAACTTAAAATGTAAAGCTCTAACCCACATGCACCACCAAACCAACCATGATATCAAACAAATTCAACAGGATTTGGAACATCATTATTATTGAATATCAATATCACTCTCAGTAAGTAAGAATACTTACAGCAGATTACATGAATGGATCATCAAAGGTAATTACTTGTTGAAACCCATTCTGCTGCACATAGTTTCTCTTTCTTTCAATATCTCTCACTGTCTCCAAAAACTCCTTCTCAATCTCTAATTCTCTGTCTCCATCTTTCTCTGAATTATCTTTGTCTCACTGCCTCTCCCTCTAACTCTGCCTCTCACCATCTTTCTGCTAGCTCTCTCTCTCTCGTGTTCTTTCTTTCTTGTAGCGCTTTGTCTCGCCCTTTCTCTCTTTGCTCTTTTTAAACACTCTTAGCAAGAAGAAAAACCGAATAGAAAGCGGAAGAAGGAAGAATATGTGGAAGAGAAGGGAGAGGAGTGGTGAAATTGTGAAGGGGAAGAGCTCTATTTATAGGAAAAAAACCAAATACGATTCTACCTTCCATTTACAATTCTACCCTCATTTTACTATTCCACCTACCAACACTATTATACCTACCATTAACTATTCTATACTCCATTTACAATTCTACCATCATTTTACTATACCAATACTATTATACTTACCATTAACTATTCTACCTTCCCTTACTATTCTACCTACTAATACTATTCTTCCTACCATTTACTATCTTATTATTTCACCAATTACCATTCTCTAATTACCACTTTCCGTAAATTCATATAACATCATACATTCCTCAAGAATTAAAATCATTGGCTATTATGAATATTAAAACAATCATCATCAAATAAATATCTCTAAAATAGACTTTAAAAATTTGAGGTGCTACAAACACCAAATCAGCTATCCCTCAAAGCTAACTTTCCTTCAAATGTATAATATGTTTCATTATACCATCATATCTCTTAAAGTTACCAACTAAATTAGCAAGCTATAATCTATCCTTAACCTTAGGATGTAATGACCTAATAATTCATTCCTATAATACTCATATAATCCATAAATTCTTCAAGAACAAATCTCATCACTTAATATTAAAATAATATTATCTTCAAATTAATAACTTTAAATGAGGATTTTAAATCTGGGGTGCTACAATCTTCCCTCCTTATTGAAATTTCATCCTCGAAATTAAAGCCTATAAATTATCGTCCAATCCTCAAATTGAGCGACTCAGATTTAAAATATTCATTTCAATCATTCATCAGAGCCTACTCTCCAATATTTACTTTTATCATATTGAAATTCCATCTCCTTCTTCTAGGAGTAAATCTTATTCACAGTCTAAAGTTTTGATTTCTGCAATCGTTCATCAGTTCACACTAAAAATCTTACCTCAAAATATTTTCCATTTTTTTTTCAACCTAAATAACAACAATCGAATTATTCATCTCCTTATATATGACAGTCTACAGTCAAGGTTTAAACATCAAATTTAAAATCATGTGATCACTAGTCCATACCTCCAAACATCATAGTCCTTCTTGCAAGCCCGCAATAATGTCCTCGATCTAATTTAATCAATCTTATCAAAAATGTGTAAAAATCATCATAGCCTATATTTTCTTTAGTATCTCAGTATTCCAAATCATGTATACGAAATATTAATATGATGCTCTAATAATTATCAACTTCTCACCATCATAAATCCATAAAAGTAAACAGCACCAACATTCTACAATTTATATCTCCCAAAAACATCATTACATGAATATACCTCAGAAGTGACATCATAATTCGATTAGTTCTAAATATACAACCGTTTCTATTTTCTCATCCCAAATCTTGTGTCGATGCTACACTATCAGAAAATCTCTCTGTACTACATCTTTACTTCATAAATCATAACTCAGTAAAAGAAACTCGTAATTATTATTCCAACTCAATCGAAATACACGATTACATCAAATGTAAGATTCTCATCCATTATTGACTAATACATGCTATGCTTTACTGCGTTCTAGAGATGAAATTGATAAGCAAGCAAAGTAGGATATGAGTAAGTTTCCAATCTGGAAGTCCCAAAACACTCATGTAATAATTTCTCTCTCTTGGGTCTTGCTTGCAAGGTCAAGAAAAGAAAAAGAGAGACAGATAGTCCTGTCGTTTTTCATAAATGAAGATTTGATAAGCATTTCAGGACATGATATGCATGTGACTCCTTTCCGAGACTTTCAAAATACCCAAATTAGATGCACTCTCTTTTTGTTAAGTGCCAAAATATTAATATTTTAGCCCTTAAACTTATATGTATTAATTCCTTAGTGTTGTTAGTTTATGCCATTTTATTTCTTTTCTGTATTTTCTGTGTCTTTGTAGGGCCTTTGGAAGAAAAGGAAGAAAACCTAGGAGTATTGAGCTTAAAGAGCAATTTTGGGAAAAGCTGGAGGCTCTTGTAGTGCGATCGAGAGCACTGCAAGCGGAATGACCAGACAAGCGCAATGCGTGAACTCGCGCGCACACAAGGAGACTCGATCACAAACGTGTGATCGAGCTCACACGGGCTGCGATCGATCACACCCCTGCGTTGGAGAACAGTGAGCTACGGGCAGAATGCCCTTTCCTTCCATATTAGGGTATTCCAAGTCCCACTTGTAATAGGACTAAACCCTACGAATTTTTTAGGTTTACTAGTGTTTTAAGGACTTCTAGAGGCCTATAAATAGATCTTTTAGCTTCTAGGAAAAGGTGTGGAGAAAGAGGCACAAGCTCTGGAAAGGAACCGAAGGCTAGATCAAAAGGAGTTTGGGGTTTTCTTCTCTTCCACCTTTTATTTGTTATGTAGTTTATATTTTAGTTGGGGTTAGATTGAAGCCCTAGTCATGTCTATTTATGATTTCAATATTGGCGCATTTGCTACAATTTTATTTTGGTGTATTTAACTTGATTAATTCCTGTTATCTTGAATTCCTCATATGTGTTTGTCTGATTAACATATGCATGTGATATGGACTAGTTAATTAAATCAATTTGGATGATCGAGTCTTGGGTTTAATAAGTGTAACAAAAGAAATTCACACCGAGTTCTTGGGTTAATCGACATGGGGAACCGGGAGTAGACACCCACGCCCTAGGCCCTATGTATTTGTTGATTTCCACAGATTTATGCTTTCTTAAAGAAAAAACTTAGTAGACACCCATGCTAAATCCTTTAAGAAAGAAAAGAATTAGAGTAAACACCCATGCCTAATTCGTTGTTTAGGGAGATCAATAGCTTAAGGAGTAGACATCATACCCTTAGGTTGGCAAACATTAAATATACTGGTATGATTGGCACATTTACATATTGTTATCTTAATTAGTCTAATTAGTGGTGGATATCAAAACCCTAATCCTTTTTAGTTTTAGTTCATCTTTTATTTTATTTCTTTATATTAAATTCAATCGTGACAATTGAATTTTATCTTTTAGGAAATTACTTCTAAACATAATTTAGCAATCCTCGTGGGAATGATCTCGTATTTGCCTACTATACTATCGTTTAATCTTGTGCACTTGCGAGTAAAATGTACCATGTATTTGCCTATTAATTTCGGTGGGTATTTGGCACAAGAAGTTTTTGGGACCGTTGCTGGGGATTGTGGCAAATTTTGTTTAGAATTATTTTCCTTTAGTTGGTTATTTTAATTTTTAATTTTAATTTTGTTTTTATCAAAAAGCAAAAATATTTTTTTCGTTTTCCATTTACTTCTCTATCTCTGTTCTGTTTCAGCTTTGCGGCATCCGACATTCTGTTATTACGATCGAACGCAGTGCGATCGAGCGCACTAACTTGCGATCGAGCGCTGTTCCAGAGGACTTCCAAACAGTAGTATTGAAGCTGCTGTGACTACAAGGGAAAAAATCTTCTTATGCAAGGTTGTCGATCTCAAGCCTCAACCATCTTTCCACTTGATCCAGAAATAGAGCGAACCATTCAACAAGGGCATATAGACAACTTCGACACAGAAGAAAAAAAAAGAAGTTGAGGAAACAATGGAAGAGCTACTAGAAAACCCGCCGCCCGTGCGAAGGCCCATGAAGCAGTCTTTCATCCTGAAAAACCTTAACCAGCCATCATGCATAGCCTATCAACCGGAGGTGGAAGGCAATTACTACATATCCCCGCAAATACTCAATGTCTTGACTCACTTTAGAGGCACAGCTACGGAAGATCCGAACTTGCATCGCCGGGAGTTCTTTGATCTCTCCAAGCTTCAGCATGTTCAAGGCGTAACTCCGGAGAGACTCAAGTTAGTCTTATTCCCTTTTTCCTTGAAAGACAATGCTAAGTTGTGGTATAATTCCTTGCCTACAGAATTCATTCATACTTGGGAAGAGTTGTCTAGCAAGTTCCTAAAGAAGTTCTTCCCACTCAAAAGACAAAGCAACTTAGAAAGGAGCTTCAATCGTTCCAACAAAGAGACGAAGATCTTTTCTTTGAAGCGTGGGACCACTTCAATATGCTGCTTCTTAAGTGTCCACATCACAACATGCCTCAAGATGATCAGGTACAAGCTTTATATGAAGGTCTAAATGATATTAACATGGGTATTATTGATTCAGATTGTGGAGGTGTGCTGATGGAAAAGAGCAGTGAGGAAGCCATAGAGCTCTTTGAAACTTTGAGTGAACACTCCCAACAATTCTCATCCAAAGGGAGGCAAGGAGTAAAGAGCAAGGGCATGTATGAAGTGAACCTGAGTGGTGGACCTCCAAATCAGATGGCTGTTGTGGAAAGAAAGCTAGATATGATTGTCAAAGCCTTGACTGCTCAGAGCATCTCACCTAGTCAACAAGTCGCACAACTCCAGGTATGTACCATATGTTCTCATTGTCATCACACTACTGAGACATTCCCCTTGTATTCTTCTGCAGATCAGGCACAAGCAAACTATGTGGGATAGAACAACTATCCTCCCAAGAACAATCCCTACTCCAACACCTACAATCCAGGGTGGCGTAACCACCCCAATTTCTCATGAAGTAATAATCAGAATGCTCTGAACCCTCAAAGGCAGTAGAGGAACTCTCAACAAGCAAACCAACCAATGCAAGAGTCAATGCAGAATGACTTGGAGAGTATGGTACGCACCTTGGCAACTACGCAACAGGAATTCATGAATGATCAAAAACAAAACAATTCAAGGACCGAGCAAGCCCTTCAAAGACTGGAAGTACAAATGGGGCAAATAGCTAAGGATCTGAGTGAAAGAAAACATGGTGGATTTCTATCCCAAACAATACCCAATCTAGGAGCATCTTCTTCAGGACAGAAATATGAGGAGAACAACAGTCTGGCTAAAGACGTTAAGCTTAGGGCTCATGGGAGGCACCCCATAGTTTATCTTGTTATTTTTCTATTTGTTTTTCAAGTTATTTGTCTCTTTGTCTTTAGTTTTGTTTTTGTGTCCTTTTTATTTTATTTTTTCGTGTTTTATTTTGTAGGGACAAGTGTGTTTCAGTTCAAGTTTGGGGGTGTGCTATGCGCCATGCTATTCCAGACAATTTCGTCCATATCCCGGGTAAATTATTTCCATGTTATAGACACATTGGGGACAATGTGTAATTTTGGGAGACACTTTACACACACTTTGTCCTAGTTTTATATATATATATATGTGTGTGTGTGTGTGTGTGTTCATGTTTGTCTAAAATTTTGGTGGATCTTAAGAATTGTCATTTGATTTTATTTGTGAGCTTAAAATTTTGAACACATGATCTGATGATAAGATTTTTTCAGCTTGGTTACTTGCTTTAGGCAGCTAAGAATTCACATGTTGGATCTGATCTTACACAAGCACATTAGCACATAATTTGTGGGGCATGACATGAAGTCTGATGTGTGTGTTTCTATGTCTTGGGTGAAACTGGATGATCTATTAGATGGATACTTTGGCATATATATATATATATATACATATATGTGTGTGTGTGTGTGTGTGCGTGATAAAAAGAAAAAAAAAATGATCATTAATAAGCTTTTCACTAAGTAATTTGACATCTTGCCTCAAAGCATTGAGTGCTCACATCAAAAGGTGAAATTTTTTGATTTGGTTAATGTCATGGTTAGTTTGGTTTCGTGGACTTTTTGACTCGAGTTAGTAAGACCTAGGGGTGTCTCTACACCTAATGCCCTAAAACCATCTGGTTTGGGAGTCATTGACTTAACACTCGTTACATGGGTCAATTAGAAAGGTTAAGGGAACCAAACATTGCACAGCCTGACCATAGTTATTCACTCTAATGGGGATGTCAGTGAACTTTGAGATATTGAGATATTGCACATTAGAAATAATTGAAAGCTTCATATTTTGTGCTAGTCCATTTTACACTGATTTGAACTTGTGATGCCTTAACTTGTCTTTTGCAAGTAATTAGACTTTAAAATTCAAATTCATTGTGAAGATGGAGTTTATTCTTTTAAGCTTGCTAATGAATGAAAATCATGGTTTTGAGTGATACCTTAATTTTTGAATAACATGAACTCTTGCATGATGTTTGTGGGTAACATTCATAGAAAAGGCTCAAGAAACTTTACTCATCCTCTAGGGAATTCCTAGGGGTTTAAAAGGCTTGTTGCATATGCTAAATGCAATCGTATATCTCACGAAAGATGGATTTATCTTTTTGTTTTATGTTTTTCAATTTAGTTTTTAGTATCATATTGCTAAGGGACTAGCAATATGTAAGTTTGGGGGTGTGTTAAGTTCTAAAATATTCATATTTTAGCCCTTAAACTTGTATGTGTTAATTCCTTAGTGTTGTTAATTTATGCCATTTTATTCATTTTCTGTATTTTTTGTGTCTTTGTAGGGCCTTTGGAAGAAAGGAAGAAAGCCTGGAAGTATTGAGCTTAAAAAGCAATTTTGGGAAAAGCTAGAGGCTCTAGTAGTGCGATCGATCGTAGGGGACCTGCGATCAAGCGCACTACAAGTGGAATGACCAGACGAGCGCAAGGCGTGCGCTCATGCGCACACAAGGAGACTCGATCGCAGACGTGTGATCGAGCGCACACGGGCTACGACTGATCACACCCGTGCGCTGGAGAACAGTGAGTTGCGGCCAGAATGCCCTTTCCTTCCATATTAGGGTATTCCAAGTCCCACCCGTAATATGTCTAAACCCTACGAATTTTTTAGGTTTACTAGTGTGTTAAGGACTTCTAGAGGCCTATAAATAGACCTTTTAGCTTATAGGAAAAGGTGTGGAGAAAGAGGCACAAGCTCTGGAAAGGAACTAAAGGCTAGATTAAGAGGACTTTGGGTTTTTCTTCTCTTCCACCTTTTATTTTGTGATGTAGTTTATATTTTAATTGGGGCTAGATTGAAGCCCTAGTCATGTCTTTTTATGATTTCAATATTGGCGCCATCGCTACAATTATATTTTGGTGTATTTAACTTGATTAATCGACATGGGGAACCTGGAGCAGACACCCATGCCCTAGGCTTCATGTGTTTGTCGATTTTCACAGATTTATGCTTTCTTAAAGAACAACTTAGTAGACACCCATGCCCTAGGCTTCATGTGTTTGTCGATTTTCACAGATTTATGCTTTCTTAAAGAACAACTTAGTAGACACCCATGCTAAATCCTTTAAGAAAGAACAGAATTAGAGTAGGCACCTATGCCTAATTCATTGCTTAGGGAGATCAATAGCTTAAGGAGTAGACACTCATACCCTTAGGTTGGCAAACATTAAATATCCCGGTATGATTGGCGCATTGGCATATTGTTATCTTAATTAGTCTGATTAGTGGTGGATATCAACACCCTAATCCTTTTTAGTTTTAGTTTATCTTTTATTTTATTTCTTTATATTAAATTCAATCATGACAATTGAATTTTATTTTTTAATTAAATAGGAAATTACTTCTAAATATAATTTAGCAATTCTCGTGGGAATGATCTCGTATTTTCCTGCTATACTATCATTTGATCTTGTGCACTTGCGAGTAAAATGTACCAAGTATTTGCCTATTAATTTAGGAGGGTATTTGGCACAACACTTTTCTGTCATGTATGGATACTTGAAGAAAAAAGAAATATTTAGCCTGAGAAGGATGATCAAGGATAATCTTGCTTCACCAGGACATGATCAAATATAATCTTGCTTCAATGGTTTACTACTGAGAGTATAAGATGTTGGGTTTGTGAATCAAGTCGTGATGCTGCATTTTTCTCTTGAGGATATGCTCAACTACGAGAAAAGTTGGGCTTTCATTATATGGAAGGTTATTAGTAGAAAATCTCAAGTGAAGGGGTATGATCAGAAGGCATGCATTGCAATGGAGAAAGAGGTATGAATTTATAGGAAGGATTCTGGATAATGAACGAGCACATGTGGTGCGCGTTGGCATGACAATTCATTCGATTGCCCACATGTGGAATTCAAAGTCGTTGAGTGAACAGTAAATTTGAAAAAAAAAAATGAGCGCTGAAAATCTAATGGTGTCAGTCGAATTTATGACAGGAGACCAGATCCTACTTCAATGGGATCTTTTGACAAAAATCTTTCATGGCCCGAGGTCGCCTAACGTTTGTTGTTTACTGTTCATTTTACCTGAAGTGAAAAATTCTTTAAAGCCACTCGTCTACTGCTTCCAGAAGCTCAAAAAATCTCTTCAGTTTCCGACGCTTAGTCTCTTCTTCACACTTATTCCCAATACTTCATCTCTCCCAAATTCTTCGTATTCTCAACTATTTTCCTTACTCTCCTAAGTATGGTAGCATGATCATCATCTGTTAACAACATCGACTTGAATGTTGCTCCTGCAGCACAACTCATTGTTATGCCTAATGTATAACCTGACATGCCTACTGTTCCCTCTGAAGTGCCTACTATACTTCTTGTCATACCTGTTGCACACCCTAACGAACCTGCTGCACATCCTGACGTATGGCAACGAACTTTTGTCTTTGACAATCGTCTTATCACTATTCATGATTCTGTCGTGCTCCACGATTCTACTGCTGTAGCGGTGGCCAAAGGTTTCGTAATTCTACGGGATCAAACATTGTTAGCTGATGGGTTTGATACTGAAGCTATTAATAATTCATTGGTGTTCAGTATCCTAGGTCCTGCTTCAGTTTTTGACATGGCACAACGTGTGAGTGCTAGAAATGTTGAGTTGAAAGTCTTAAGAAACCAAATTGGGGTCTTACAGTGACTGCTCAATTACTACAAACGAAAGCACGTGCATTTTAAGCAGGAAAATACTCTGCCGAAAAAGCTGGTGTTATTTTACGTGGAAGACTTGGGACCAAAGGTGCTAGAAATGGAAAAGAATACCGAACGTCTGCAGTGACAGCACAAAAAACTCTGGGTCGATGTCTAGGGGTGTTACACGTCTCTCCGTCCAAGCTCTAGTCAGGTACTTCATTAGAAATAAATATTCTCTTCGATAATTCAAATATATAAAATATATAAGATTCTGCTCATACTAGGTTCTCCCTGTGCAAAAGTAATCTTCCTGGAGTAGCTCTGAGCAATCATCTGCTCAACATTACCACATGTCTCTTTATGCAACAAATTCTTTTTTTTTTAAATAATAATGGACACTGGTCTGTAATATTATAAGGAGCTTGTTCTCCAAACATTTCTTTCGTAATCATTCAGTACTCATTCAATATTTATTCTGTAATAATTCTATCATTGTAATAACTTCTTTTAAACAAACAATCTGTTTAACAAGTTAATCACTCAATAAAACATCTAAGTATGCACAATCACGTGTTATCAACCTCTAAAATACCTGAATATCATTGAACATATATCTTATAAAAGAAATTTAGATCATATCACTATATTATATTGTCTTTCAACTCTTACCTTTATGCTTCAAATTACCTCAAGAATAATAATCCATCATCTTTACTTAGTGAAAGAAAATTATATCGAAAGCTTTGACATGTAATTAAAATTCTCATAATACAATATCTACTAATGCCTCAAAATTTAAATATTATCCACTACCTAGGAGTACCAATTCATCGTCAAAACTTTAAGCGTCACTTCAATATAGTTTACCTCAATTACAGAAAACCTAACATCTCAAATTCTAAGAATCACTTCAAAGATTCCATGAATTGTACCTTAAAGTCGTCACGATCATCCGAAAATATCAAAATCCTTAAACCACAAATGTAAATATCAAAATACCTCATAGATTCTAGGGTATCCTCATTTCATCTATCCATGCAATACTTAGGCATTCACTTCATGCCACTACGTAATCCTTATTCATCAATCCATATATTACCACCTCAATCATAGTGCCCTTATTGTCATCAACCAAACCTTAGCCATTATCAAAAACTCATATAAACTCTTATATCACTAATTTAGTTACAAGAATCATTTCACAACCTACATCCATAAGACCATTCGTCACCCAGTCATTTACACAATTCATCTCACAACCTAAATCCATAAAACCATTTTGTCACCAAGTTAATTACACCAATCATCTCGCAACCTAAATCTATAAAACCATCATACGATTTTTAAATCATGATCAATAATCTTTTCTAAATCCTTAAGACACCTCAAAATATACTCTTTATTGATTGATACTCAAGAAAATTGCCGCAAATCCAAATGGGCAGATACTAAAGATCACAACCTATCTATAAAAAAAAAAAAAAAAAAAAAAAAAAAAATCCATCTTCGTCATTAACTTGATCACAATACTAAGCTCCTCCCCAAATTAATCACACTAAGACAATTTTTTTTTTAAGGCGATGACATAACCAAAATTTAACCATTAGAAAAATGCCCATGCATCATTTATTAGAGACCACACAAAAATACAGATTCTACTTGGCCGGAATGTGGCTTCCCATTAGTCCAATTTTTTTTTTTTTTTTGATAAGTCTGCAAAACCTTATAACCTTTGCTCTGATACCAAAATTGTAACATCCCCAACCCGATAGGGCTAGGTTTGCCACTTTTCTTTTTTAAATAATGCAAAGATCTATAAGGTCTATGAGAGTACTTGATTTTAAAGGATATGATAAATGTATAAAACATTCTTCAAGAGATTTGATTACAAGTGAAATTAGAAAACATTAAACTTCAGTTGCGGAATATCATATTATTACAATAACTGATATGAAAAGACTGAAAATTAATAATTATTCCCGCCCCCATTCCGGCCTCCTATTCCAGCGTCCTTTCTACTTGAAAACAATAAATAAAACTGAATAAGCCAAAGGGGCCCAGCAAGTAAAATCCACAACCATAAATAGTTTTACTCCTTGTTCTTAGTTTTGAAAAATATTTTCACAAATAAATATACAACCAGCCGTAATAATATATGTATATACGGTTGCATCTCCCGTAGCATATAGATACTATTACATCTAGTAATAAATCATCATTGTAAAATATCATAGTATATCATCAATGAAATTATATTATCATTTTCTCATATTAAGGCCCATGTGCACGGTTACCCCTATGTACGAGGGTTGCGGGTCCTTGTGACCATGGCACTGAATTGTGGCCTCAGCTATGCCTGGCCATCAATTAACTCTTTCTTGGTGCACTCAACGGTTATGTTGATGGAATACCACCTTCTTGCATAGCCTCCTTCAGTGGTTTCGCCTCCATCCGAGTATTGGTACCAAACTCCTTTCAACCTTACTTATCTTGGAGCCAAAAATACTCTCCTCCATACATGTGCCCTCATTTCATAAACATTTAACTCATTTCTTGTACTTCTCTTTGTACTTCTTCTGATGTATCTTTGGGCAACATGTAGGAGGGTTTATCATTATTTTTATTTCTTATGATCAACACCTTTTCACAAAATTCCTTTTCTCAAATATTTCATGCATGCCACATAACTTCATAATATGTAAATAAAAATGAATATTTACAATAATACATAAATTGCATGACATGATAACTTTAGAAGGGGTAGTGAATTTACTTACCTCTAGACTGAAGCTAAAAGTGGTTTGAAGAATCTAGTTGCTCCAATTTGATTAACACCACTAGTATATTTTTTTGAAACAAAAATACATAAATTTATAGGCTTTAATTTCGAGAAAGAAATTTCAATAAGGAGGGAAGATTGTAGCGCCCCAGATTTAAAATTCTCATTTAAAGATATTAATTTGAAGATAATATTATTTTAATATTAAGTGATGAGATTTGCTCTTGAAGAATTTATGAATTATATGAGTATTATAGGAATGAATTTTTAGATCATTACATCCTAAGGTTTAAGATAGATTATAGCTTGATAATTTAGTTGGTGACTTTAAGAGATATGATGGTATAATGAAACATATTATACATTTGAAAGAAAGTTAGCTTTGAGGGATAACTGATTTGGTGTTTGTAGCACCCCAAATTTTTAAAGTCTATTTTAGAGATATTTATTTGATGATAATTATTTTAATATTCATAGCAGCCAATGATTTTAATTCTTGAGGAATCTATGGTGTTATATAAATTTACGGAAAGTGGTAATTAGAGAATGATAATTGGTGAAATAATAGGATAGTAAATGGTTGGAAGAATAGTATTGGTAGGTAGAATAGTAAGGGAAGGTAGAATAGTTAATGGTAGGTATAATAGTATTGGTATAGTAAAATGTGGGTAGAATTGTAAATGAAATATAGAATAGTTAATGGTAGATATAATAGTGTTGGTAGGTGGAATAGTAAAATGAGGGTAGAATTGTAAATGGAAGGTAGAATCGTAATAGGTTTTTTGCCTATAAATAGAGCTCTTCCCCTTCACAATTTCACCACTCCTCTCCCTTCTCTTCCACATATTCTTCCTTTTTCCGCTTTCTACTCGATCTTTCTTCTTTCTGAGAGTGTTTACTCAGAGCAAGACCGAGTAGAAAGCAGAAGAAGAAAGAATATGTGGAAGAGAGGGAGAGGAGTGGTGAAATTTTTGAAGGAGAAGAGCTCTATTTATAGGAAAAACCAAATACTATTCTACCTTCCATTTACAATTTTACGCTCATTTTACTATTTCACCTACCAACTCTATTATACCTACCATTAACTATTCTATATTTCATTTACAATTCTACCCTCCTTTTAGTATACCAATATTATTATACCTACCATTAAGTATTCTACCTTCCCTTACTATTCTACCTACCAATACTATTCTTCCTATCATTTACTATCCTATTATTTCACCAATTACCATTCTCTAATTACCACTCTCCGTAACACCATAAATTTTCCAAGAATTAAAATCATTGGCTAAAATGAATATTAACATAACATCATCATCAAAATAATTTATTTAAATAACTTTAAAAATTCTGGGGCGCTAAACACTGTCAGAAAGAAGAAAGACCGAGTACAAAACAGAACAAGGAAGAATATGTGGAAGGGAAGGGAGATGAGTGGTGAAATTTGTGAAGGGTGAGAACTCTATTTATAGGAAAAACTAAATACTATTTTGCATTTCATTTACAATTCTACCATTCATTTACTATTTCACCTACCAAATACTATTATACCTACCATTTACTATTCTACATTCCATTTACTATTCTACCTACCCTATACTATTCTACCTTTCAAATACTATTCTACCTTCCATTTATCTACATTCCATCTACTATTCTACCTACCCTATACTATTCGACATTCCAAATATTATTTCACCTTCCATTTGCTATTATACAACTACCAATCTCCAATTACCATTCATACAATATCATAAATTCGTCAAAAATTAATATCATTGCATAATATGAATATTAATATAATCCTAGCATCAAATTAATATCTCTAAATAAGACTTTCAAAATTTGGGGCGCTACAGTTGTATTACAGGTCCCTCAGGACAGCGCCAACCCTACTGAGAATGGATAATATCTAGGGTAGACCGTACGGTTAAACTATTACTGTTACTTATGATTATAAGCATATATTATATCTATATTACATTCCTGATAAACTGTCATCTCATAGTTTTGCATGTGCTTTATAAACCACTGAGTTCACTATTTAATGATGGGTACGTCATGTTCTTTTATACTCACTAAGTCATCGGACTTACTCTTGTATTATTTCCCTTTTTTCTCCATATGTACAACTATGCGGTTATAGATAGTTTAGAAGAAGATGGATACCGCGAAACTTCTAGTTTTTGTGGAGGATTCGACTCGGGAGATGCTTGAGGATTTATTGCAAGCTTAGGCGGGTACTCATGCTAACTAGTACTTTTGAGTTATGTTGTAGACTTAGGACTTTTATGCATGTCTGCATATTGAAGTATAGCATGAATCCCTTGTAAAGATGATATGTATAGTATTTTAGCTACTTGATGATCTTTGGTAGATGCTTTGGTTGTATTGATTAATGTTTATAGAATCTTGATGTTTCCGTAGTTTAGTATCCTCTCTTTCGAGGAGTAGAGGTCTCTGAGTCTTGTTTCGCGAGGAATAAGGTTGGAAGAAGAACTATGGAATTAATTACTGGTTAATTAATTTTTGGGATGTTACAGGTCAAGTCTTGGCTAACATAACCCGAAGTTGATAAAGGCCCAACCCACGAAAATCATCAGTGAAAGGAAGAAAGATATCACCAAGACACGGTCACCCGGGGATATATTTCCCGGATACTGACCTCCACTTTATTAGGCGTGGTCCCAACCGATTGAGCTACCTCTTGGAGACTCTCAGGGACTCTCTTATTACTATAATCAAGTATAGTAGCCAAACCAACTTCTAATACTCAGTGATTGACTCTCATTGAGTTAAGGACTCACTTTCATGATTATCTAGTCTCATAAGGATCGTGTTGGAATTTACACACGGCTACTACTCTCAGTTCAAACCTAATTACAAGACTCGGATAAGATCGCTGCAACGCTCAGATAAGAGTTCTAATCTAGGTGAACCTATCAGCATATTTATAGGCCAGTCCAAGGTATCAACAAGGGCAGAATTATTTAGAGATTACATACACTTTCTCAAAGACCTTATTTGAGCATTGAAGGGAGATTATGCTCACAGGGCGTATTCTCTTCGTGTTTACCTTTTTCAGGTTTGAGGTCGGAGGATGTGTTCACACCGTACTAAAAATTGTTCTTACAAGTTCTAAAGGTGTAATAGTTTTAAATGATTAAATGAATTTTTTCCATAATTTATTTTTCTGTCAAGATATAAATGTATGAGTATCAATATATCATAAGCTTGAATTTGTTGATAATATTGCATAAACATAGAATGCATAATGGAAAATAAAATTCTTAAGTGAAGATCAAACTTTATGAAGAACATGTTAAAAACTATGTTATTATAATATGAACAACAAGGGCATAATTACTTGCTGTACCGCTACTCCTTGGCTATGGGAAAATACTTTTTCTTCTTGCTCATCCTCAAAAAAATGTGATTACTCTTAAAGATATTGAGACATTTAGATCTTCTTACCATAATGTGATTACTCTTAGAGATCTTGAGACATTTAGATCTTCTTACCATTAACTAAATATAATTGAGAGAGTGGGCTCTCAATTTACTTGCAAAACTTTTACATAGTCAAGAATATGTAGTTCCAAATAAATACTAAAAAACTAGAGGAAATTGGTGAATTGTGAGAGCTATAGAGCTATGTATTTATAGGCTTAGAATGCTTGAGAGAACATCAATTATAACCATGCGGGACTAGTAGTAGTAGTTTCATTCTATGTGGAACTAGATGCAGAGTCCTAACATCACTAGGGCTAAGGGGCATATGGTTAGGGAAAAACTGTTCCCTAGCTACACCCCATGGTAAATTATGGTCTCGGCTGTTTTTTTTTTTAATCTCAGATCATGCTCCTACTCTTATGTCTTGGGCTTTGGTCTCTAGCCCATATTCTTTCTTATGGATCTCTATGCATTAATTTCTCTCTAACCCAAATAAAAGCCTGTATCTGGTTAATTTATATTAGTTTGATGAGGGAATCGAAGGAAAATATAAAACTAGCTTGATAGGGAATAGGATCCTCTCCATTTCAAATGAAATAAAGACTATCCAGTTAGTGTTTTTCAAATGGGTAAAATTGTTATTTTAATTTTTTTGACAATTTTGTCCCTCTAAAATACACTAACTGGATACTCTCCATTTCATCATTTTTCGCTTAATACGCCTGTGACCCAGTCATCTCTGTAACTGTCACTAGGCTCATATTTAATTACATTTAATTCTACCAAAGAAATGTAAATTGCACTCTAATATTTATATTTTATTAATTCAATTAATTCCTTAAACATTCCTAATATTGGCTTTTGATTCCTCTATGAAATATTCCGTAGAGAATTAAATCAATAATATTGTCACTTTATTTCTATACCTCTTGTTCCTTGAGTATCCAATTTAATCACATAATTATTATCGGATATGTGAAACTTTTTTCACTATGTATAAATATTTTAGTAACTATTTATTAAAAATGCTTTGGACAGAGACGGATAATAATTAAACTATTAAAATTTATCTTAAGGGGATATTCCCTAGGGCTGGCAATTTTGATACCACCCGACATGAACACAACACGAAGTTAACGGGTTTTGGGTTTGATCTAAACGGGTTCGGGTCATAATCAGGTCACTCGTTTATTACCTGGTTATTTTTCATGTTTGGTGGGTCAAGCAGATTGACCTGTTAGACCCGTTTTAAAAATAAAAAATTAGAAAAACCCTAAACTAAAGAGTAAAGCCTAACCTAAATTAACTAATGATGATGAAGTTTTGTTCCTTTTTTCATTATTATTTTGTTTTTGCTAGCTTTTTTCTTATCTTTTTCTTAATATGATTTTACCTTACTTGGTAAGTGATTTGTTGTTTTATAGGTTTAATTCCAAGAGATCGAGGATTTATTTGAATAGACAATTAAACCTATTAGAGGCAATTCCCGAATCATTTACCATGTAAACTTTATACTTTGAAATTTGCTATTTGCTATGATGGACTATAGAGTTGAAAATTGCTACTCATTGTGAATGTTTTTATTGAATGGCAATTTGTTAACAATTAAACCTATTATGTTTTTATAATATTGTAATTTGTGAATTCTATTGAATTTTAATGGCATTGGTATTATTATTATATTATTTTTCCTATTTTTATTCAAACGTGTAGGGTCATGTAGTGTTACCTTTTAAGTAAACGAGTCATGTCGGGTCGTGTCGAGTTACCTGGCTATTATTCGAGTTGTGTTTGTGTGTGAGAGTTCAACCTGTTTAGCTAAACGGGTTGTGTTCGGGTTTAGGTTAATCGGGTGGCGGGTCATTACTGGTCGTAATCGTGTCGACCCGCCAACCCATTTTGCCACCCCTAATTCCCAATCCTTTTTATATAAAAAGGACTATGGATTCCATCTTAAGAAAAGTGTTTCCATAATGCTACATATGATCACCCAATGCATGAAAAATGTTGACCGCATAATTCATCAAAGTGAACTACACTTGACATCTAGGTTCACAATCCTCTTAGGATTTATGATCAATATCATAAGAAGTCAGGAAATTACAATCATTCCTTGATGAGAGTGTTTATAAGGAATGAAAACTCTTGTGGTCCTGTTGAGTGCTTTGCTTGGAATATAAAATTCAAGGTTGGATACTATAAGGACACATTTGGTATATGGATTAGAGTATGGAATGGAATAACTATTTTATTCGTTTGATTAGTTCATTATTTGTGGAAGGAATAACTATTCTTGAAATGCTCAAAAACAATAGGAACTATTATTCATTTCCCTTTGGGAATAACACATCGATTATATTGACACAAAAACCTTCATGTATTTTTCGCTTGTTCGCATTTTCTTCTCTCTCACTCTCCCTCTAGAGTTTCACAACTCTCTCCCTCTCTTTGCATAAACGCTCCCCTATGGGCCTTGTGATGATGCTCTCACAATCATGAAGGTTCAATCTCTCTCTCATTTTGTTAGAAAACTTGAGATGCTCTTGTAGCGCTTTCAAATTAATTAACTGGTAATTAACCGAGATGCTACCATAAATTTAGAATATATGCAATGAAAATTTATAAGCAGTAGCGAATCCAGGAATTTATTTTAGCAAGGGCAGAAATAAAATAATAAAATATAATGATAAAATAATCTTTTTTGTTCTCTTTATATATTATATTTTTATTATAATATGGTAAATACCATTCAAAATATAAATTATAACACAATATGTATATCACAAAAAGCATATCTATGAGACTTTACAAATATATGCCAAAATAATATATCAGTTAACATGTAGGCACTAGTACAAAAATAAAGAAAAATACAAAATGTCTAAAATTGCATTCTACGTGATTTGAATTGAAGCTTTCGAAAATTTCCCTTTCAATGTAGACAACTAAATTATCCGTAAGAAACTCATCCTCCATTTTGTTACGAAGTCTTGTTTTTAAAATTTTCATAGCTGAGAATGCTCGTTCGGCAGTTGTTGTAGACACTGGAAGAGTTGAAACAAGATGAATCAATCTATCAATAAGATAGTACGTATCTGATTTTCCTGTCTTTGTCGATCCTCAACATAATTCTGCAATGGAAAACAATCTTTGTAATTTCAGATGATTAAGCATATCAACTTGAAAATGCTTCAACTGAAATCTCAAAATAATTTTCTCCTGCTTAGAAAAATCAAGAGAATAATAGCTCTTTGCAAGAGTACATATATGATTAATATTAAATGATTTATAAGCATCATTTGGATCAAAAGCTGAACTGAGTGTCAAGAGTTCTGTTGGAACAAGTGGCTCATATTCTATTACTGGACTATTGGGTGTAATTAGTTTATGTGGGCCTGAGGATAAATAAGTTGTGGGGGGTATTTTGGGCTTTTCCAAAATACTTACAATTAGGGTTTTCCTATAAATATGTTATGTTATAACCCTAAATCATTGAATAGTAAAATATAGTCGCACTCTCTCCTGCGGACGTAGGCACATTGCCGAACCTTGTAAATCTGTGTCTCAACTCTCTCTTGATCTATCTCTTTTCGAATTCCATATTATTCATCATTGTTGTGCACGGTAACAACAATTGGTATCAGAGCCTAATTATACGATGGTTAGGATTGGCACATCTTTTGCGAAATTCGTCGTGATGAAGTTCGATAGATCTGGTAATTTCGGGTTATGGCAGAGACGTGTCAAGGATTTGCTAGTGCAACAAGGGATGGTAAAGGCGTTATATGGGACGAAACCAGAAGGGATGGTGGACATAGATTGGAAGGAACTTGAGGCTAAGGCGGTGGCTACTATTCGGCTTTGTATGAGAGATGACGTGATGTATCATGTCATGAACGAAGAATCTCCAGCAGCGGTTTGGTTGAAACTGGAAGGTCGGTATATGTCAAAGTCGTTGACGAACAAGCTCTACCTAAAACAGCAGTTGTATAGCTTGAAGATGGCAGAGGGCTTGGATTTGAGCCAACACATCAACTTATTCAGTCAGGTAATCGGTGATTTGAAGAGGTTTCATGTGAAGTTCAAAGACGAAGACAAGACGTTGATGCTATTGAATTCACTCCCAACTTCTCTTACGTATGAGAATTTGGTTACAACTCTGACATGGGGAAAGAGACCTTGGAGTTAGAGGGTGTTACAGGAGCCCTATTGGCTTTTCATAAGAGGAAGAAAATCAGTTATGAAAGTTCTCAAGGAGAAGGGCTAGTTGTAAAGGGTAACCAAGAGCGTGGAAGAAGTAGTAACAAGAGTGGTTTGAATGGCAAGAACTCTCAATCAAAGTCCAGGAAGAGGAAGGGCGTCAATTGCTATAAGTGCGGAAGAAATGGGACATAAAGCGGGACTGTCCAGATCGGAAGAAGAATAAGGACAATGAGAATGAAGGTTCCTTAAAATCTGCGAACGTAGTGGAAGACAATTCAGAAGATGCTAACGGTGATATTCTTTCTGTTGCGTCAAATTCAGAGCATCCTATGGATTCTTGGATTCTGGACTTAGCATGTTCATTTCATGTGACGCCTAACAAAGATTGGTTTGTGATAAGTGCCGAATGTTGCACATTCAAGCCCCTTAATTTACATATGTTAATTCCTTAGGATGGTTATTTGTTTAATTTTGTTTTGTTTTTGTGTTTCAGGTCTTATGTGACAAACCATTGGAAATTGGGCTTAAAAGGACCACAAATTGAGCATTCTGGAGCTAGGATCGATCGCAGTACCCTTGGGATCGAGCGCACCTGCACTTGAGCGTCTGCGGCCAGGGATCAAGCGCATGCTTGCGCTCGTGCGCACAAAAGCTAAGCTCGAGCGCACATAATCTCGAATCGAGAGCACACGGGCGTATAGTGCACGACAAGAATCCTTTTCCAGTTTGGGCTTGGTTTTCAGTCTCCCAATTGGACTGGGAGACTGACTTCCGATTTTCTAAGGATTTCTAGGGTTTTTGGGTTTTCCAAATCCCTATAAATAGGACTCTAAACATTGTAAACAGACACACCGCTTTCTAAGAGAAAAATTTAGTAAAATTGTTTTTGGAGCCTAGAAGATCATGAGCAGCTAAACTCAAATTGTGAGGTATTGATGTAACCCTTTCCAAGCACAATGGTTTGATTGTATTTAATTTCTATTTTTTCTATTTATGCATGTTTATTGTATAACTATGAGGATTGCTACAATTGATTTCTGCTCTTTATATTAAAAGCAATTGTTCTTTAATTCCAATTCAATATTAGTAAAATTATTATATTGTCTTAGAAATTATTTTACTATTATTGACTCAAATCAATCTTATTTTCTATGATTATGAGGTTGATGGTTATACAATGGGTTTAATTGACATATGATCAATAGGATTTAATAGGCCATGCCTAGGGAAGACGGATTGTACTACACCCTAGTTTAGTGTAATTTAGGTAGACAATCCGTGCCAACCGAAGATGAGTTACAGTTATTCATTGATTGTATGTATCCTATTAAAGAATTTGATAATTTATACCTAGGGAAGACGGGTCGTACCGCATCTTAGTGGTTAGGTGGACGATCCGTGCCAACCGAAGATTGATTATGCTTATTCTTTAATAAGGTAGTTTCTTGTTTATTTATAGCATGCATAGAATGATTTTCTGGGATTAATTATGATTAGCCATTGTTGTGCGGATAGAGGTGAAGTCAATACCCTACACTCTCTCTCTGATTTGAAATCTCTTTTATTCTCATGCACTTTAGTTTTAAAGAAGATCAAATCAAATATCTTTTTAATTAAGTTAATTTTAATCTTTCGAATTTGATAACAAAACCCCTGTAGTCCTTGAGGTTCGACACCCTCTCTATAGCCGTATCCTACAAAGATTCGTCCTATTGCGAGTGGTTATTTTTATAATTGATAGTTTTGGTCACCAAAATACCACAGCAATTTTTGGCGCCGTTGCCGGGGACTGCTTAACGGTTTTATTGTCAATTTTTAAGGATTAATTTTTCTGTTTTAAGTTGCTAATTTTAATTCTGTTTGTGTTTTATTTTGTTTTAATGGTCCGTAAGCTGCCTTCTCTGTGACTGCGATCGAGCGCACGGACACACTTCAGCAAGCACCAGGCCAGCAGCGCTCGAGCCTCTCCTCGTGCGCTCGCACCCATCTGCAGCAACACGCTCGAGCGCACTTGCGGCAGCTTGCATCTAGAACCCTGAGTGCTATCTAAGGCCGTTTGTAAGCTTGTTTGTTTTATGTTTTTTTTAGCTTATTTCTTTCTGTTCTTTTTACAGTTCGGTTTAGTTTATGAGAGGTCGTCGTTCTTTGTCTTTTCCATTAATTTCTTGTGACCTTGAAATTGAACGCACCCTTAGACAAATTAGATCCCGAAAGAACTCTAATTTGCTAGAAGAGCGTTCCACTAAGACCATGGGGGACGGTAACCACGTAGCATTGCAAGATCACTATCTTCCTACCACTTACACTACTCCCACATGTCTCCGGTTGTCGGAAATTACGGCAACCCATTATGAAATTAAACCCAGCACTATACGAAGTTTACCTTCTTTCCTAGGGCTGAGCACTGAAAATCCTTATGACTTCTTCAGTGATTTCGAAGCAATTTGTGATACCACTAAAATGAACGGATTCACTGAGGATGCCCTAAGGATGCGTCTTTTTCCTTTCTCCCTCAAGGAAAAAGCCAAACATTGGTTCCAATCCTTAACACCTAACTCTATTACTTCTTGGGCTTAATTGCAACAAAAATTTCTTAAGAAGTACTTTCCCATAGGAATGAGCAATGATACTAGGAGAGTCATTACTACCTTCTCCCAGTATGAGGGAGAAGATTTCCATGAGACTTGGGATAGACTACAGACCCTGCTTAGATCATGTCCACACCACGCTGTCCCAAAATGGCAGCTAGTGAAGTGTTTTTATGATGGCCTGACTGAGTCCAATAGAAAAATTGTGGATGCATCATGTGGGGGGACATTCATGTTGTAAAGCGAAGATGAAGCATGATCTATTTTTGAAAACTTGAGTAACAATTCTCTTCAGCAAGTCTTCGCCAGACGAAGGGCACCAGCACCTAAAGCACTCAAGACAGAGAGTTTGTATGAAGCCAGCCATTCCCCAAACATGGCCAACCAAGTAGTTGAGGCTATCACTAAAAAGCTAGATCAAGTTCTATTGACTGCTGGTTTTGCTCCTAATGCTTCTCACACACACACTGAAGCATGCTCATTCTGTTCTAGTCCTATGCATCATGTAAATAACTGCCTTGTTACTGAAAATTATACTGACACTGCTCATGAGCAGGTTAATGCAGCTTTCTCCATACCGGGTAATGATCCGTACTCCAATACCTACAACCCCGGGTGGAGAAATCATCCAAATTTCTCGTGGAAGAATTCAAGTTCAGGCAACCCAGCCCCAGGGCCACATAATCAAGTTCAATCCAACAGACAGCCCTACTAACCTCATTCCACTTACCGGCCTCCACAGCAGCACTACCAGTCTCCCTCAGAGTCCAATTTCGAGGATCGAATGATAAAAGCAATGTATGAGCTGACCAGCGAGATAAAACAATCAGTCAAATCTCAAAAGGAAATAGTCAACTCACATTCCCAATAGATTGCCAAGCTAGAAGCACAAGTCGGACAACTTGCCAACACCATCAACAAAAGGGACGAAGGAAAGCTTCCAAGTCAGCCGGTGGTAAACCCTAAGGGGCACTATATGGTAGATGAGGGCACTTCATACCATCAGCAAGTTCAAGCCATCACCACCTTGAGAAGTGGCAGAATAGTTGACAATCATGTGGAGGAGAAGAAGGATGAACACACGAAGGTTGCACAGAATCTACAGAATGATAAAAGCAAGCAAGTGAGTAATGAGGCTTCGACATCAGCAGCATCCACTCTAGAGATCCCATATGAGCTACCGGCCCCCTTCCCAGAACGTCTTAAGGCACCTTCCCATTTTGGGAAACAAGGAGAGAAAATACAAGGAATGATGGAGATGTTCAAACAGGTAAAAATCAATCTCCCCCTTCTTGATGCCATTGCACAAGTGCCTGCTTATGCCAAGTTCATCAAAGACTTGTGTACTCAAAAGCGAAAGACCAGAAACCACATTCCCAAGAAAGTTCTTCTGACTAAGCAAGTGAGTTCCCTGATTAAGCACAACACTCCTCCAAAGTTCAAGGACCCCGGGGCTCCTACAATTTCATGCATCATCGGAAAAA
Source organism: Corylus avellana (assembly GCF_965113065.1). NCBI lineage: Eukaryota > Viridiplantae > Streptophyta > Magnoliopsida > Fagales > Betulaceae > Corylus > Corylus avellana. The sequence goes on from NC_142498.1 coordinate 14,800,117, forward strand.
TAGAGATTGATAAGGCACTCTTAGATCTGGGAGCTGGTGTGAATCTCCTACCATATTCAGTGTATCAGCAGTTCGGCCTAGGGGAGCTGAAGCCCACCACAGTAATTCTGCAACTAGCTGATCAGTCAATTAGGAAGCCTAGAGGGATTGTAGAAGATGTGATCATTCAGGTGGATAAATTTTTCTTCCCAGTTGACTTTATAGTGCTGGATACCGAGCCTGTGCCCAATCCTGAGAAGCTAGTTCCTGTCATTCTTGGACGTCCCTTTTTAGCCACAGCGAATGCCTGCATCAACTGTCGAACTGGAGTCATGGAGATCTCATTTGGCAATATGAAGGTTCGGTTGAATATCTTTACTGCATTTCAGCATGCTCCTGATCAGAATGAGTGTTTCTTTGTGGACAGCATTGTAGAATATGTAGAAGACTCACTACCCAGTCTCCTGACTAAGGATCCAGTGGAAGCCTGCCTGAATTACTTCGACTTTGAAGAATTCAACACCGACCAATACATTCAAGAGGTCCATGATTTGCTTGAAACAGCAGCTAGTGCAGATTTTCACCCATGGAGAGTAGTAAATGAGCCCCTACCTGCGACATCGAGCACTCCTCCTGTTCCATCTCTACTGTCTCCACCGAAGCTTGAGTTTTAGCCCCTGCCCGCAACACTTAAGTATGCATTTCTTGGGTCTAACAACACTCTGCCAGTTATCATTGCTTCCGACCTACAAAAAGACCAAGAGGACAGTCTGCTCGCAGTGTTAAAGCAGTACAAGGAGGCCATTGGGTGGACCATGGCAGATTTGAAAGGCATCGACCCCTCTATCTGTATGCACCGGATCCATTTGGAAGAAGATGCTCGACCTTCTCGTGAGGCACATCGCCGGTTGAATCCCAACATGAAGGAGGTAGTGATGAAAGAGGTAGTTAAGTTACTTGATGCAGGCATCATCTACCCTATTTCAGATAGCAAATGGGTGAGCCCCACTCAAGTAGTTGCAAAGAAATCTGGTATCACTGTCCTGGAAAATTCTGTTGGCGAGTTGGTTCCACAGCGCACAACCACGAGATGGCGTGTCTGCATCGACTACCGGAAGCTCAATTCCCATACTTGGAAGGATCACTTCCCTCTCCCATTCATTGATCAAATTTTGGAGCGTCTTGCTGGCCAAAGCTACTATTGCTTCTTAGATGGCTATTTCGGGTATAATCAAATTGCAGTTGATCCCCAAGACCAAGAGAAGACAATATTCACATGTCCATTCGGCACATTTGCTTACCGACGCATGCCGTTTGGCTTATGCAATGCACCTGCCACATTCCAGAGATGTATGATGTCTATCTTCTCCGACATGGTGGAGAAATTTTTGGAGGTATTTATGGTTCATTTTTCTGTTTTTGGATCTTCGTTTGATACATGTCTCCATAATTTGTCACTTGTGCTCCAACGTTGCAAAGAAAGTAATCTGATTTTAAGCTGGGAGAAGAGCCACTTCATGGTGCAGGAAGGTATAGTTTTGGGTCATATAGTATCCAAAAGAGGTATGGAGGTGGACCAGGCCAAGGTTGAGCTCATTGAAAATCTACCACCACCCACTTCAGTGAAGCAGATCCGTTCCTTCCTAGGGCATGCAGGCTTCTACCACTGCTTCATTAAAGACTTCAGTAAAATTTCAAGGCCCTTATGTAACTTGCTTGCTAAGGACGCCCCTTTTCACTTTGATGAAGCATGTCACGAGGCATTCCAGAAGCTTCGGTCTATGTTATCTTCTGCTCCCATCTTCCAGCCTCCTGACTAGTCCTTGCCATTTGAAATCATGTGCGATCCGTTTGACTATGCTGTGGGTGCAGTTTTGGGACAACGGGTAGGCAAGCTTCCCCATGTCATTTATTATGCTAGCAAGACTCTAATGGATGCTCAAGTCAATTACACAACCACCGAGAAAGGATTGCTAGTTGTGGTCTTTGCTCTGGATAAATTCCGCTCATACCCTCTGGGATCAAAGGTTATCATCTTTTCTGATCATGCTGCTCTGCGATATTTGCTGGCCAAGAAGGAAACAAAACCCCGACTGATCCGCTGGATACTCCTTCTGCAAGAATTTGATATTGAGATTCGGGACAAGAAGGGCACTGAGAATGTTGTTGCCGACCATCTGTCACGAATTTTAATGGAGACGCCCCAGCCGGTTCCTGTTCCTGACTCTTTCCCAGATGAGCAATTATTTGAAGTCACTCCGAGAAGTCCACCATGGTATGCTGATATTGTCAATTATCTAGCTACAGGACGGATTCCTTCTCATTGGTCTAAGCAAGATAAGGACCGCTTCTTCAATCAAGTTCGATTCTATTTTTGGGAAGATCCAGAGTTGTTCAAGTATTGTGCTGATCAGATCATCCGACGTTATGTCCCTGAGAGTGAATTTTCTAGCATTCTTACCTTTTGTCGTTCTCTAGCTTGTGGAGGACACTTCAGTGCCAAGAAGATAGCAGCCAAGGTTCTACAATGCGGATTCACATGGCCCACCTTGTTCAAAGTTGCCTATGAATATTGCCGAGCTTGTGAGAGATGTCAACGCCTAGGAGCTATGTCTTAGAGGGACATGATGCCATTGAACTCCATTCTTGTTGTCAAGATTTTTGATGTCTGGGGTATTGACTTCATGAGACCCTTTCCCCCGTCTTGTGGGTATGAGTATATTTTTGTCGGAGTGGACTATGTCTCTAAGTGGGTAGAAGCCATTGCAACAAAGAGAAATGATCACAAGGTTGTGGTGAAGTTCCTCTAGGCCATCATTTTCAGCAAATTTGGTACTCCTCGGGCTATCATCAGTGATGGAGGTATACACTTTTGCAACCGGCTTTTCACGGCCTTGCTTCTCAAGTACTCTGTCACGCATAAGGTAGCCACTCCCTACCATTCTCAAACAAGTGGCCAAGTGGAAGTGTCTAACCGGGAAATTAAGCATATTCTAGAGAAGACGGTTAGGCCAGTCCAAAAGGATTGGTCCTTGCGCCTCAATGATGCATTATGGGCCTACCGCACAGCTTACAAAACTCTCATTGGAATGTCTCCCTATAGGCTGGTATATGGCAAGGCGTGTCACCTCCCTGTGGAATTAAAACACAAGGCTATGTGGGCAATCAAGTAGTTCAATTTCGACATGCAAGCAGCTGGTCCCCACCGAAAACTTTAGTTGACAGAATTGGAGGAGCTGCGGCGAGATGCATATGATAGTGCTCGCCTTTACAAGGAGCAGACTAAGGCTTTTCATGAAAAACATATCTTGCCTAAGACGTTTGTACCGGACCAGAAAGTATGGCTCTTCAATTCTAAACTCCGGCTTTTCCCTGGAAAGCTCCGCTCCAAATGGGACGGCCCCTTCATAGTCACCTTGGTGTCCCCCCATGGCGCTATCGAGCTGCGGGACCCAAAGGATGGTGCTCTGTTCAAGGTCAACGGTCAAAGGTCAAAGGTTGAAGCCCTGCATCCAGCACTTTGAGCCTGGTACAGACGTAAAATCTGTCGATTTGACGGATCCCGTTTATTTTTCTGATTAGGGCACTGACACCCTAGGCTCGAGCGCACCCACTGTGCACTCGATCCCAGAACACGGGCCTGCGCTCGAGCCCACCCTACGTGGGATCGAGCGCAGACGCTCTACACTTAGCACACACTTGCACGAGTACGCTCGAGCTCACCTTCAGTGCCGCTTGAGCGTACCCCCGCCACTCCACTCCATCCTTTGCGCAAGTGCGATTGAGCGCACTAGTCCAGAGGCCTCACGTGACCTTTTTAGGTCACGAAACCCCCTTATTACCCCCCATTCCCTTTTCTCCTCACCTAGATCTTGCAGACCCGTGGCATTGAGGGTACACCCGCTGATGGCCGATCTCTGCACACCCCCAGTTTGGCCTGATCCAGTGGAACCAGAGTTATTCCCACATGCCGAGACACCGTTGGGAGCCTGCAGCAGCTGAGGTCGTTCGGGAAGCTAATGGGCTTGCACACAATGAGCCAGATCCAGCTGAGCTGGTCAACAGAGAGGACGTGGCACCGACCGTTACTATCACCATGTCACAGTATGAGTCCCTCTAGAAAGAACTGCAAGAGCTCCGATTTGAGCTTGCTACCCAAAGGGCGGAGGACAGGAGCCGGGCAGATGAACGGTTTGAAGCCGAGCAAGAATTGTTGCGCGCCATTTTAGCACGATTGCCACCTGCTTCAGGGGCATCTTCTTCTGCGCCACAGTGACAGGTTAGGTGTCTTTATCCCTTGCACTGTTTTATTGTTATTTTCCACACACTGAGGACATTGTGCATTTTAATTTAGGGGGTGTGGGCATACATGTTAGTTATGAGCATGCAATTGATTTTCATGTTGTCATTTGAAATTCATTGATGGGCTTAATATGACAAACGCATGATCACTTGATTAAGGAATTAAAATTGTGTTACTTTCATTGGCAGCATGAAATATTACTTGTTTCAATTTGATTTTCACATGCACACCAGTATGTAGTCTGTGGGGCATGAAATCTAGAATCAATACTGTCTGGTTTCAATATTTAGAATAAATTGGGTAACTTATTGGGAAAATGACCTTGGCACAATTCAAAAAAAAAAAAAAAAAAAATTATTTTAAACTTTCCACCAAGTAACCGGACCTCTTGCCTCATTAAGCAGTGAGTGTTCGCGTCAAAAAGTGAGAAGTTTGATTTTATTGAAAAAAAAAAAAGAAAAGAAAAGAAAAAGAAAAGTAGCTTAGTTTTGTAGCCTTTTTGACCTGAGTTAGTAAGTCCTTAGGGGTGTCTTTACACCTACTGCCCTAAAATCATCTGGTTTGGGAGTCATTGGCGTAACACTCGATAAATGGGTCAATCAGAAAGCTTAAGGGAGCTAAGTGAGCTTAAAAAAAAGAAGAAAAAAAAAGAAAGAGGAAATTGTTGCCTTGGTTGTTTTATCCAATGGGGAGTGCAATGAATTTTGAGTATTGATCCATGCATGATTAAGATTAGTTTTGAAATCCCTTGACTATGTGTTGAGTTCACATACACTAATTGAATTTTGTAATATCTCATAGTTGCCATGATTGAAGCTAAGTTGTAATGTCCTGAAATTGTGAAGATGGTGTTTGTTTTATTAAGCCTGTTAATGACTAAGAACCATGATGTTCATGAGATTGCATTCTCAGGAATTACATGGTTAGAAAATGTTTGTGGGTATCATTCCTGGAAAACCCTCACGAGACTTTACTCGTCCTCTAGGGAACTCCTAGGGGTTTAAAAGGCTTGTTGCATATGCTAAATGCAACCGTACATCCCACGAAAGTTGGATTTATCTTTTTGTTTTCAATTTATTTTTTGTTTTATATTGCTAAGGGATTAGCAATATGTAAGTTGGGGGGTGTGATAAGTGCCGAATGTTGCACATTCAAGCCCCTTAATTTACATATGTTAATTCCTCAGGATTTTATTTGTTTAATTTTGTTTTGTTTTTGTGTTTCAGGTCTTATCTGACAAACCATTGGAAATTGGGCTTAAAAGGACAACAAATTGAGCATTTTGGAGCTAGGATCGATCGCAGTACCCATGGGATCGAGCGCACCTGCGCTCGAGTGTCTGCGGCCAGGGATCGAGCGCATGCTTCCGCTCGTGCGCACAAAAGCTAAGCTCGAGCGCACATAATCTCGGATCGAGCGCACACGGGCGTACAGTGCACGACAAGAATCCTTTTCTAGTTTGGGCTTGGTTTTCAGTCTCCCAATTGGACTGGGAGACTGACTTCCGATTTTCTAAGGATTTTTAGGGTTTTAGAGTTTTCCAAATCCTTATAAATATGGCTCTAAACATTGTAAACAGACACATCGCTTTCTAAGAGTAAAATTTAGTAAAATTGTCTTTAGAGCCTAGAAGATCATGAGCAGCTAAACCCAAATTGTAGGGTATTGATGTAACCCCTTCCAAGCACAATGATTTGATTGTATTTAATTTCTAGTTTTTCTATTTATGCATGTTGATTGTATAACTATGAGGATTGCTACAATTGATTTCTGCTCTTCATATTAAATGCAATTGTTCTTTAATTCCAATTCAATATTAGTAAAATTATTATCTTGTCTTAGAAATTATTTTACTATTATTGACTCAAATCATTTTTATTTTCTGTGATTATGAGGATGATGGTTATACAATGGGTTTAATTGACATATGATCAATAGGATTTGATAGGCCATGCCTAGGGAAGACGGATTGTACTACACCCTAGTTTAGTGTAATTTATGTAGACAATCCGTGCCAACCGAAGATGGGTTACTCTTATTCATTGATTGTATGTATCCTATTAAAGAATTTGATAATTTATACCAAGGGAAGACGGGTCGTACGGCATCTTAGTGGTTAGGTGGACGATCCGTGCCAACCGAAGATAGATTATGCTTATTCTTTAATAAGGTAGTTTCTTGTTTATTTATAGCATGCATAGAATGATTTTCTGGGATCAATTATGATTAACCATTGTTGTGCGGATAGAGGTGAAGTCAATACCCTACACTCTCTCTCTTATTTTAAATCTCTTTTATTTTCATGCACTTTAGTTTTAAAGAAAATCAAATCAAATCAAATATATTTTTAATTAAGTTAATTTTAATCTTTCGAATTTGATAACAAAACCCCTGCAGTCCTTGAGGTTCGACACCCTTTCTATAGCCGTATCCTACAAAAATTCGTCTTATTGCTAGTGGTTATTTTTATAATTGATATTTTTTGTCACAAAAATACAACATCAGTTTGATACCTTCATGTCAGTTAATTCTGGTATAGTTACTATGGGTAATGGTGCACATTGTAAAATGACTGGCATAGATAATATCAAAATTAAGATGTTTGATGGTGTGATTGGAACGTTATGTGATGTTAGACGTGTACTAGAAGGGGAAAAGAATCTGATTTCATTAGGCACCTTAGACTCAAACGGTTATGGTTATAATTCTAAAGGTGGAGTAATGAAGGTGACTAGGGGTGCGATGGTAGTGATGAAGGGGCAAAAAAGTTCAAAGAATATCTATAAACTGTTAGGAAGTACAGTTGTAGCTGGAGTTGCCTTTGTGGAGTCTAATTCTAATTGTACTATTTTGTAGCATATGCTGTTGGGTGGTCATATGAGTGAGCAGGGCATGTTAGAGCTTCATAAGAGAAATTTGTTGAAGGGTGTTAAAACATGCAACCTTGATTTCTGTAAGTTCTGTGTTATGGGAAAATCGAATAGGGTACAATTCAAGACAGAGGGTATTCTGGATTATGTTCATTATGATGTTTGGGGACTAGTGATGACAGCGTCACAGGGTAGGACATATGGATTTTGTGATCTTTATTAATGACTTCTCCAAAAAGGTTTGGGTGTACTTCATGTGGCACAAATCAGAGATGTTTGCCCAGTTCAAATTGTGGAAAGCTGAAGTGGAGAACCAGACTGGGAAGAAGGTTAAGTGTCCCAGGACAAATAATGGAACTGGGTACACAAACGACGACTTCAGGGATTTCTGTGAGCAGCATGGTATAAAGAGACATTTCACAGTATGCAAGACACCACAGCAAAATGGTGTGGCAGAAAGGATGAACAGGTCTATTGCAGAGAGAGCACAATGTCTCAGGTTGAATGCTGGACTTGCAAAGATTTTCTAGGCAAATGCAGTGAGTATGGCATGCTATTTGATCAACAGGTCACCAAGGGTAGCACTATATGGGAAAGTTGTAGAGGAAGTGTGGACAGGTAATGGGGTAGATTACTTTGGTTTGAGAGTATTTGGTTGTCCAGCCTATGTGCACATACCTAGTGTGAACGATCGAAGCTTGATCCGAAGTCTAGACAATGTGTCTTTCTTGGATATGGGAAAGGGGTACAAGTTTTGGGATCAGAATGCAAACAAGGCGGTGATCAGTAGAGACATGGTATTTGATGAAAATTCCATGTTGAAGAGTACTCAGGGTAAAGAGCATCAGGTGCCAGAAAGTAGTAGCAGGGATAAGTAGGTGGTGCAAGTGGAGTTAGAGACTCATGTGCAGGGGAACACTTTTCATGGTACAGAGACTTCTACTTCAGGGGTTGAAGAGTATCACACTTTAGCCACAGACAGACCTAGACGCACCATCAAGCCACCAACTAGGTATGGTTTTGAAGACATGGTTTCATATGCTCTTGTCATCAGCAACGGAGATCCTACTACTTTTCAAGAGGCTGTCAATAGCCAAGAGAAGAGTAGATGGGTGGGTGCTATGGCAGAAGAGATGGAGTCTTTGCATAAAAATCAGACGTGCGAAGCTTCCAAAGAGGAAGAGGGCGATAGGGTGGAAATGGGTGTTCAAGAAAAATGAAGCAGTATCAAAAAAAAGGGGGGGGGGGGGGGAGTGCAAGGCTCGCCTAGTCGCAAAGGGTTACTCACAGCAGGAAGAGGTTGATTATGAGGAAATATTTTTCCCAGTGGTCAAACATACTTCCATCAGAGCGTATGGGCGTTGGTAGCTCATTATGACATGAAATTGGAACAAATGGATGTGAAGACAGCTTTTCTCCATGGTGATTTGGAGGAGCAGATTTACATGGAGTAGCCTGAAGGGTTTAGTCAACTTGGACAGGAGCATTTGGTCTATAAATTGAAGAAATCACTTTATGGGCGAAAGTAGTCTCCAAGGCAATGGTATAAGCGGTTTGACTCCTAAATGATCAAAATTGGCTACAGGAGATGCGAATATGACTATTGTGTGTATGTGAGGAGCCTTGATGATGACTAATTTATTTTTCTGTTACTATATGTGGATGATATGCTTATTGTAGCAAAGAGTATAGTGGAGGTTAACAAACTAAAGGTTTGGATTTGGGCACAGCTAAAAAGATTATTGGGATGGAGATTCGCAAGGACAGGGATGCCAAGAAATTGTGGCTATCTCAGGCTAGCTATGTGAAGAAGGTGTTGGAGAGGTTTAGCATGGGGAATGCAAAACTGGTGAGTACACCTTTGGCGAATCATTTCCGTTTTTCTACCTCACAGTGTCCAAAGACAGTAGAAGAAATTGAAGACATGTCTAAGGTCCCTTATGTTAGTGCAGTGGGGTGTCTGATGTATGCTATGGTATGTACCAGGCCAGATTTGTCTCATACAGCCAATGTGGTGAGCAAGTACATGGCGAATTCGAGGAGACAGTACTAAGATGCAGTCAAATGGATTTTCAGATACTTGAAAGGTACTACAGAGTATGGCATCACTTTTTTGAGACAGAAAAGTGATTTGTTAGTCGTCGGGTATGTAGATGCAGATTATGCAAGGGATTCGGATGACAGGAGGTCGACCACGGGTTATGTGTTCACTCTTGTAGGAGGACCCATATGTTGGAGGTCTATGATCCAGTCCACAGTTGCGATGTCCACGATTGAGGAGGAGTACATGGCGGCGGTTGAGGCTACAAAGGAAGCTTTGTGGCTCACAGGGTTAGTCAGAGAGCTGGGTATTCAGCAAGGTGGAGTTCGGTTGTATTGTGACAGTCAGAGTGCCATTTACTTTGCAAAGAACTAGGTGTATCATGCGAGAACCAAGCACGTTGATGTGAGGTCTCACAAGTTCAGGGAATTGGTTGCTATAGGTAAATTGTTACTTGAAAAGATTCACACTTTTGAGAATGCAGCGGACATGTTGACGAAGCATGTTACCGCAGACAAGTTCAAACATTGCTTGGACTTGACAAATGTCTCTAGGTGCTAGAAAGGAGAGGAGAGGAGGCGGCATCCCCAAACTTTTCAGTTCCAAGTGGAGGCCCAATACTTAATTATCTTCAAAGGGGTGAATACTCACCAAGGTGGAGATTGTTGGAACAAGTGGCTCATATTCTACTACTGGCCCATTGGGTGTAATTAGCTTATGTGGGCCTGGGGACAAATAAGTTGTGGGGGGTATTTTGAGATTTTTCAAAATACTTACAATTAGGGTTTTCCTATAAATATGTTATGTTGTAACCCTAAATCATTGAGTAGTAAAATATAGCCGCACTCTCTCCTGTGGACGTAGGCATATTGTTGAACTACGTAAATCTGAGTCTCGACTCTCTCTTGATCTTTCTCTTTTCGAATTTCATATTATTAATCATTGTTGTGCTCGGTAACGACAATAGGCTACACATAATCAAGGGATAAGCATAACTATCTTTAGTTGGTATGAATCGTAAACCAAAATTATACTAAACTAAGGTGTAGTACAATTCGTCTTCCTTAGGCATGGCCTATCAAACCCTCCTGATCATGTGTCAAGTAAAACCTTTATATAATCATTATTCTCATAATCACAGAAAACAAAAATGATTTGAGTTCAATAAAGGTAAAAAGCTTTATGTCTTTAAAAATGGTTAGGGTGAGATTTATAATTTTTTTTTTTGTTTACTTTTGTTTAGATCAAGTCTAAAATGACTTTTCAATTTCCTTTCAATTTTCACAATGCCCTCAGTTCTAAAATTGCAACTTCTTCTTGTGCAGTGACAAAAAAGAAAAAGAAATTTAGGTTGGCCTATATTTTGTAGTGGTAGTTTAAAATTGCTTGAGAAATTTTTTTTTAAAAAAAATTGTTTATAAGTGATCTGAGTTCACCTCTATTTCACCTATATTTTTTTTTCACTTTTCTTTATCATCATTAATACATTAACCATTATGACTCGCTCTTATCTCGATTTACAACAATTACACCAAGAAAACATATGAACTATCGCTAAAAGATACGACACAGCGACCTTAAATCCCATGAGTGCCTTTAGCCTTCTCTCTTGGAACTTTCGCTTACTAATCTATAAAACAATGTTGTTTTATAGGTGAAAATTATGTAAGCCTACGACTTAGTAAATAAATGGCCAACAAAACTTAACCCATGCAATGAGCCTAATTTATGTTAGTAATAAAAGTCAAACAGACAATTGTATGTAGAAAATATTATGAGAAGTTGTTGGCAAAAACAAAATTAAGGTTGCAAACATGCTGTTGTGGACAAGTTATGTTTAAGAGAAATGTCACGATAACCTTTATCAGTGAAGAACAATGCGTGTAGTAGGAAATTTAAGATATTTTACTTAGGAAATCATCCAACAGTTAAAAGACAGAAAATCACGTTGATAAAGTGCACAATACAATATCAATGCATATATCACAGTTATAACTATCATCCCTATGACATATTTGTGCCCTTATCCCCTTCATGATAGAGTTTATGCATTCCTTGAGGCTTGAGACATATGGTACAAATCCCGGTGCCTTGGTATTATACATTGTTTGAGTAGGTGAATACCTTGGGTTGCATGCAATCGTGACCCGAGTCGTGGATGGTTGTGTTGGTCACAATAGCTCTTATATCTAAGGTAAATATAACTCATCTAACATCTGGGTCATAGTGTAATGCCTCCAAATTAATTAACTAATAATTAGCTTAGAGTGTCAACGATAAACCACAATATATTGAGATTAAAGTAGGAGAACTTGCTCCAAAAAAGAAAAAGAAAAATCTTGTAATCATGGAATGAATGAATTTTTAGGGTTAATTACCTTTTCAGTATATATGTTTGCACTTTTTTGTTTCTGTTTTTTTTTTTTTTTTTTTTTTTTTCACTTAAGTTTCAAATCTTATCACAAATGGTACCTGATTTACAGGAAAATTCCAACTTACCTTTGTTAGGTTTCGTTAGCCCAAACTAACGGGATGTCACATATTGTCATATACAAATGCCACATGTCCTAAAAAAAAAAAAAAAAAAAACAATTAAAAAGGCCACCCCATAATTTTTCAATTTTTTTTTAGGATTTAGTTTTTTAATTTTTTAATGATTTTTATTTTTTTAGGACACATGGCATTTGTATATGACGACACGTGTGACGGAGTGTGACAGAGGTATCAAGTTGGTCTTTTTCCGTGTAAGTTAGGTATCACTTGTGATAAAATTTGAAACTCACTTGAAAAAAAAATAAAAATAAAACGTGCATACCCTAAGCACTAAAAACGTAATTAACCATTTTTAGGACAATCTTCTACAAATAATAATTTTTTTCTTTCGAAGCTAACGAACGCATTTAATTGAACTTTAACGGTAGTTAAATTTTTATTGAAATCTTTTACAAATAATTATGAAAGTGAAAAAAAGTGAAACGTGGCAACTCCAAAAGTCAAAGGCCCATCCAACAGAAAACTCAAAAACTAACTTCATTCATAACACTTGTACACATAATCAGATAATCTCCCCCGTCTGTCATCTTCGTCGTCTATGTTCCCGGCCGGAAAACCTGATGGAATCTCCACCAACTGCAAAATGGAAGCACTCTTTGCTCTACTTGGCCTTCATCTTCTTAATACTGCATCTTCTTCGTAACCTCGTAGCTCACAAGTTACTACTGGGGAACGACACCGTTCGCGTCAAGAGACACCCAGATCTTCCCCTCCGGTTCCGCTCCGATGGTACCTTCAAAATCCTCCAGGTCGTTTCCATCTCCTACAGTTCTTTCAATGAGGGATTCATCAATTCTTTATTTTTTAGAGTAATATTGATTTTTTTTTTTTTTTTGGCTTAAGGTAGCTGATATGCATTTTGGTAACGGAATGATGAGTCGGTGCCGGGACGTGTTGGAGTCCGAGTTCGAGTACTGCTCCGATCTCAACACGACCAGGTTTCTCAAGAGAATGCTCGAAGCTGAGAAGCCTGATTTCATTGCTTTTACAGGTTTTTTTTTTTTTTTTAATCACTTTTGGGTTTTGATATTTCTGTTTATTCTGATGGAAAATGTATATGTTGGAGGATACTTTTATGACCAGACCATATTATATATATAGATATTTTCCAGGTTCCTGAGATAAGAGCAAGGGAAAAACTTAAGGATAAGTTTTAAAATTGACAAAATTATGTTGGTTTTTGTCAGCTTATTGTGTATAGAGACTTACTAGCTTAATGGTTTGGTACGTATTATGCTGTGACAACACGCTAAACAGTAAAATAGCTTTTTCTTCAAACTTTCACACACCAGACACAAAAACTATACACCACTCTTATTTATGGGAACTATTATACCTCCCTAGAATATTAGATCACCACATTTATTTAATAGAATTTTCATGCTAGTTACATAAAAGAAAAATTACAGCTCCCTAGTTTAGTGGTTTAATAGGATTAGATTTTAATTGAATTAAGATGTAATTGTTGTTGATTTTTGTCACATAATTGCCAAAGGGGGAGTTTATTAGGTTTTTTGTGTTAGCAAATTCATTGTAAAAACTTGTGTTGTAAGTCTGAGTTTAGAGTTGAAGTCGGTCTTAAGATGAGGTTCAAAACTTGGTTCAAGGTGAACAACATAATAGCTCTTTCGCAACATCGATCATATGGCATTTGAAGGAGACAATTTTCAAAGATCAATATGCAAGGCAGAAAGTCTCGATCATAAGCATGTTTGAAGGGTATTCGAACGAGAGAATGAAGACTGCAAAATTCAAGTTTCAGAAATGCTTGATCGCATCCAATTCCAACGAGGCTGAATAAGAAGACTTACAGAACGTCCTGATCACAATGGCGATCGTATTGCGTTCAATCGGGATGATTATTGAGCTAGATTCAAGACCCTCGATTGCAACCTTGTCGCACGCCATTCGAACATCTCTATATGAAAACTGTGAAATAGATGTTCACGTTGGAACAAGAACTAATACCGTTCCAACGAGACTGAGGCATTCTATTTTAAACCTTAGCCGACTTAGCTTAAAAACTTAATTTTTCTCTCCGTCTATATAAGCCTCATAAGTCACGATTTTCATAAGATAGAGAGGCTATTTTTCTTTGTTCTTGGAGAGGTTTCAAAACACTTTCGAGCCTAAATAGTTTCAATCATTCTCCTTGTTTTATCATCATTTGAACCAGAGAAAAGTTTACACCCACCATAGTTTTGGGTTGAAGTGGACGAGATTCATTCGTGAAGGTGATCCTTGTAAAAGAAGACCATAGGTTTTGGAGTCACTGCGCTAGGAGATGAATGGGTCATTTGCCAGAATTACAAATTGAGTCTTAGGAGTTACAAAGGTTTTGGAAGTAATATCACTATGTAAAACAAATCTTTTGTAGTGCTTGCTTTTGGGGTTGGCTAGCCCCCAAAGTTGTTTACTTTTGAAGAGTTCTTCAAAAGGTTTCCACTTTGGTACCAAACAATATGTCCAATATTTTGTTTTTGATAATCTGAATTATTCTTGGGGTCTAAACCAATTTTTTGCAAACGTATAGGGTGTTGAGCAAAAGCAGCTCCTCCACTAGAGATAGCAGAACCTCAAGTTTGGAGGTCTGTTGGGAAGCACCTTTTGTCAACAAGGTACTCTGCTTCTTAGTAAATTTTGGTAGTTGATGACGGGGAGCCTTATAAAGTTTTTAGGAAGTGCTGTTACATAGGGATAAGTTGGACGAAGGCTATGTAGGAAGAGATGAATTCTTTGCAGAAGAAGAACACTCATGACTTGATTGAACTTTCTAAAGGCAGTAAGGAAATGAAGAAAATATGGATTTTCAAACTGAAGAAAAATGGTGAAGTTCAAAACTAGATGTGTGGTAAAAGGTTTTAGCAGCTAGCTTACATCTTGAGCTTAGGCAGTTACATGTGAAGACTATCTTTCTCCATGGTGACTTGGAGTAAGAAATTACATGGTTCAGTCAGAGGGTTTTGAAGTAAAAGATAAAGATCACATGGTCTACATGTTGAAAAACATATGTATGGCCTAAGCTAGGCTCCAAGGCAGTGGTACAAGAACTCCAATTCATTCATGGTAGGTCATGGTTACAAGAGAACAACTGCAGATCATTGTGTAAACAGATCAATGTGTATGTCAGAATGTGTCTTGGAGATAAAATCATTATTGTTATGTTGTATGTCAATGATATGTTAATAATGGGACAAGATGTTGAAATGACAATTTTAAAGAGTTGTTTAAGTCCTTTGACACGAAGGACTTTGGCACAGTAGGATAGATTTTTGGTGTGTAGATCCGTGACAAGAAAGCCAGGAAACTTTGATTGTCACAAGAAAAGTATTTTGAGCGAGTACTTGAAAGGTTTAAGATGAAGCATGCTAATCTATTGAGTAGACCTCTTGTTCGTCACTTCAAACTAAATAAGAATTTTGGTAAAACAGAGCTACACCAAAATCATTAGGGAATAATGGTTTTGGTGTAGCTCTGTTTGACCCTCAGACATACAGGGATGGTAATGACAAAAAAAAGCATTGCAACTAAATCTATCATACGTAAAGGAAGGAGAAAAATGGATATATCTGCCAATAAACCAATTTGTTCTTTTGAACTTGGACTTGCAAATACAAAACGTTCTTTTGAAGTTGGATCTTTTGATAAGATTGACAACTCATGGAAAGACAGTGGTATTCATAAAATGCACCTTTTTTTCCTGAGGATTAAAGTGTGAGATGTTGTCATACTGCATTTTGGATAACCAGTTGCTGAGGATTAATGTAAACCAATTAGGTTGGGTACTGTAGCTCAGGATGGTGCTTATATGTTGACTAAATTCTTTTTATGATTTAAACTGGCCATGATGTTCATCTAGAACCTTATCACTCATTGAGACCTAACAAAATTGTGGTGGAGAATGCTGAATTATTCTCTCTCTCTCTCTCTCTCTAAAAGATTTAGTTTTTTTAATTAGGAGACAATATATTTGGGCCCAGCACTGCTGATGCTGCCGAATCCCTACTTGAAGCCTTTGGTCCAGCCCTGGAATCTGGGCTTCCATGGGCAGCAGTTTTAGGAAACCATGATCAGGAATCTACAATGAATCGCCAGGAATTGATGTCTTTCATCTCCCTTTTGGATTATTCCGTCTCACAAATCAATCCAGCAGCTGAAGATCCCCTTACTTCCGTTAAAGGAGGCATGAAGACAGACATTGATGGTTTTGGAAATTACAACTTGGAAGTATATGGTGCCCCAGGTTCACATTTGATGAACAGCAGCGTCCTCAATCTTTTCTTTCTTGACAGTGGAGATAGGGCATTTATTCAAGGAGTTCGAACTTATGGATGGATTAAAGAATCCCAACAACATTGGCTTCGTAGCATGTCTCAAGGATTTCAGGTATAAAAAAATGACAAATGCCAATTCAATTAAGACACATCAAGTCTCCATTCTTTTTTTGCATTTCACTGAATCATTTCACACTTTTTGTGATGATTATAAAAATCATGAAACAACTAAGACTTGTTTTCTGAAGAGTTGAAGACTCCTTAGAAAGTGGCTACTTTTTTCGCCTAATTGAACCAAAAAGTGCTTTTGTGTTGCCATGTTCTTTCACTCCCATCCTTGCTCAGAAACACAGTTAAATGCATCTGAATATTGTATTTATCCTATATGTTCTTGTAATTCCCACAAGGGAGGTTTCCTAGATTTAGATTTTATTAACGTGTTGCAGGTCACACTAACAGGGCCAAAAGTGGGATAGTGAGCAATCTGCTGATGCTTTACCCCCAGCTACATCCCCATCACTTGCATTTTTCCATATCCCAATTCCAGAAATTCGGCAGCTGTACTACAAAAAGATTGTAGGCCAATTCCAGGAGGGTGTGGCTTGTTCTTCAGTGAACTCAGGAATCTTACAGACCCTTGTCTCCATTGGAGATGTGAAGGCTGTGTTCATAGGCCATGATCATACTAATGACTTTTGTGGGAATCTAGATGGTATATGGTTTTGTTATGGTGGAGGCTTTGGGTACCATGGTTATGGAAAGGCTGGGTGGCCCAGGAGAGCAAGGGTCATATTAGCTGAACTTGGCAAAGGTGACAAGGCCTGGATGGGAGTGGAGACGATTAAGACATGGAAGCGTCTTGATGATGAGAAGCTGAGCAAGGTTGATGAGCAAGTCCTGTGGGCCCACCAGCGAGCGAGATGACTCCATTACAGGTATTGGAATACTGTAACGGCATCCGACGAAGTTGCATATCCTCTTTATACTGTTCTTAATATCATTTTGATAAGAAACCTCCTAGTGTCATTATACTGCATTCTTCTTGTAATTTAAGATTAAAAATTTATAACATAAGTAGGTTTAAATTTTGTGTTAAATTTTACATACAAAAACAAAATCTGTTTTAATTTTCCTTAGTGACTGAAGAATACTTTTGGTTGCTATTTTGATTGATGGTTACCATATTTATGTTGCTCAGACAATTGTCCATAGCAGATATCCTCATTGGACTGGTATTCTAGCCAAGTCATTTTCTGCATAATCTATTACACACATAAACATAATTTCGCATGTGTTCAACTATAGAGTTAACAGTTAACTATTTGAATCCATGCACTTCAAATTTTCATAGTGGGAAATACATGACTACTTTTGAAGTGGTGCATCAGTTGACTCCAAAAGTTTCTTGAAAGCAGGAGCAGGTGGAAGTCTTCTTTCCTGGAATAAGTCTTTGCGGATGAGCCGAAGACTTGGTCTAAAGGCAAAAGTTGACATGAACACGTTTTCCTAGTCGTATCATCACTTCTCCAGCTTAGAATTTCACACTACTGTAAGGCCAGAGATGATTAAGAATCCCAAACCATTAAAATTCAGAGACTGCTGAAAATTGTAGATTCAAAATCTACCAGTATATATACGAGTATTGATCGTGTTAATAATCATGTTTTTCGAAAAGACTATATTTTGATCTTTAGTGGAGGATAGGGATGAAAATGCGGATAATGGTTTTTGATATCCACATTATGCATTTGAGGTAATAAGCATTTTTGTAAAACGCCTGCTCCAAGTGATATGATATTGTTCGCTTTGGGTCAAGCCCGCACAGTTTTATTATTGGGTTTACCCCCAAAAGACCTTATACCATTTAGAGAGAGTATTTCATATCAGCACATCATCTTTTTCATGCTTAGGCAATGTAGGACGTCACAAAAGGGAAAAATATCTTTTCCTTTAGAGTAACGCTATTTAGTAGACTGTTGTATGACGTTAAATGCAATCAAGTTGAAGGACCATCCATTTTGACAGCAGCCTCTCCCTACTTCACCATCGTAAATAACTTCATTAACTCCCATATTTCATCTGAGCTTGGCAATTTAACAAGTTTTACTCATCCCAACTGAAAAATAGTTAGGATTGACCCCAAACTTCAACAAACAATGAATATCTCAATCTTATCAAATAAACCAAAAACCCAAATACCACGGTTACTAATACTAAAATCCAAGCAAGAATAAAGCAAAAGAAAAAGAAAAAGACACTATATGACTGACATAGGCTAAGATGATGTGACAGTAAAAATTAACTCTTAAAATATTTTACAAGCCCTTTGCTAATTTAAAGGATGATTTTCATTGTCATATTATGAGAGCTGCACAACAATTTACTAAAAATTATTACTCTAGAATAAATAAACGAGCTAGGTGGTTCAAATGCATAGGCAAAGGGGGTGGGGGTTCATAATGTAGTTGGCAAAATACCCCTCCGTTAGCCAAGATCGTTATATAAGACGGAATATGTTTTTTTTAGACGTAAAAGTGATGTGGATTAGTTTACAAAGTAGACCAGTCAAAGAGAAAAAATCATATCTTGTGATTCCGATATTAGATGGAGACAAATTTGGTGGCATTGAATATTTCATGAAAATGTCATAATTTTGCATTTACTAGGTGAAAGTTGTCATTTGTATTTATTTATTTATTTTTTATTTACTTTTTTAAGGGTTTTGACTTTAGGCTTTATATAAGCCTACAAAAGATGGCCTTAGCCATTAGTTATGTTGTGTTATGAGTTTTCTATCAATAAGAATACTTTAGTGAAATTTTTTCTTTAGCTTTTCTATAATTCCTTGACTTTTTCTTTTAGGATTATGAAAGAGTTATGACTGTTTGTCTTTTCAATCCACTACACTACGCTGCATCAGTTGGTATCAGAGCCCATCCACTTTCCTACTATGGCAGAAAGATGATGTGACGGAAGAAACACATATACTATTATTGTCGATGTGTATAAGCACAAAGAGACAGCAAATGATGATCAATTGAGGACATGTTACAATGATAGGAGGAGTGAGTTGATCGATTTGATGATCAGTTGAAGCTGTTTGGAGATCAAATTGGTGCTCCAATTGAGGCACTAATCAATCAATTTTGCCATCATGGGGGCATTACTAGCATTTGTCACTTTCAATCAAATTCGCGTTTTGTGGATGAGGATAACGAGTTTACCGTTAAAGATGCATGATTTTAACGAAATGGGGTAAGGCTTGATGTACGGGGTTAGCTGTGCACCGCCTTGACCATTGTTAGCAAACCTCAAATCTATCTAATATAGAGGAGGAAGATGAAGTTGTTAAGGAACATTTTTCAGTAGAGGTATACATGTATATAATAACTAATATGCACATGCATACAATGATATGCCCAATGTTTTTGAAATAATTCAGAAAATAAACAAGTTTATTTAATAAACCAAAATGCCATATAATAGAAATGGGCTTTTAAGTTATAAACCCTAACATCCTCTCCAACCCCAGGAAGAATGATGCAAATTAATTTACAAGCAGATGAGTTGGAGAAGAAAAAAAAAAATACATGGTGGTGTTTGTTAAACCATACCAAACTCCACTACACTATTCATCTCATTTTTCCAAAAAAATCAATATCAAAACATTCTCACTTTTTATATCATATCATTTACTTGTTACTACTATTTAAACAAAAAAATCACTACAAAACAAACTTTTTCACTTTTCTATACTAATCATTATTATTATTTTTTTAATTTTTAATTTTTTAATGTCAACAGTACCGTAAAAAATGCTTTTTTGTTTAACAAACAAAGTCACATATCTTGTGATTCCGACACCCGATGAAAACAAAAGTGGTGGCGTTGAAACTTATTTAAAGGGCTACAAATTTGTGTTTTACAAAACACACGTGAGAAACACATTTTTTTTATAATTTTTTTATTAATGCTATTAAAAAAAATGTGAGAAGTAAATACTACTAAAAAAAAAAAAAAAAAGTGTGTTACATGCTAAAGACACACAACACCTTTAGACACAATTCAATTTATAAGAAATTTCTGTTGAAATTCTAATGACTGCCTAACTGCCTTTGGCACCGTAATCACTTAATATGATGATGAGTTTAGTTTTATTTTATTTTAAACTATCATTTAATGTTAAATTTTCATTTAGTATATTTGAAAAGGGAAGAAAAAATGGCGGCAACGAGTGACGAAGAAATGAACTCTCTGCTCTCCAATTTCGATAACATCTTCGAGGTAACATTCTCCATCATTCGCCTTATCAATCATTTTTTTCTTTTCCTTTTCTCTCACCCCCTGTTTGGCTGCCGAGAAAACGAGAGAAAAAAAATGGAAGAATACGAAGATCTGAGTTTCACAATTGATTTTACTGTTATTATTGCTATTATTTCTCCTTTTTACTTTGGGAAACGCATAGTGAAGGTGTTAAGCTTCCGTATTTTTTATTTATTTATTTTTCTCCTTTTCTGTGAATTGGTGAGTTTTCTCGGCTATCAAACAGAGACTGGACGTCAGAATTTAAACGATTCTGTTTCTGAACAATGTCTACTTTTTTTTTTTTTTTTTTTGGGTCATTTTCTCGGTAACCAAACACTACAGAGATTTGCTATTTGAGACATAAATTACCCTAACCTTTCTCAGGATTTCAAGAGTGGCATTGCAGAGATCCAGTCGCTGAAATCGAACTGTAACGCTGAGTTGAAGAGGCGAGAAGCCCTAGAAATCACTTGTAACAGTCTCAAGCGAGGTTGCTTTTCGTTCAGAATCTGAATTTTCAAAAGCACTCCATTATAACTTGTTGGTAATTGCTTTATTGGTCTAATTTGTGTTACATTTAATAGAAAGCTAAATTGGTTTAATTGCTTGCTACGTGTTTGTTTGATTACCAAAAAAACAAATTAGTATTTCAAGTTTGGAAGATATCATCAATTGACTTTGTTCGTTAAACCATTCTCTTTCTCACCTTTTTGTTTTTTTGTTTTTTTTGTTTTTTAGAAACAAAAACATCAACAAACAACCTAAAATACAAAACAATCATAAAACACTCAAAATTGTTTACACCTTTATGTCACATAAGAACACTTTTTCAAACAAAAAACAAGAAACACCCACCAAAAAATATTAACAAACAGAACTAGAATCTCTTTGTTTTATTTTTGTTTTCGAAATATGAAAATCTCAAGTAAGAAAAAATAATTTGTGAAAGTTACAGGTCATCTCACTTTTGATTATTCAATCGTTTGTTGAAGACATTATTAGGTAACAATCTTTCTGCAAAATCTTGAAATGAATTCATTGGGAAAGTTAGATCCTTGTGTGCTTGTAAAAAGAGGAGGAAAATAACGTTAATTGAATTACTTTGTTATATTGCAGAGAATGAGCGGCTGACCAAAGTGTACACAGAATCTCTAAATAATCTTGCTGAGCAGGTGCAACCCTTGCTAATTTTAACCCATGGACTTGGAATGAGAATCTATTGCAAACTAATAATAATAATAAAAGGAAAAAAAAAAGAAAAAAAAAAAGAAAAAAAGAAAGAAAGTGAATTGGAGATGGATGAACTTAATATTGAATTTCTTATCAGTCATTGTTGTTCTTTTCTGATTTCCTTCAGTTGAATCAATCATTCTTATGAAATACAGCTTGAACGCCGTAGCAGATGCCAGAGCCTGAAAGAAGAACTTAAGAGAGTGAGTGATGAACTTCTCCATCAAGAAGATGTAAGTTATCTCCATTCGATTTTCTGTGTCTGTGGTCCTAGGAGGAAAAATTGACTGATCAGACTATAATTTCTATCTGCCGGGGCTAAAAACCAATACTGAAAAAGATAACATATTAATCAAAATCTGTCTGATTATATAAATAGGCATTACAATTGAAAACTTGAAATATGTGAGCAGGAACATAGGAAGGCCATAGATTTGTTTAAGCAAGATTATGTGACAAAGGTTGGACATTTAGAGTCACAAGTCAGGTGAGTTTCCACTTTCCAGTGAGATAAAATATTTAGCTCAAAATTGTTTTATTTTTGTTACAGTTGAATGATGTTTGCAAATGCCAACTAGGGGCCTAATGCTTGAAAAAGCAACAAATGAAGCAACCATAAATCTCCTCCGGCAAGATTTAGTAGCGCATAAAAGTCATATGCAGACTCTTGCAAAGAGGTTTGACCGTGTCCATTTTGATGTGGAGTCCAAATGTGAGGTCCTAAGCGAGCTAATTAATGCGAATTTAGGAGTTAAATTACCAGAATTTGTTAAACTGGCATACAAATAACTTTGCTAATTGCGTTGTTGACAGATAATCTCGAGATTCAGGATCTGAAGGACTGTCTGCTGATTGAGCAGGAAGAGAAAAATGAGTTGAGTAAGAAACTCCAAGAACTGGAGAAGGAATGTGAGTGTGATTGCTTTCTTTCTTCATTTTAAATAGTTTCGCCTCATCTTTGAAGGTTGCTTGTTTGTGCATACCAATTTTTTCTTGCTTTAGCTTGATCAATTGTTTGATTAAAAATACTTTCTAGTTTCTAGTGATCTCAAAATGCTGAGTAGTGAACTTTGAGACAGCCTGGTTGGTATTACAGAGTAGTAGACCAGAAATGTCAACTAATAATGTAGTAGACTTTGTATTACTTTTGCTTATTACTTTGAAATCCTAGCCTAAGATGGTTAAACCATTACTTATCCCAAAATTTTAGCAAGTAGGAAATAATAAATTCATTTTTTTTTTTTTTTCTAATCAAAGGGGGGAAGGGGAAAAGGATTACAACGGGGGGTCTCTCCCACTCTTAAACCTAAGTGAGGAGAGAAAAGGGGAAAAAGCGGGAATGGTTCCAAACATATTGTTGGAAGCAGCCGATTAGCAACCGAATGTGCTCTCGAGGTAGCACATCTTGAAACTTTCGACGTGGTCCAACTAGCAAACCGCATAAGATGTAAGCGAATATCAACAATCACTGGGGCGCACGGCCAATCCGAGAAGAAATGATCTTTATTGATGGCAAGGATGTAGAGCTGAGAATCTCCTTCAAGGAGAATAGACGAAAATCCAAAATCAGCAGCGAAATTAACTGCCAAGAGGGCAGCATTGGCTTCCCCTGCTGTAGCATCCAGATGGGGTAACTTCTTGGTACAAGCAGCCTGGATTTGACCCGTGTGAACACTAAGAACCACAGCAGCAACACTGAACAGGGGGCGAATGGCAACATCAAAATTAACTTTCAAGAGGCCATGGGGTAGAGGGGACCAAACTTCAATGGCAGAAGATGAGTCATGCCAGGCTTTAAGATGAGCTCTAACCATAGAGCTAATGGACTTCAAACAAAAAACTGGATCCAAAACTAAGCCCTTGTGAATAAGCTTATTTCTAGCTAGCCAAATGATGTCCATAGTAACTAAAGCTGAAATCTGAAACTCCCATACCTTATCCGAAGGAATACCAAGGTAAGAGCCGGATTAATGGTAGCTTTAGACCATTCTGCAATATTGGAAAAAACTGAGGCATTGAAGGGACAAACAGTGTTCCTCCAAAGGGCTCTAGCAAAAGGACAATCAAGAAATAAATGCTGCAGATCTTCAGGAGGGCCATTACACATAGGACAAGCAACAGATTCAGGATCAATATGAGGAGAAAACCTGAAAATGTTTGTTCTGGTGAGAGGGATATTCCAAGAAATTCTCCATTGGAGATGCTTGAGCCTATGTTGGATTTTAAGATTCCAAATCCCTTTCCATTCCAGCGAGCCAAGAGGAGAGATATGGGGGCCATTAGAGAGGGAAAAAGCCTCATGGGCAGCTTTGACAGAGAACTTACCCGAAGGAGAATAGGGCCAAACCCAAAAATCAGAGGTAGGGATGATGCTGAGGTGGATGGAGAGCACTTGAGCCGCCGAGACTGGGTCAAACAAATGGAGGAGGAGATCAGTCGTCCAAGTTCTATCAATCGGATTAATAAGATCAGAGATGCAGATATTAGGCGAAGGTAAAGGAAGATGCGGATTAGGAAGAGGCTTGAACCTTTGAATCCAGAAAGGCTTCCAAATATTCAGATCAGTACCTGAGGAGATAGCCCAACAAGCATTCCTTGCAATAATCTCTCTGTTATTTAGGATACCCTTCCAAATCCAAGAAGAGGAAGGATTAATTGTCACATTCAACAAATCAGAATTTCTGAGATACTTGGCCTTATTGGAATTAACCCAAAGAGAATTCTGGTTAGAAAGAATAGACCATCTCAGCTTGGCTAAGAGAGCCTTATTATGCAGTTCCATTCTTCTAATGCCCAAACCTTCCAAAGAAGTAGGGCTGCAAATCTTGTACCAACCAATCAAAGAGAGATTATGCTTTTTTTTTTCTTGCGGATGACCCCACCAGAATTTTCTCAAAGAAGAATCAATATCTTGACAAAAAGATTTGGGCAGCAAGAAAGGGACATAGTGTAGCAAGGCAGCGCATTGGCAACAGTCTTGATCAAGGTAGTTCTAGCTGCTTGGGATAAGAGTTTAGCCCTCCAACCCGAGATCCTACTTAAAATCTTATCCTTGATATCTGCAAAGGTTCTTTTCTTATTTCTTTGGATAAATAAAGGGAGACCAAGGTATTTGGCTTTGAGTGAGATTTGTTGGAGATTTAGGATGGATTTTATATTGGAAATAGAGTTGGTTTCGTGTTTGGGCTGAAAAAGATGGAAGACTTACTGAAATTAACTTTCTGTCTAGACCAAGAAGCAAATTTATCAATGCAACTAGGGCTGGCAATTTTGACATGATTCGCAAACCTGACACGAACATGAATCGAAGTTAACAGGTATTGGGTTTGGGCTTACTGGGTTCGGGTTTTAATTGGGTCTATCCAATTGAGATATGGTTAAGTTTGTGTCTAGCGGGTCTACTTGGCAGGTCAGTCTGGTGATCCGCCAGACCCATTTAAATATTAAAAAAAAATAAATAAATAAAAAACCTAAAGAGTAAAGACTAAAGACTAAAGTACCCTAAGACTAAGTTAACCCTAACCTTCACCTCTTCAGTGTCTTCACTGAATCACTATCGCAGCCGCTGCCCCCCCCCCCCCCCCCCCCAGCCGCACGGCCCACGCCTCTCTCTCCCTCTCGGCTCTCTCTCTCTCTCTCTCATCTCTGCGCTGTGCCTCTTCTCCCTCTAGTGGACGGAGTCTATGCCTCTTTCTCCCTCTAGCAGTCACGCTTGGCCTCCTCGCCATCAGCTGTGCCTCTCTCTCTCTCTGTGCACCCTCTGTCTCTGCTTCTCTGGTATGGCGGTATGTCTTTGACTCTCTCAAGTCAAATTAAAACACAGATTTTGCTGCTCACTATGAAACCAAATGACCAATAAAAACAATTCCCAGACCTGTTTTGTCTTTTTTGCTTTTTGTTCTCAAGTAAAAGACTTCCAAACAAGTATAAACACAAAATACTCCTCAAAACACATAATATTTTCATAAATTTGGTCTGTTTCTTTGGTTTTTCCCCTCATAAATAGAAACGAAATGACCAATAAAAACTATGATAACATCTATTTACAATGAAAATGGAATTTGTAAGAATTTTTCATTAAGGGTTTTTTAAATGGGTCAGGTTGTGTTACCTACTTAGAACATGGGTCGTGCTGGGTTGTGTCGGATCGTGTCTACCCGATATGACCCGGTTATTTTAAACGGGTTAAGCGGGATGTGTCGGGTTACCCGGATATTTTTTGTGTTATAATCGTGTCAGACCCTAACCCGTTTAGCTAAACAGGTTGTGTTTGTGTATAGGGTAATCGCGTCGTGGGTCCTAACGGGTCGTAATCTTGTTTACCCGTTTACCAGTTTTGCCAGCCCTAAATGCAACCAAGTATATTAGAGGCTTCCAAAGAGTTTGCCTTACCAAACACCATCAAATCATTTGCAAACATTAGGTGAGAAATCTGAGAAGCTTGCCTAGCAATCTTGATGCCATGGATCGAGCAAGCCTACTCAGACTTCATAATAATAAGCCTATAAAAAGCTTCCATTCCAAGGATGAAATGGAACGGTGAGAGGGGGTCACCTTGTCGAAGACCTCTGGAGGAATTAAATATGCCAAAAGGGGAGCCATCCAGCAGGACCAAGAAGGAAACAATGGACAAACACTGATTTATCAAATGAATCCACTTAGAACTGAAACCCAAAAGATGGAAAATCCGAGAAAGGAAACTCCATTCCATCCTGTCAAAAGCCTTTTCCATGTCAATCTTAATGGCCATCAATCCACCATTGGCCCTTTTCTTCTTCATGGAATGAAAGAGTTCATGAACCAATATAGAGTTATCATGGATAGATCTCTTGGAGAAGAGCTGACTGGTTGGGGGAAACGATATTATGAAGAAAATGTTTCAATCTATTAGCAAGGATCCTAGAGATAATCTTATATACGAAGTAGGGGTGGGCAGATTAACCGTTATCGTTTAACCGGCCGTCTACCGGCTTCGATCGAACCAATATTAACCGTAACCGTTTAACAGATATTCTTATCGGTTAAAAATTTTGTACCGAAATTCTTATCGGTCCGGTCCGGTCTGGTTAACCATTTGTTATCGGTTAACCGTTTTAACCGATAAGAACCGGTATGGGGGAAGGTTGGTAACAACCCAGTCTAGTTCAGTTGGTATGGCACCAAAGCACAAGGCTCAGATCCTTGTGGTCGTGGGTTCGAGCCCCTATAGTTCTTTTTTTTTTTTTTTTTTCCTCCTCCCACGCAGCAGACTCTTTCTTCCTCTGTTTTTCTTTCTTTTCCTTCTCACCATTTCTTTTCCCAATTCCCATGCCACATATTTCTTTTCTTTCTTTATTTTTTCTTCTCCTCCCACGCAGCAGACTCTTTCTTCCTCATTTTTTTTTTTTTTTTCTCTTTCCAGTTCTCACAACATCCGCCCCCATCTGCTCTTACAAACCTCTCTTTTAGCATCAAAGATTCAATTCAGGTAAGAGTTTTTGCCTTTTGGTGCTTGGGGGTTAGAGAAGTAGAGAACATTGAAGAATGTGAGATTTATAACCGGTTAACCGGTTTTACCGTGTACCATTACAACCGATAATTTCGGTTAAAATTTTTATCAGTTTGGCATCGGTTAAGAAACGGTTTAACCGAAAATTATCTGTTAATAACCGATAAGAGCCAAAACCGGACCGTTTTGACCGATACCCACCCCTAATAAGAAGTTGGTGAGACTGATTGGAAGAAATTGGGAAACTTTGGAAGGGTTGTCCACTTTAGGAATAAGATCAAGGTTTGTATGGTTGAAAGAGCGGGGAAAATGGCTATTACGAAAGAAAGATTGGATGAATCTAATCACATTGTTGTTGACAATATCCCCATATGTCTGGTAAAAAAGGCCAGTCATACCATCCAGCCCAGGAGTCTTCTCCCTCCCTAGATCCTTAACAGCCTGATAAATCTCGGAAGCATCCGGAACCTAACACAACAAATCATTCTCAGTACTAGAAATACTAGGCTCAAAAAGAGTATCTAGATCAGTATCCAAGACAGGGCTTGAAGAGCTAAAAAGATTATGAAAATATGATACCAAATGGGAACCAACATCATTACGATTGAACAGAAAAGAACCATTGTCAAGCCTAATAAATTCATTTAACTATTATATTTTTGCGCTCCCTCACGTGTGGGCTCAAACTCTCTATTAATAAGAGAGACACTACACGTCGAATATTTAATTGAAATGGAAAGTGAATGACGAAGACAAGGTTCGAAATCAAGATCTTTACTTTGATATCATGTTAAATTTTCACTTGTGCTAAAAACTTAAACCGATAGGAAATAATGAATTTAATCATTTAATTGTTATTCTAACAAAGATCGGGTTTGACAAAAAATGTCAACTAATAGTGCAGTAGACTTTGTATTATAGAGTCTTTTGCTTAGCACTTTGAAATCCTAACCCGGAGACCCTTATGCCCCCTTTGATTATATGCTTACGCATTAAGACTTGGTTTAAATCTGATTTGACTTGAGGTTTCAGGAGTCCTAGGAACATGCACAACACCAATAAGCAGCTGTAGTTATTGATGCTACAATAACACCTTCATCTCCTCGTACATAATGCAAATAATATGTCTGGTACATTGCAGTGCTGATTAGCAGAACAAAACAGGTTGAACAGCAAAGGGATATGGTTTCAAGTCGGTTTGTTGAAACACTGAAAATGAAGATCATGAAACTAAGAAAGGAGAACGAGATTCTTAAAAGGAAGCCCCCTTGCACAGAAGATCAGGGTCAGAGAGATGATATCTAAAGTTGTTTGTCACGATTCAGATTAGACCAGCCTGTGAAGAAGCTTAATCAAGCAAGTATATATGAAATTTTACAATCTAGCCTAGCTTTTCAATCAGATAATGTAGATCTTCTCCTATTTCTTCAACATCATGAATTAATGAAACAAAGAATCTCATTCTTGTAAAATGCCTGATATTTTTGGCAACAAACTATAATCATTTCAAAAAAATTTCCAAAAGGAAACTATAGTTTGGTGCTTGTTTGTTTTATGATGGGCAATCATGCAATTTAGATACTTTTTGGGTAACTATTCTATTAGAATTAAAAGGCTTGAGGTAAGAAATCCTAAGATTCCTTGTTTCTTTTGTACCTTTTTCTATAAACATTCAGCTACATCTGCGCATGACATGTGGCAAATTTATGCTCGTTCGAATGGGACACATAACGTTTGAACAAGACTAATCAGTGAATAAGAAAGAACACTTTGACGCGTAAGGTGTGAAAAATACGTACTTGTTCGAAAGAGACATGTCACATTTGAACGAGATTTTTCTTAGTCAGCAAGGAAAACTTTTATTGGCATGATTTTTCTAACACGTGGCAATCTAGTCACGTTTGAACGAAATCCATCTTGGTTCGAACGAAACCATTCTTGATCAAACAACATGCAAAAGTTTCAAGTTTAACATAGATATTTAGCCCCACACTTCAAAAAAAAAAAAAAAAAAAAAAAAATTGTTTTTTATCTAACACCTATGAGTCATACTATGATCAAATATCTTATTGGGGCAATACTATGCATATGATAGTAAATTGGCATAACATGTGTTACAAGCATCAAAAACGCGGATATGAACCTAATTTGGAAGGATCTCTTCGGCTCACATGTCGTGCCTACCTAGTTACAGTTGGTGAGAATCGATTTTGGGCCCAAAGTCCACTGTTTCCCCCTTTAAATGCCTACTTTAAGTTTTATTTTTTCTATTTCTAGGAAATATTTGTTTTCTTTGGGGCGGCTAGAGTTCTCATTTCCCTATACAATTATCTCCCTCCTCCTTAATTTCCTTTCACTTTTAAGTTCCTACTTACTATCATACCATTTTTGAACATCCTTAGTTTTGCACAACCTCAAAATATGTACTTAACTTATTTTTGTATTTCATTATCTCTAAATTTCGATTTTCCTTTTAGCTTTTATTAACATTGGGTATTCCACCTAACCTTTCAAACACATGAAAATCAAACAAATTTAATACATCACAAGTTGACTAACCAGAACTCAAAGAGTCTTTCCCCTTTTTCCAGCTTTATTAAAATAGATCTGTAAAGGAGACGAAGAGTTTTCCTACCAATTTATAATCATTTTCATTATAATAATTAACTTCTAACTCTTTATTTTTTGTGATACGGGAATGTAATTTGCATATAAACTAAGAGGGGAAGAGATGGATCAATCAATATATATGCTACCTTCTGCTGTCACCACGCTATTGGAAGATCAATCAATCATTTCCTATTAGCTTTTAACCTTTTAAAATAACTAGTGATTTAACTCATCAAATGAAAACTTTTTGTGAAAAAAAAAGAAGTCATTGTGTTAATTAATTAATTGAAACCGGCCTAAGCTATATGTATTTTGAAAACTTTTTGTGAAAAAAATAAGACGTCATTGTGTTAATTAATTAATTGAAACCGGCCTAAGCTATATGTATTTTGAAATTTTCTTAATATTTACACTAAAACTTTTTCATCAAAGTAGTATATGACATAAAATTTCAAGATCGAGAGAGTTGAGAGTTATGGGTGGAAATTATATGAAGAAGCTTGAAGTGGTAATGATGGTATTCATAATCCCTATACTAGTTATAGTGCAAGCTAATGACAATTCCCCTCCTCACCATCTTCTTCCTCCTCCTCTCCATCCTTCTTCATATCCTTTCTCTTTCCATTCTCTTCTCTCTCTTTCCAATGGCGATGGTATTTCTAAAATAAAATTAAACGTGATATGCCCATTTAAGTGTCTTTTCGTAACCTTAGAGAATTTACATAAGGATAGATTAGAGAGACCTGACATGGATAATGAAACAATTGCTCGACTCTTCGAGGAGCATTATGGAATATGTATGAATCTATGCAAGGGGAATCAGAAGAACCCAAAAGTCTAAAGAATCCACATGCAAGCATTGATTTGAGACAAGGTAACTCTCTCTCTCTCTCTCTCTCTCTGATGTGAATATTTTCACAAACACGTAACGGGATATATTGTTAGGTTTAGAAGAAACCTAAAAAATTTAGATTGGATCTTGTTTTCTTTTTCTTTTGCTTTTTAGAGGGGGTAGCAATAGAATATACATTATTAATGATTTGTGTTTATTAATCATGAATTTGGGAGCTAGCTAGTTTTTCAACAAGAGTTTCTGGAACGTAGAAAGTACTTATGATTTTATCAATTGATGTAGGGCTATAACCCCCTATTTGGGGGTGCAAGCAATGAAAAAATATAAGGAAAGATTTTCCTTCAATTTCAGGACTTAGCCGATTTTTATATCCCAATTCGAAAGGCTCGGTTGTAATCCCGTTTGCATGGGGTGCGACCCAGAGTTTTTGAAGCAATTACTAAGGAGTTCGGTCGTAGCCCGGTAGAACAGGTTGCTACTGAAACACACATGGAGCGACCGAAACATACAAGGCTTTTGATATAGAATTACGTTTGTCAATTTTTGACACAACTCATAAACTCGACACGAACTTAACATGAAATGAAATAGGTTAGGGTTGAGGAGTCTAACCCATTTAATTAAATAGGTCGGGTTAGGGTTGACCTGTATAATCTTATACCTATGATTCAAAAATGACCCGAAGTCGACACGCGGCATAATGGTAGGCAATTTTTGACATGACCCACGAACCCAATACAAAATTAGAGGGTCGGGGGGTTAAGGGGTTTAGCCTGTGTAATTATATGGGTCGGATTATGTTTGATTTATATAGTCTTATATATATGCTTTGACACGATTCAAACCTTACATGTGAACATGAATCTCCATCCCTACATAGAATCATGATGTCAACTGATTGTCTGATTGTTATGCATTTGGTTGACAAAATCAATTTGATTGATATTTGTATTTATGATTTTGACGTTTATTTTAATTTTATATCTTTAGTTTATTTTGTTGTCTTTAAGATTTAATATTTTGTAATTTTTTTTTCTTCTTATATGATTTAATTACTTAGGTTTTTAGTTTTAAAAGAAAGACCAATGGATGTACCGAAAAGAAAACTTTTTATAATAAAATATTGAAATTAGTGAAATTCTGTTAGGGTTTCTATTTTCCATAAGTTTGCAATATTAATCATTTCGTTGAAATTCAACGCTAAATCCTAATAGAAGAAGTGAAATCTCCCAACACTCCATCCAAATTCAACGTAATTTTAAGGACAGTTTGGAGATTTCATTCATCAACCATTTGATTTAACGTTGAATTTTGACGGAAGAATTGACATTGAAAACTTCTGAAAGATGATAATCCTAAATTGATAATTTTTAAAGTTTAAGAGTATAATTACAAAAGTAATGAAAAACTATGGGTGGTAAGTGAAGTTTTGTTTTTTTAACCTTTATAGATAGGTATTAGGTAACAATATATAATAAGTCTCAAGGTTTTATTTTATTTTCAAATTTAAATTAAGGAAGAAATTATAACCTACAAAAGTCTTATGTGTTAGTCTTGTATTTATAATACAATAACTCTTTGTATGATACTCTTAAAAATCTTATCAATGTGGCAGATGTGAATCAAGTGGAGGGCCATATGCAAACCGGTTAAACATCTTCAAGAAGACACTAGCTCTTAATTTTAATTTATTATAGGATGTCCTATTTTATATGTATTCCAATAAAAGAAAATCAATGTTATGTATTAGACTCTTTGCTTGAATCAATATCTTTACATATACTTCATCAACGTGGCGACGAATCCATCCATCACCCATCTAGGAAAGGATATGGTTTTTTTTAGAGGAAACAAAAACTTTAAGAAGATATGAACCAAATTTTGTCTTCTCCCTCTTTAGTTGCAATGCTTTGAAAGGTGTTCACTCTATGAACAAGCATCATCCAAGGAGTCATTTTGTTACACCCCCATTTTTCCTCCCTATAAAAATAAGCAGGAGCACTACTAATTGTATATATATATAAGCCGAATCACTTTGTAGAGGTAGTCTAGAATTGCGACATGTGGTGCGAACCATTTTTTTAAAAAGACAAAACCGGTTTTCAAAGCATTAAATTTCCATAATTAAGGGCATTTAGTTATATTTCAAGAGTTTTTCATGTATAAATTATTCAAAAAGAACAAAGAAAACCTCCCAAAAAACCCTAGCCCCTGCGTTGTGTGAGCGCCGCACAGATGGGGAGGAGGGTTGGCCTTCGCTGCCTCCCCTCCTCCCCTTGCCCTCAACCCTCTTGTGCTAGGCAATTTACTTGATGCTCCCTAGCTTTTGTGCGGTGTTTCCCCCTTTCTCTTCCACCCCTTTCCCCTCTTGTGCCCTGTTTCTTCAGCTCCTCTCCTCTGTTTTGCTCAGCCCCTCTTTTCGTCTCAAAGCTCAGCCCCGTCGTCTCGTTGCCTTACCATCTCCTCTGTTTTTTCGCCGGATCTGACTGGGCTCTTGGATCAACGTGAATCCCACCTCCTGGCTCTCCGGCTTCGCCCGGGTCCATCGCCCCTGCCGCGGTTCAGTCGTGTTCCGGTCAATTTTTCCTCTGGCGTTTTTCCTTCCATCGAGGCTTCTATTTTGGGGGTTTGGGTGTTTTCTGCTTTTTGTTTTCTTGTATTGGTTCTATTTCCTGCATTTTTTGCTTCATGTTTCTGTTTGTTTGTTTGGGTTTAGGTGTTTTTATTTCCTATTTGTTTTGTTTGTTTGGTTTTTTGCTTGTTTGGCACTCTGTGTAGGTGCCGCCCTTGGGGTTTTCACTCAAACTCTCCCCCCCGATTCTGAGTTCGTTGCCGATCTCCTCCGCATTCGCTTTGCCGCCCACTGTCTGCTGCCAGTCTTTCACGCATCCCCCTGCGACGTGCTTTCAACGCCATCTTCCGCGTCGTTTCCGGCCAACATGCGATCGGCTTCCTCCCGGCTCTCATCATCCATATAGTGTGCTTTTCCTGTTGTTTCCTTTCCTTGTATTTTCGTTTATTCCTATATTTGCTTGTATTTTCGTTCGTTTTTTCCCTGTACGTTTTTCCGTTTGTTCCTTTTTATTTGGTTGTATTTCCGTTTTGTCCTGTTATTTCCCTGTACGTTTTTTTTTTTCTTGTTTTTTGCTTGTAATAAGTCTGTCATCTCTCTTTGTTATGCCCGTCTATATTTGTATGCTATGTGGGGTATCTACATTTAGTCCAGACCTTTAGGTTGTAGATGTGATCGATATCCTAGCTTTCAGGTCGGGGATGATGAGTTTTGGCGTGTGGGCTCTTTGCTTTTAAGGCTGAGGAATAAGCGTTACCTATGCATTGGATTGTGTATCTGTTTGGTGTAGATCTGATATTAAACCTGATGAATAGTCATGGGTTAGTGAATTTTTTGTAATGGTTGATTTGGTATATTGTTGACGACTGTAACCTTAGCTTTGGCTATGATTTACTTCAGAGCTTTTGCTTTGTTTGTAAGAGCTTTTCGCTCGCGACCGTTTATTAATGAATGAGTATGAATGCTTCCCTTTCAAAAAAAAAAAAAAAAATTCAAAAAATTCAAAAAATTATGTATTATTAATATCCAAACCCAATAAGGACACAAATCATATCTTTTTCCTCCTCAACGTTTTCATATTTATTATGTAGTGAACCGATCCTTAAATATATGTATTAATAATACCTTACTTAAAAAGCCAAAATTAAAATCCAATATATGCGAATTTTTTTTTTTTAAAAAAAAAAACCATAAAATTCGTGTATATATATATATATATAGAGAGAGAGAGAGAGAGAGAGAGAGAGAGAGAAAACCATATATTGAATTTTTTTTTTGAAAAAAAAAAAAGAAAAAGAAAAAGAGAAAAGCCGTTTATGTGATAATCATTGTGGTTCAATTCTTACAAAAGTGGTGGCTTTGGTGTTCGGAAAAGTGTACTATTTTTTTTTATCTAATATATTATTATTATTTAGAGTGGGTTTTAGATTTAAATTTTTCTACTCAATCTCTCTTATTTTCTTATTTATTGCAAATATAATAGGTATTACACAAATATTATCACAATTAATTTCTTCTAATTTTCTATTAATGATTTAATAATCAGAATTTATATTTTCCTCTTGCTATTTTTTTTTTTTTTAATATATATACTTCTTTTCGTTATAAATTACACATATGGGAACAAATATTTTAATATGTTTAAATTTTTATGGATTAATTATGTGTCTTATGATATTTAATTTTTTTTTTTTTTTTTTTTTGTGATTTATACATTAATGCAATGTTTTGTGTAACTTTGTGCCACTATGTTTAGTAATGTCCTGACATACAACTTTGAATATTTTTTTTTATTTAAAGATGCGAAACATATTTTTATACGTATTTTTTAACATATAATAAAAAGTACAATGAAAATGCGTTTAAATTTTAAAATTAAATTATAACAAAGAATCACACGCATAGTGCGAATTATGAGCTAGTAATCTTTAATAACACAATGGAAAAAATCATAATAAACATTTTCAGAAAGCCGAAGCATGGAAAAGCGTTAAAATATTTTTTATTTACTATTACAAATACACTAGAGTCCTAAATACTCATAAAAGAACAATACATTTCATATCGTGTTAAATTAGATAACACCACTCATCTCTAATCTATGTTCCCTTTAATCCTGATGTTTGGCACCTTTCCGTATTCTCTCTCTTAAATAACATTTAAAGGTGAAATGATGAATCCATGACTCAGTAAGTAAACATGTAATCTAAAGTAGTGTATAGGGAGCCCTAAAAATCTTGAAGAAAACATCCTTTCAATGTAATGTCCTAACTGTTCCTAAGAGGTAGCTCAATCAGCTAGGACCATGTCTAATGAAGCGAATGTCACTAGTTCGAATCCTTCTCTCCCTCTTGTGCAGACATGTCAAAAAAAAAAAAAAATGTAATGTCCCAACTTATAAACAAGTTGCAAGTGAAAATATCCTTGACACCACAAACTCATGAATATACTAAACATATCAAGGCTTCTATTTAACCTCAAACATTACATTATTATTACAAATCTTAATACACATCTAATATTGTTTTTCAAAATGTGCCACAGACGGCACATCAAAATGTATTATAAGTATACTCAAAAAAAAA
Organism: Corylus avellana; assembly: GCF_965113065.1. Classification (NCBI taxonomy): domain Eukaryota; kingdom Viridiplantae; phylum Streptophyta; class Magnoliopsida; order Fagales; family Betulaceae; genus Corylus; species Corylus avellana. The sequence continues at coordinate 14,835,780 of NC_142498.1, forward strand.
AAAAAAAAAGTATTATAAGTCAACTAATAAAAGTCATGCATAGTGGAATAATCCTAAAGAATAGGTCCTTACAAAAATATGGAGAGATCATGCATTAAAATTAACTACAAGAAGAAATACTTGTAGAATTTCCGCCACTACGGAGTTTGAGTAGAATTTTCTTCCTCCTCTCTTGATAAAGACAACTACCATTTGGTGTTATCGAAGCCTCGGCGTCCTTTCTTTAATAACTAAAGATTACTTGTGACACTTTTTATCTCATGATATGTCACAGTTTCTAGTTGCTATTAATTAAAATTAATGCAACTAAATAATTGTAATTGAACTCTAATTAAATATTTTTTTATTAATCAATTAACCCCTTAGAAAATTCTTATATTGATATTCAATTCCTCCATAAAGTATTTCGTAGTCAAATTAAAGTCAATTAGATTGTCACTTCAATTCACTACCTTTTATTATTGAGTACCCAATTTAATCACAAAATTATTTTAACACTTGTGTGAAATATTATTCCATCAAGTAAATGGATTTTTTTAGTAACTTTTACTAAAATGTTTAAATTAGAAACTAAGGCTTCGTTTGTTTCGCCGTAAAATGATTTACGGAAAATGTTTTACGTATTTGCGGGTGTTTGGCGCGACATAAAATAATAGTCAACGGAAAATATTTTTCTTTTCACTGAAAATTCTTCTGTAATTTTAGGAAAATGGTTTACGGTTTTTAAAACTGTAAACTATTTTTCGACTTTGAGTATCTTATTCTAGAATCGGCGGACCATGCCAAGACCCGCTCGAGACATGTCTGGGACTTGACAACTTGACAGGGACCCGCCCGGGACCTCACTATCTCCCGCCTAGGACATGCCCGGGACATGATCGGAACCCGCCGAGACCCGCTCGGGACCCAGCGGGGACTTGACCGGGACCCGCCCAGGACTTGACCAGGACCTGACCGAAACCTACCCAAGACCCACCTGAGACCTGCCCGGGACCTCGCTGGGACCTGGCCGAGACCCACCCAGGACCTCGCTGGGACCTTACTAGGACTCGCCCGAGACTTGCCCGGGACCTGCTCGGGACTTGAAGGGGACCCGCTCGAGACCCCGCGATAGGGACCCGCCTAGGACTTGATCGGCCCTGCCTGGGACCCGCACGGGACCTAACCGCGACCCGCCCGGAACCTGCCCGAGACCCACCCGGGACTTGACCAGGACTTGGCCGGGACCTCTTTGGGACTCGCCTAGGACTCGACTGGACCTGTCAGGGACCCGCCCGAGATTTTCCCTTGACCCGCTCGGTACCTGAGTAGGACCTACTCGAGACTTGACTAGATCCCCACCGGACCTGCCTGAAACCCGCCCGGGACACCGCCGGGACCTGCCTAGGACCCGCTTAAGACTTGATCGGGACCTGCCTGGGACTTGATTGGGACCCCACCGGAACTTGCCCGGGACTTACTCAATCGAGTCCCAGTTAGGTCTTGGTCAGGTCTTGGAGGGGTCTCGGGCAGGTGTAGGGTGGGTCCTAATCAAGTCTTGGTGAAGTCCGGGGTGGGTCCCGAGCAGGCTCGATCGGGTCCCGGGTAACTCTCGACGAGGTCTTGGGCAACTCCCTTACGGGTCCTAGTCAAGTGGAGGGCGGGTCCTGGTCAAGTCCCGGGCGGGTATTTTTATGTTTTATTTTTTAAATTATTGTATATTAGTATTTTTATGTTGTGAATATAAAAAATATTTGTGATTTTCCGTGTGCACGCCAAAATTCTGGAAAATGTTTTCATCGTAAAATATTTTCCTGTAAAATGACTTCCCTGAAAATATTTTACGCCGAAACAAACGAAGCCTAAGAATAATTAATCCATTAAATCTATCTCAAAGGGAAATTTCTTCTTTTTGATCTAGTAAAATGATTTGGATTCTTTCTTGAGGATTGAGTTCCCATAATGCTACATGTGATCATCCAATACACTGAGAATTTTGACTAAAGTAAGGTCTCTCTTAATTAAATGCATTAAAGTGACATCCACTTTACATTTGATTTCTCAAGATTTAGAATAAATTTCGTAAGAAGTTTTAGAGTTTCATATTGTTAGAGTTTTAGACTTTTAGGCCTTGTTTGGAAGCAGTTTCATTTGGGTTTAGATTTGGGTTTGGTTTCAAAATTGCAAAACCCAATGTATTATATGAGTTTTGGGCCGCAATAATTTGAGATGTTTTTGGGCCTGTACTCAGACCATTTCATCCGGGCTCAGAATCTGGTTTCAAAAGGCAGTGACAACCATGAAATTCTGGGCTGGCCTTTAATTAATTTGTTAGCCTGATACAACAGGCCGCTCAATGAATGTGCGGGCCGGTCGGGTACAATTTTTGTTGAGTAATAAATCTGCTTCTACCAACCCAGTACCGACCTACCCCAATTCAATTTTACTCGTTAGTCACCCTTAATCTCATATCCCCATGCACTCAGTTTTCTTTTAATCTGACATTTCTGTGTTTTTTCTTTTCACGCCTAGTTAATGTGCCAGCATTTGTCCTTTTTATATCCAACGGCTACAATTGCTTTGATTTACGGGCTACTCATCCTTACAGCTCTCCTCAGCCGCACATCTATATCCAACGGTTCTAGGTGCCTCGAATTGCTGTATGTAAGAAAACAAAAAAAGAAAAAGAAAAGAAAAAAAAAATTCCAACGGCCAAAGGAGATAAGACTTGCGCGAGATAAAGCTGGCAAGTTAAGATTTGTTGAGATTTGGAAATCTTTCTCCCTTGGAAAGTGGAGCGATGCGCATGTGATATTTATTGATGGTATAATCCCATGTGATGCCCAATAATCAAGTCATCCAATAGGATTGGCTACTATTGTTGATCTAGTTTGATGGTTTAACATCTGAAGTAATATATTGTTGTAGCCATACACGTGTAACAATTAAAAGTGAATGCAATGCTATGTCCACACTGTAACCCAGCTCATCCTCAATTGAAAAAATTTGACAACTGCCTCCTCGATTCTCTCAATTTACCCATAATCGTTGGATTATGCATTTTCCATGTGTGCCTTTGTTAGCCGTCTGATTATGGTTCACTTACAATGCTTATAATGCTCACATGTAGCATATCATCTTGTCTTTACCTGGTATACTCCACTTACGGCAAAGATGGCTCCTTCAAATGAAAATCTAGCATCCAACGGTAGATGATAAATTGTGAATATAATTAACAAAATTTCCACAGTTACGTTAATAACCCAAAGTAAACGATTGAGGATGACATACTTAAACGATGCGTTTAAATTTCCTCATCTCTTTCACGTATACAACTCTTGCATTCAAATATATGCCTTATTGCATCAAATCCTCAGTTCGTACCCCAAACCTTTCCCTTCACCATCCTCTCAGTGTCTTCTCTCCAATGCCTAAGCTGCATAAACCGAGGGCGTCTTCTCCGCCGTCCCTACTCTGCATAATCCTTACAACTTAATTACTCCCTACATGTACGGGAATTGAGTTGATGCGCACAGTAATCTTGAGGTGTTCTTAATCCCTTCGTTCCCATAAGTCAGATACAATGGTTGAATCCTCGTGCACTTGTAGCTGTCATAGTAAAGTTGGTCGTAAGCGTAAAACTCGCAACTCGGCCACCTCAATCGTTACAGCACCGAGGACACGATCGTGGAAGGTAAGGTCCACAATTGCATCGTCTCACTGGACCTTTTTCTTTGAATTTGTTTTTTTAAAAAAAAAAAAAAATTGAGGTCATTGTAACTGTAAACCTTTGATGCCATTCTAACACATTCTTACTTACATTGGTAGGCATACTGTACCAGGAGCACGAAATACAATCGCCCTTTTGTTCCATCGACACCGCCCTCGAAAATCCGCAAAAAGGTTCCAACTTGTAGTAAATATAGCCTTGAGTTGTTTAGTATACTGTAATATTATCATGAATATTTTTTTCAATTGTGTTTGCCTCTGTCGATTTATATGTTGAGATTAAAGCTATGTTAGTAATTTTGTCTAGTGTATGTAGGAAAAAATTTGAATTTTGAGCATAAATAATTTTTTTTTTTTTGGTTATCCCTTCCATGACTTCAATCCCCACTAGATGGCTAACCAGGATGCATCATGGCCTCTCAATATTGAGACGAAATTCGTTGAAATGTTGGTGGAGCTCATGAACCAAGGCCGACTAGTGGACGGCCATATGCACCCAAATCAATGGTTTCCCATTGCCTCACAATTGTCGGACATGTTTGGAGTGACATACACTGCAAGACAATGCAGTGACAAGTATAAAAGACTGCGGATGAATCACCGTGAATTTTCTGACCTTCTGATGAGCGAAACAGGGTTCGGATGGGACCCTATTTCAAACACTGTTACCGGGACTGAGACCCAGTGGCAGCAGTACATGAGGGTAAGTGTACCAACACCTATCCTCTTTACTTATAGATTTTTTGACCAATAGGTAATTCCTTTTAATATTGTATCCCGTAGGTTAACAAAAAGGCCAGTCGTTTCCGTAGGAAGGGATGCCCAAATTTTGAGTTGTTGGGGGTACTATTCAATGGGTCCACTGCCAGAGGTGTGTTGAAGCACTCATGTGCACAGGATCCGCCCAATACTGATGAGGAGAATGAGCTTGATGACGAACTAAGGTTCGGTATGCTTCTAAGCTCGGCAGGGAGTGCTGGCGGCAGTGCACTCCGAGGTAGTGGTGGTGCTGAAGTTGTGGACCGTGGCAACCCTCATGCCTCTCCTAATGGCGGGGTCGTGATAAATGGTAGTGGACGTTTGGGAAAGCGTCCAGTAGTTGAAGCTAGTAGTGGGTCTGGGAGTAGGTCTCGCAGGAAGGGTAAGGAATCCGCATCTTCTTACATGAGTGATGCAATCAAGGAGTTTACTGAGGCAACCCGACTGAAAAAAGACTTGATGATGGCTGAAGCCATTAGGGGTAGCCAGGATGCCGGTAGCTCAGCTGTATTTGACCCTATGACCAAGTGTATTGCACTCCTGACTGAAACTGCACCTGAACTTGATGATGACCGCTATTTTAAGGCGGTTGAATTGCTGAGGGACAAGGAGTTACAAAAAGCATTTATATCCATGCCCCCAGAAAGGAGGCTTTCATGGATTTTGCGCCTCTAGGCTAGGTGGTAGTTGTTGGAAAAAATGGTCAATAGTATGTTATGTTGTGGTCTGTTGTGCTGCGTAATGTTTGTTGCTTTATGGAACTGCTATTTGCTTTCCTATCCTTTATTTCAAGGTTGTCATGTATGCTTAATATTTATCGGTTATGTGTAACGGAATTATTATCCGCTAGCAATTATATTGCTGGCAATTTTCTGTAATATTTGCGTATTTGCTAAGTTAATGTTTGCTTGTTATTTTATGTGTTACTTTTTACTTGTGTTCACTTATGAAATCTGCAATTATATGTGATTTCCCACTTGCTAGTGTTTGTCGCTATTTGATATGGTACTGTCTGTTGGTAGTAGTATTTTGTATTATTTCTTTTTTTTTTTATTATTTTTTTTTTTTTTATATATATAGTTATTAAACAATTTTGATTTTCATAGTAAAAAAATTAAACACAATTGCATCAATGCGTGGCTTTTGTTTATTGAAATGGGCAAAACCTGTGTGAGAGTTTTTATTCTTCATATGTTTTAAAAATTAATTTGTTCAATTGGTCATACATCTAAAGAACTTTCTATATGTGGTGGTGTTTTAAACCTCCTATGGTAATGAAATTGATGCTCGTTTTGTATTGATAAATATATATTTTTTTATCTTTGTTATTAAACAAATATAATTTTTCTAATACAAAATAAACCAAACGGTCAAATTACATGTGGTGAACTTTGTTTCTTGAAATGGCCATTACGAGTGTGTGGGTCTATATGTTAGTTAAATTATATTTATTCTAAAAAAAAAAAAAAAGTTCATTACATTCATTGATAATACATCTACATCATTTTCTGTATATGAGGTGGTGTTTTAGACCTCATACGGTAGTATCACTTTTTGCAGTGGCAGAGCCAGCCTTTACATATTGAAGGGGCCGTTAAACTAAAAAAAAATTTCTTAAGTTTTTTTTTTTTTTTTTTGATTATTACGATTTTTTTTTTTGTTGCACCGTGTAATGAACTAGTACTTTTTTCTATTCTTTATTCTTTTTCTAATCACTGGTACTTAAATACAATGATGAATTGAGCTTAGAATTGTGTCAAATTCTCTAGTTAAATGTTTAAATTCTAACAACCAATATTCTCAATATGTGAGTTATTTTGCATGACTTTTGTTTATTGAAATGGGCAAAACCTGTGTGAGAGTTTTTATTCTTCATATGTTTTAAAAATTAATTTGTTCAATTGGTCATACATCTAAAGAACTTTCTATATGTGGTGGTGTTTTAAACCTCATATGGTAATGAAATTGATGCTCGTTTTGTATTGATAAATATTTTTTCATCTTTGTTATTAAACAAATATAATTTTTCTAATACAAAATAAACCAAACGGTCAAATTAGATGGGGTGAACTTTGTTTCTTGAAATGGCCATTACGAGTGTGTGGGTCTATATATTAGTTAAATTATATTTATTCTAAAAAAAAAAAAAAATTCATTACATTCATTGATAATACATCTACATGATTTTCTGAATATGAGGTGGTGTTTTAGACCTCATACAGTGATGCCATTGTTAGTTTTTTTTGTGTTGATAAATATTGTACAAACTTGGATCCATGAGGCTGTATTTTTTTTGTTTCTTGAAATGGCCATTACGAGTGTGTGGGATGTATGCTGAAAATTATTTAAAAAACAAAAATCATTGCTAATACAACTAAATTTTCTGTATATTAGGTGGTGTTTTGGACCTCACATGGTAATGATGTCACTGGTTGCATCTTTGTGTTGATCATTATTATTATTATTTTTTAATTTAGAATTTTTATTATGAAAATTGATTAGAACAAATTATTTAATTGGTGATACAACAACGTAATTCTCTATATATGAGGTTGTGTTTTAGACCTCATATTGTAATGTCATTGGTAGTTTTTTTTTGTGTTGATAATATATATATATATATATATATATATATATATATATATATATATATATATATATTCCTTTACAGTTTGTAATTAAACAAATATAATTTTCATAATAAAAAATTTAAACAAAGTTGGATCCACGAGGGTGTACTTATCTTGAAATGCCCTATGAGTGTGTGGGTATGTATGTTGAAAATAATTATTTAATTACTGATACATCAACATAATTTTTAGTATACTTGGTAGTGTTTTGACCTCTATTATAATGAAATAACCTTAGATGGACTTATTTATAGTAGCCGGCAACCACCATAATCAATTGTTTCTATATAAATTATATGGATTATGTATATATTAAAATAAATAGGGTGTGATCCACATCCTATTTATATCTGCAAACCGTGGACTATATACAAAAGTACAGACATGGTTTGAGATAAAAGACAAAAAAAAACCAATTGTTAGTGATTGCCATTATATTGTTTACCAAACTATTTTTTACTCAATTTATTCTCAGATCGTCAATTATATGTTAGTTATCACATTCATAAGCGTCTTCAACTATATGTACTATCGTTTATTTGGCATCATTATTATTTATAAGTAACATCATTTAATTAGTAACATTATTGATAAAGGCTGCCTTTGTTGAATTTGTATCCAGCATCCATGGATGGGCCGAATTATGCTGACTTCATCTTCTTTGGTACATCGATTCCATCCTTTGATGACCATGACTGGTTTGAAGAAATGTTTTTACTACTCTTACAACTTCAAAACTTGGTGATCGAGTCTACACGTATAGAACGAGTCCCACAGCGTACCTCAGCTCTTCGTGGAAATGACTTCATCCACGAGATTTTGTTCGGTCATCCGGGCACGTGCTATGAACTATTTAGGATGAAGCGGGATACTTTCAACTCACTGTGTACTACCCTACGAGGTGGGTACCTAGCAGACAGCCGTCTGTTACGGGTGGAGGAGTCTTTAGCCATATTCTGCTTAATAACTGGACATCGACAGGGTATGCGTGTTGCGGCGGATCGTTTTCAGCACTTGACTGAAACAATTTCCCGTCATTTCAAAATGGTAATGCGAGCTCTCTGTCACTTAGGCCAAACAATCATAAGGCCAACCCACCATGGTGGTGTACACCCATACATTGCTGCTAATCCGAAGTACTACCCCTGGTTTGAGGTGTATATACTTTCCTAAAGTTCTCAATGCTTTTTCCATCCATTTCATAATAGTTGTCATTAATGCTAACCCATTTCATTTTTTCTTGGTAGCAATGCATTGGTGCAATTGATGGTACTCATGTTAGTGCTTGGGTTCCGATGGCGAGTCAAAGTGCGTTTAGGGGGCGCAAGGCATACATATCTCAGAATGTTATTGCCGCATGTGATTTCGATATGCTTTTCACTTTTTTGTACACTGGATGGGAGGGCACAGCAAATGACTCGCGCGTGTTTTATGATGCAGTGACCCGGTCTGAAAATCAGTTCCCAATACCCCCTGATGGTACGCATGCGTTATTTCAATATTGACCATAACTTTTAACTCTATTTTATTGCAGCAATTATAATCCATCATCTTTTGAATGTTTCGCGTAGGTTTCTATTATCTTGTTGACTTTGGGTTTCCGTGCTCCAATGGTTACCTTCCACCTTATAGGGGCGAGAGGTATCATCTTCAACAGTTCCGCAACTCCGGGGACCCAGTTGGCTTTAAGGAACTGTTCAATTACCGACACTCATCTTTAAGAATGGTGATTGAATGATGTTTTGGTGTTTTGAAATCTCGATTCCATGTGCTAACTGAAATGCCAAAGTATAAAGTTGCACGCCAACCAATTCTTGTGAACGCATGTGTTACCTTGCATAACTATATTCGCTTGGCTGATCGTGACGATGCATTCTTTGCGCATGCCACTCCTGTTGAACCACTTGATGGTGATGGCCTGGAGTACGGCCATGCATTTGACTTTTCTGAAGCTTCCTCCATGGCAATGGCCAACACTAGGGATACAATTGCCCAGCTGATGTGGGATAGCATCCCTCATCCCTAGCTCATTACCTAACACCTATATGCTAGTTTAAATAGTTGTTCGTGTGTCTGTTCGGAACACCATTATGTATGTTTGGTGTTGGGGGATATGCTGGATTTGTTTTCAACAGTTTGTACTTTCGTTACAGAAACTGTTGTTTTGTCTCTATCCATGCATAACCATGATAACGAGTTAAAGTATTTGGTATAACGCTATTATATTTTGGACTTTTGTTGTAAGGAGACTGTGATGTAATTTCAGACTTGCTATCTGATGTGGTATTCCTTTGTTATCAATTGCGTGGGTTATTTTATTGTCATTACATAATTGCTTATATTTTGTAATATAATAGTAAAAAAACTGTCATTTTAGGATGTTTACGTGGGTAATGTCACTGTACGATTTTAAGAGCCGCGGTTTTGGAAGGCAGCCCGTCTAGCACTGTAACTGTAAGTAATTACCTCATCATCATCTTTTGCATCATATTTTGCGTTTGCATCAAATCTGGGTGTGAGTACTGAGATATTAGAGGCACAGAGAGTGTGATTTCAATAAAATGTTCTTAAGTTGTATGAAAATGGAAATGGCCAGCACATGTGGTTTTTTCTTTACGAGGTTGTCAATTGTCATGATCTTTAGCTGAGGATGAAGAGAATTTTAAGAAAATTATTACTACAAACATGTTATTTTAGGATTCTTGATGTTAATCCATATCATTTTCATCATGCTTGGTTGAGGTGTTGCAAATTAGTTAGCAAAATCCAAAAATTTGTTATTTTGAATGAGCATGATGTCACACTATGTATTTTGAGTTGCAGTGAGTAGTTTATCCTATGGACACTGCCTTCTATGTTAAATTAACAAGGATTGTAGTTGGGATGTATTAACTTTAAATTTGTAATTTGTAATACCCGTTATTATCAAAAAAAAAAAAACATCCATTACATGTATCAGTAATTATATGAACTAGCACATGACCTGCGCTATGTGCTGAATTTTTATTTTTTTATTATTTTTTTTTTATAATTTAATTTTAAATTTTAAAGGAATTCTCATCTTACTTTTCATGTGAAAAAATCTATCATACCTCTTTTAACGAAAAGACGTACTAAAGATTATACACCAGTACATTATTGAACATGCACCTTTTTTTTTAAGTGTACTGAACATGTACTTAATGATACAATCACACACAGAAGAATTAAAACATAAGCCCATTGGATTTAGTTTAATTTATATAAACTAAAACATGTTTAATTCTTTGTTTGTATAAGTATATATGATTTAAAATGAAAAGTATAAAAAATAAAAAAGTAAGAAACATACATGAATTATAATATAAAAAATTAGTATGAATATTTAATATTTTTAGCATGATATCTATTGGAAAAACATATATGGCCGATTATGAGTTGTTAATTAATGTAGTATGTTTTTAAATTCTAAATGTTGTCTTTATATATTTTGGAAAGTAATAAATTATGAGAAAATATTATAGTACATTAAATTTTTGAACATAATAAAATCACATTTAAGGAAAATTATTGAAATATAATTAAGCTCTTAATTAAACTAATTTAATGATCGGTTCACTCTTAAAAAATCGGTTCAAAATTTATGCTTTAAAAAACCGGTTTAACCTTTTAAAAAAAGAGATATGTTAGAATCTAATAAAAGCTCCATATTTTGTCTGTAAAAGTCCAAGTGGCAAGATGCCACGTCATCATTTTTTTTTTTTTTTTTTGTCTTTTTTCCTCCACAAAAAATATAATGTGATATCTTGCCACTTAAACTTTTATGGGCAAAATGTGAAGTTTTTATTAAATTTTAAAAATTCTCAAAAAAAAAAAAAAAAAAGGGATCATGCCAATGTGGCAATTCTATGGGAATGCACATTACTAATCGAATGGACATTACCTATGTAGAAGATTTTATATATATATATATATATATGATGTAGAGAACCAACAATTGATTTTTTTTTAAAAAAAAATTAATAACAAAGCCATATCAGTAGATTGTCGGCTATTGGGGAAAAAAAGAATAACAACATCAAATTTTGTGCATCATCATTTAAGAATGGTTAGGGTTATTAATTGCCAATGATTATCCCCAAGTTCTCACAAAATTGAAACCGTTTGAATGCAAGTTTTGTAAACATTTCTATCTGAATTTTTTCACATTACTCAAAATTAGTCCCAAGATGGTTTTGCATTGGAGTTTGGTTTGAAACCAAAAACATTTCATAAAATAGACAAAACTGCTTCCAAACAAGGCCTAAGAGTTTCATAAATTTTGGTGCCTAAAATTTAATTTAATGTTTTGGGGATTCGGGGTAGCTCGTACATATGTCTGTAGTTGGAGAAGGTGAAGAAACTATTGAAAGAAAAGAAGTACAAAGCTCTAGATAGGAGGAAAAGCAGTTCTAATGGCATATTGCGAAAGCGATTATAGAATGTGCCTTTTATCAGAGAAGTCTAGATAGATGACCAAACAGGCTGTCATGGGTTCATGGATGTCCGGACGGTTGGAGTTCCAGAAACATCTCATTGCAAGGGATGTCTGGATGGCATTGCGAACATGGCAGATTAAGAAGAGGCAAGTACATATAGGAAAGATCTAAGTCTGGATAGGAGGGGCTATTAAGGTTACGAAACCCTTTTCGTGTGTTATGCAAATTTTAATATACTCGCAAGTGTACAAATTGTTTGAAATATAATGCTTTGCAAGTGCGAGGTCGAACTCACAGAGAATTGTGTTTTTGAAGAACAAATTATATCTAAACTAATTTAATCATAACCTAGTTCCATTAAAAGTTTGAATTTTGGTTTAGAAAATTAAAATAAACAAACATAAACTAAATAAGATACAAAAAATAATCAACTAGAAAGTACTAAGGTTGTGGAATTCATACTCACCAAATCAGAACAACACATTTCATGTTCATCAATATTGTCTGAAGTTCTCACAAATGAAATCTTATGTATGTCTTACTATGCTTCACAAATTAATTAAATCATCTAATGTATCCATCCATTACACAAATCACAAAAGACATTTGGATTAAACCAAATCATCAATTGTATCAGTAAGACAAATCACAAAAGAAATCTAATTTTATTTTGATAAATAAAGATCCAAGCAAAACAATTAAATGAAACTCTCCTAAATTATAACATGTATCCGTAAATCGCTATAGATATCTAAGAGTAATCTCAGTAATTAAATTAAAGTAAAACAATTGAAACCTTAAAAACCCATAAAATTAAAATAATATTGACTTACAAAAAAATGTTGTTGTTCTTCATCGGTGAGGCTTCATCCTCAACTTTAGTTGAGAATTTACCTCCACATGATTATTGAAAATAAAACCTAAACCTAAAGAAAACTAAACTAAAAAGGGTGAAAAACTGTAGAAAATGGGACTTGGTCTCCCCGCCCTGCCTTCTTGTGGCTGAGCAGTGTAGCTATAGGGGTTTCTAGGGTTTAAAACCCTAAAATCGGCGCTAGGGCATATTTGGCAGATGAGTGCGCTCGAGCGCATGGACAATACGCTCGATCGCACTTGGGAATGTAACTCTTCTCCTGCGGTGCAACATTTGGGCGCTTGCGGCTTGCTGGTGGTGCGCTCGATCCTACTTTGATGACACTTTTTTCAGCTTTCTTCCTAACTCCGTATTTTTCACTTTAAATGCGCAATTTTCCCTTAACACCTACAAAACACTAAAAACAAAAAACTAACATAAAATATCAGATTATGACACCGCTAAAAGATTAATAAATGTAAATTAAGAGGCTCAAATATGTAATATTTGGCACTCATCATCATGTCCAGAGACTCACTTATTGTATCAATGCCACCGCCACAAATAGCGGTTTTCGATTTAAAGGATTGGTTTCTCTCTAGAGTCTCTCTTCTCTCTAGCACACGAAATTTAGAGTCTCCATAGATGGTTTAAAGATGGAACTCCCAAGAACTTGAGTTGATGAATAGCAAGAGTTTTTTTTTTTTTTTTTTTTTTTTTTTTTTTTTTTTCATGTTGTAACTCATATATGAGATTGAAGCAAACAACATGCTAGGACTAAACAACGGGGTAATGTGCTAAACTTCCACAACCAAAGTCTAACAATAGGGATCAGTATGGATTCGGCTAGTTGAAGATCGGCCAACATGGGACTTGTTGGAGTAGAGTTTACATGAACAATGGGTCGTCTTACAATAGTGTGTGGTAAAGTTACTAAGACTACAAGTTTACATATGTGTTGTGGTTAGTTCTTCATTATTCGTGGAATTCTTAGTTTGGTTGTGTGTAGAGGGTTTTTCCTTGGTGCAAGAATTTTCCTCCTTGTCAACAAAATATTGTGTTATGCTTTGTTGATAAATGGTTTTGATATTTTTGGCTTGATATACTAACACTGTAGGGTTATATGTTTTGAAATTTTTATACATCTTTTATTGGATTTGTTGTTGTTTTTTTGGTTTTCCACTGTGAGTTTGGGGTAAAGATTGGGTGCATTCTTACAACCCCTATTGGTGTACTAGGATTTTCACATATCATTCCTCTTGTAAGTGTTTTAAGGAATGACAACTCTAGCAATCAATTCAATGCATTGAAATCGTACCAACACATTAATTTAAAATCAAAAGCCAAAGAGGAGCTTCCCTACATTTTAGCGTGGGCAAAAGTTCCTTTTTCAAAGTACGAGAGGTCGTATTCTTGTTAAGTGCCAAAATATTCATATTTTAAGCCCTTAACTTGTATTTGTTAATTCCTTAGTTTTGTTAGTTTATGCTATTTTAGTTCTTTTATGTGTTTTCTTTGTTTTTGTAGGCCTTTGGAAGAAAATGAAGTAAATCTGGAAGTATTGGGCTTAAAGAGCAAATTTGGGAAAAGGTGAAGGCTCTGGAAGTGCGATCGATCGCTAGAGACCTGCGATCGAGCGCACTACAAGCAAAAGGATCAGACGAGTGCAAGGCATCTGCCTCTGCGCATAAGCAGCATCACCTGCGATCGAGAGCCCAACACCAGAGATTGATCGCAGTTCTGTGATCGAGCGCACACGGGCGTGAAGAGCAAGTCAGCTGCGGCAAGAATTCCCTTTCCTTCCATATTAGGGTATTCCAAATCTCACTTGTAATAGGACTAAACCCGACGAATTTTCTAGGTTTACTAGTGTCTCAAGGACTTCTAAGGGCCTATAAATAGACCTCTTAGCTTCTAGGAAAAAGTGTGGACAAAGAGGCACAGCTTTAGAAAGGAACTGAAGGCTAGATCAAGAGGAGTTTGTGTTTTTCTTCTCTTCCACCTTTTATTTATTTATGTAGTTTATATTTTAATTGGGGCTAGATTGAAGCCGTAATCATGTCTTTTTAGGATTTCAATATTGGCGCCTTTGCTACAATTATATTTTGGTGTATTTAACTTGATTAATTCCTGTTATCTTGAATTCCTCATATGTGTTTGCCTGATCAACATATGCATGTGGTATGAACTAGTTAATGAAATCAATTTGGATGATCGAGTCCTGGGTTTAATAAGAGTAACAAATGAAATCCACATCGGGTTCTTGGGTTAATCAACATGGGGAACCGGGAGTGGACACCCATGCCTTAGGCCTCATGTGTTTGTCGATTTCTACAGATTTATGCTTTCTTAAAGAACAACTTAGTAGATACCCATGCTAAATCCTTTAAGAAAGAAAAGATTAGAGTAGACACCCATACCTAATTCGTTGCTTAAGGAGATCAATAGCTTAAGGAGTAGATACCCATACCCTTAGGTTGACAAACATTAAATATACCGGTATAATTGACGCATTGGCATATTGTTATCTTAATTAGTCTAATTAGTAGTGGATATCAAAACCCTAATCCCTTTTAGTTTTAGTTTATCTTTTATTTTATTTCTTTATATTAAATTCAATCATGACAATTGAATTTTATCTTTTAATTAAATAGGAAATTATTTCTAAACATAATTTAGCAATCCTCGTGGGAATAATCTCGTATTTGCATGCTATACTATCATTTGATCTTGTGCACTTACGAGTAAAACATACCAAGTATTTGCCTATTAATTTAAGTGGGTATTTGGCACAACAATGCTGGAGAATGCATATCAAGAGCAAGGACGTGCTTTTGTTATGCCTAGATGGGCATGTTCATCAAGGATTTCCGTGTGGCAGCCATGTGATGTAGGGTGGAACTTAGCCCCTACAAGCGTTACAAGGCGGGTGATTTCTCGAGTTTCGTTCACCAACAGCTCATATGATGAGGATCAAAATTCGAGGATGAATTCTCTCCAACATGGGGAGGATGATGTAGATCAGAGTACTTGGGATTTCATGAAGAAGACCCATTTAGATATAAGTGTGGAGGTACCCCAAGGAGTCGTGCCAATGAGAGTCAAGACAAGGTTGTAGACTCACGTAGAAGCTGAATTCCAAAAGGCTTTGTCTACAACTGGATTTGAAGCCCGTCCGGACGGGGAGAGTGAAGCATCTTCCCGAGAGCCTCGTCTACAACCGTGCAGACGTGAGTAATCCTAAGAGCCTCATCTGAAGTCTCTTCCGAAGATCGTCTGAATGTGCCTATAGCCGAGAGCCTCATCTGGACTCTTTGTCTGGAGACCGTCCGGACGCCTATGTTTATTTCCAATTTTTCATCTTTATTTCAGTGACGGTCCGGACAGCGTTATGTTCTGTCCGAACGGCCATCGTAGAATTTCAAACCAAATATATTTTGTATTTTTATTAGGTTTAAGTTTGGGGGCCTATAAATACATGTTTTATAGACCCTAGAACAATTTTTTTTTTTTTTTAAATTATATTTTAGCTTTTATCAATAAGAAGTCTCAAAGTTGAGTTTTTTTCGATGTTTTGCCTCAAATTTTAGATAGGCTTTAGCGTTTTGAGAAGATTTCTTAGATTCTTGATAGACTCAAGATCTAAAAATATTTATTCGTTCTTTCTTGCTGTTCTTCTTCGCAACCCACTAAGTCACGCTACATCAGTTGGTATCAGAGCTCAAGTCACTTTCCATGAATGGGAAACGGCAACCGTTTTGCAGACATGAATGAAGTGTACGTGCGCACAGAGGCATCACGTCAGGATCAATTGGCGATCCGTTTGTAGCACATGGATGAGCGATTTGATGGAATGGATGTGCAGAGGAGAGAGCAGATGTGCACCTAGTATGAGGTCCCTACCGATCACTTTGCCGACATCGGTGGTTGGAATGGTCGTCGTCGTCAACTAAGACCACGGTATGCAGGAACGGAAGACGAGTTTATCGTTAAGAGTGAACCTGTCAATCCTTTTGCAGGGCGAGGAGTGCAGATGAAGTTTTCTACGACACAAGCTCATGCTATTCCATAGCAAGCAGGAGTCAAGCTTGACATCCCGGAACTCCAAGGTTGCTTGCAACCTAAAGGGTCCATATCTATGAATGAAAATACATAAAATTCTTACAAAAAGAGGGTGCATAGGGAGATGGCGGAGCTCAAGTACCAATCGGTTTCTCGATACATTAGACGTACGTGTCGAGAATTTCAGACTACATGTACCATAGGGGGCAAGGTGGCCAAGCTTTTCATTGATCCAAGGAGTTGTGAGAATGTAGTCTCGGAGGAAACGGTTCGAAAGTTGGGGCTTGAGACCAAGATACATCCTACTCCCTATCGGTTGGAGTGGCTCACGAAAGGAAATGAGGTAAAAGTTTCTAAATGTTGTCTAGTTTCCTTTTCCTTTGGAGCTAAATATAGGGATAATGTTTGGTGTGATGTGGTCAACATGGATACGTGTCACCTATTGTTAGGCAAGTCGTGGCAATATGATAAAGCTGTTATCCATGATGAAACAAAGAACACGTACAGTTTCATGGTTGGTAAAACTAAATTGACGTTGCTACCTAGCCAAGAGGCGGAGCCAAAACCTTCACAAGGGGATGGTCAATCCTTTGTAGCAAAGCAGAAGTTGACGGGTACTGGAAGTAGCATCAAGGGGGTGGCACCGGAACCGATAAATGAGGTGTTTGAGAAATTTGTTGACGTGTTCTCAGCAGAATTACCAAAAGAGATGCCCCCATTGCGAGGCATTCAACCTGAACTTGATTTGGTGCCGGGGTCTAACCTTCCTAATCATCCGCACTACAACAAGAGTCCTAAATGCCATGATGAATTGAGGCGACAAGTGGAAGGGTGTAACGCTGTGAAAATTAATTAACTTGTAATTAATTTCACGGTTCGTCTTCTAGCCTTATTCCACTCTGAACAAGACTCAGGGACCTCTACTACTCAAAAGAGAGGATACCAAACAACAGAAACAAAAAGATTCTATAAACATAATCGTACAACCAGAGCATCTACCAACGATCATCAAAGTAGCTAAAATCACACTATACAAGTCATCATCTTTACAAGGGATTCGTGCTATACCTTTATATGCAGACATGCATAAAAGCTCTAATCTACAACATAACTCAAAAGTACTAGTTACCATGAGTACCCGCCTAAGCTTGCAATAAGTCCTCAAGCATCTCCTGGGTCGAATCCTCGACAATAACTGGAAACTTCGCGGTATCCATCTCAGCTAAACTATCTATAACCACATAGTTGTACATATGGAAAAAAAAGAAAAGGAAAATAATATAAGGGTAAGTCTGACGACTTAGTGAGTATAAATGCACATGACATACCCGTGATTAAATAGTGAATTCAGTTGTTAATAAAGCACATGCAACATTATGAGATGACAGTTTATTATGGATGTGATATAAATATAATATATGCTTATAATCATGAATAACAGTAATAGTTCAACCGTATGGCCTACCCGAGATATTACTCATTCTCAGTAGGATTAGCGCTGTCCTAAGGGACCTTTAGTACAATACTGATGCCTCGAATATTGCACGCTACCATACATAACATTAGTGGCCCGACCAATTCCAACATCGGGTGGCCCACACCACTAATGATGTCCGTCTTATATTGACCATCCATAGGGAATGGCTGCGCCTTGGTCACGAAACCATTGGATCCAAAGCCCGTACACACACATTTGACCATAAAGTTAACCTGTATAGTAAGCCCATGTCCGTTATCCCGCACGTACCAGTGTACCATGTCATACGATGCAATTAATCTTATTAGTCTTTTTACATGCATAGTTTTACAAGCCTCATTGTTATCTTATTAAACAATATACGTTTTCGCAAAAGAGAGTTCACATTAGTTTTAAAATGTATTTCATGAGAGTTACAAAATATACATGTTTGATATATATAAAATAGACGTGCAATGCAAGAAGAGTAACAACAAGCATCCATGTGAGTTTGTACTCACTTGGCACATAAGGTTTCTCCGTAAAATTCCCTTGAGGCTTCATAACCTCGAATACTGAGAAAAGACCTATCATTAGTTCTAAATCCAACTAAAATGAACCTAGAATATGAAAGCAGAGGCAATCGAACGATTGGCCAAAGGGGTGTTCCTTGGAACACACCTGACCGTACGTCCACCCAAAAGGCTCGTACTCCCGGTCTCGTGGCTGTACGTCTGCTCAAAGAGTTTCAGGTAGAACCTCATTTGGTTCAATCGTCCTCCTATCCTCCCAAACTGGTTCTAAAGCTACCAAAAGGATTCCTATGACCTTCTATCTCAAAACAACACTTCCATGCAAAAGGAAATATGCCCAACAAGAATTAAACGCTAACTCAGTCTTAAACCAAGATTAAAGGCAACAACATAACTAGAAGATACAAACTACCAACTAAGTTAACTATGAAAAACATTTAAACAATATAACGACTTAAGAAACAAACTAAGCTTAGAAGATTATCTCCTTGAAGCAAAACCTACAAGAAATCTCTCCTTCTCCTCCAAGAACTATCACAACTCACAAAATCACTCAAGCAGGGTTTCTAGACGGCAGCAGGGGTAGAATGAGGCTGAGGGGTCGAGTGGGGAGGGGTATTTATAAGGCTGGAAAGCCTGTGGGCGCTACTAGAAAGTCCTAAAAAGTAGAGTATGTCCGCTATTGTAGAGAGTACGTCTAGTACTATTCACCAGCGGTCAAAAGGTTGCATCATACGTATGGGCATTAACTAGCGGTCAACCAAAAAGTAGAGTACGTCCGGTACTATTGGGGCATACGTCTGATACTATTTACAGAGTACGACGTACTATTGGCAGAGGATGTCCGGTGGTCCCCAGGTGTACGTTTGTGTGGTCCCCCATGTGTACTATTTGTAGAGGACGTCCGGTACTATTGAGAGGATATCCAGTCAGAAAGTCTAAAATTTCCAAAATGCCATTATATCTGTTCCTAGTGACCTAAAGTCCAAATTAACCCTCTAACTAAGCTACTTAAGCTTAATTAATTATTTGAGTCACTAGAAAGAGATACATCTTTCAAAGTGTATTACAATTTTTCAAGAAGAAGAGGAACCGTTGGAAGAGGTAAATATTTCAGATAGTCTTGCAATTTTTGATGACAATTCTACATACCATGTGGTTGATAAGAGCCTTAAGGATAAGGTCTATGATTTTAGGGTTGAAAGAACTGCTTGTATTGATTTCCTTAAAGTAGATGCTATTTTGTCAAATTCTTCTAACCAGACTTGTGATGAGATCTATGTGGTAGAGAAGAATTTTATATCAAAAAAATGAAGGTGTCATTGCTATTTCATTGAAGTTTTTCATGGCATATGAAGAGGAAAGGGTACATGAGATCAAGTAAAATTGAAGTTATCTCATAGTGATGGGCGGAGTCTTCAAGATAATAATCACAGTCTTGTGGTGATTAGAGGGGTATTATTGACTGTGGGATATTACCTGGCTTTAATTTTGAAGAGAAAAGAATAGAGTGGATTGATTGGGCATCTAAAAGACCATGGCAAGGACCATCAGAATTCGAGGACGAATTCTCTCTAATAGGGGAAGAATGATGTAGGACGAATTCTCTCTAATAGGGGAAGAATGATGTAAGGTGAAACTTAGCCCAACAAGCATTACGAGGTGGGTGATTGCTCGAGTTTCGTTCACCAGCAGCTCATATGATGAGGATCAGAATTCGAGGGCGAATTCTATCTAACTTGGGGATGATGATGTATATCAGAGTGCTTGGGATTTCATGAGGAAGACCCATGCAGATGTAAGTGTGGAGGTACCCCGAGGAGTCGTGCCAAGGAGAGTCAAGACAAGGTCACAGACTCTCGCATAAGCTGAATTCCAGAAGGCTTCATTTGCAACTGCGTTTGAAGCTCGCCCGAACGGGGAGAGTGAAGCGTCTTTCTAAGAGCTTCGCCTGGAGTCTCGTTTGCAACCGTTCGAATGCGAGTAATCCTGAGAGCCCCATCTGGATTCTCGTCTGAAGACCGTCTGGACGCGCCTAAACCCGAGAGCCTCGTTTGGAGTCTTCGTCCGGAGTATGTCCAGATGCCTATGGTTATTCCCAGTTTTTTGTCTTTATTTCAGTGACCGTCTAGACGGCGTTATGTTATGTCCGGACAGCCATCATAGAATTGCAAACCGACTATATTTTGTATTTCTATTAGGTTTAGGGTTTGGGAGCCTATAAATACATGTTTTATAAACCCTAGAACGCAATTTTTTAATTATATTTGAATTTTTATTAATAAGAAGTTTCAGAGTTGAGTTTCTTCAATGTTTTGCCTCAAATTCTAGATAGGCTCTAGCATTTTGAGAAGATTTCTTAGATTCTTAATAGACTCAAGATCTAAAAATATTTATTCGTTCTTTCTTGTTGTTCTACTTTGCAACCCACTAAGTCGCGCTGCATTACCATGGGAGGGGTAGAGCTGCAGAAAGGCGGCAAATACCAAGGCAATAGACCACTTGGCCAGGCACGGGTCAACGTCATCACCTCCTAGAGAAGCCAATATAGAGGTAGAATAGGCTGAAGTGGTGACAGGCACCTTTCTGATTTTCGGTAATAGTGCTTGCACATCATTTAACTCAAGTACTACACACTCATTTATTTCTACCATATATTTAAGACTGTAGTGTGAACACTAAGCCTCTAGGGTAGAACATATCAGTAGAAACACCCGTAAAGAACACTATAATGTGTAAGCATGTAGTGGAAGATTGTCCAATTTTCATTGATGGGAGAACACTTCCAGCGAATCTAGTCATGTTCAAGATGCTCGGTTTCGATGTCATGTTTGGGATAGATTGACAATCGAAGCACTATACGAGTATCCGTTGCTAGCAGTAGGATGTAATGTTTAGACTGTCTGGTGACGAGGACATCAAGTACGATAGAGTGCAAGCTATTTTACCATTCCTCTCAATAGTTTAGGTGAGTAGATGTATGATACCAATTGTTAAGGAGAGATTCACTCAAGGAGCCAACAAAGAGTACATTCCATTGTTTTCCTAAATTCCATTGTCTTCCTATATATATAGGGGAAACTACCTTTTCTCCTCATGAACTACAACGCCTTGGCACTTTGCCTCCATGAACTACCAACTGTGACACCCGACCCCCATGAACTACCATTTGTGCCCCAAACCCCTCATTTCATCAGTCAATGGCCCCTTCCATCAGTCAAAGGCGTTAACTCAGATGGTCTACTCGTCACTTTGCCCCCATGAACTACAATTCATTATCACTTTGCCCCCATGAACTACAACACATTGTCACTTTGACTGTTTGAGTTAACGCCTTTGATTGACGGAAGTGGAGTTTTAGGCACAAAATGGTAGTTCATGGGGGTCGGGTGTCATAGTTGGTAGGTCATGGGATCAAAGTGAAAATACGTTGTAGTTCATATGTTGTAGTTAATGAGTTTGTGCTTACTTAAATATATTAACTACTTTTTTTTCTTTTTTTTTATTTATTTTTTATTTATTTTTATATTTTCTTAATATGAGACACAATAATCACATGTACTCTCACAACAGCTGAAACATCTCAAAGTACAATGGTTCACACACCAATCAGGTCGTTACCTGCTTTGACAAAAGAAGTACATGAAATAGAAGCAGAGCTAATAGTTTGATTAAGGCAAAATTGTATATCAAATTTAATCTGACCTTGGTATGTTCCTCTCCTACGATTACTTATCTATGACAAAAGTATATTATAATATGGCCTCGGCATGTTTTTCTACACGTTTTACTGCTAATAAAAATTCTATGTAGTTCAAGCGAACTTCCATTGCTGAATAAATCATAGCCATCCAAACAAACTATTTACAAGTTAGAGCATTAGCAGCCTTTTTCCCAAATTTCATTGTCTTCCTTAAATGTGTAGGAAAAACTTATAAAAAAAAACCACCTGCAACAGACTACTAATTTTTCCTAGACATAGGGACGGACCACTTTGGGAACCAAAAGTACTATCCTAATATAAATCAAGGGTAGTACTTTTGCTTTTTTCTAATATTATTTTAATATAAAAAAGGCTTTCTCTTTCTTGTAATATTTATTTGTAATAATATTTAAAAAACTTTATCTTTCCTCTAGCATTTAGTTAAAAGAATATTTAAATGGTATTGGAAAATGATAAAGGAATTGTGGAGTTTATTTGAATCAAGAAGTAAAAAATAGTTTGATTTCTTAAATTTAAGAAAACTTTAAGGCAAGCTAGAGTTAGTGCTACTAGAAACAAATCGAACCCTTTAGGAATCAAACCCAGTGACCCTTCTGGGGAGATTATTCTTGCTGTTACACAAAAATTTTTCTCCTCTGATGCTCTTTTAGGAGAAGCTTCTACTACCCTCCTTGACTCCCGACTAGCAGTTTCTTCATGCTTTAGGAATTTTCTACTTGAAGGAGATGTTCTCTTAGTTATTTTAGCTGTGAATCAGCCTCATCTTTTTGATATTTCACAGTTTGCTCCTATTGTTTTTTATTTGAGACTTAAGCTTTCTTCCTTTCAAAGCTAGAATTAATGCTTTGAAAGTTTCAAGATGTGCCAATTATCGTGCACATGCTTTAGCAAAATGGACTGCTACCCACCTAGTGTTTGGTAACATTCCCATAGGATCCCTAATTCTTTCTTCCATTAGGATCAAGAATAGAAAAGATCCTCCCTTACAACCTCTTTCTTCTTCGATCAAAAAAAAAAAAAAAAAAAAAAAAAAACAAATCAAACCAACAAATAGCCAATAGTAAAGGCCATAATACTCCTTCGAATTATGAATCCAACTTCACCATGTATATTTTAACTTGACGGATCAATGGTCGTATGCCCCTCATTACAAAAATTCAAGGGATTAGTGACGTGTCTATAGTACATTAGTGATGTTTTTGGCCCTTGAGACGTCACCAATGGAAAGTCACTAAATCCCTATTTTTTTGTAGTGGATCAGAACACTACTCCCTAGCTCCGCCACCGATGGGAAACATACACCCCCTCCTCCTTTTACTTTTATTCTTAGGTTTCTCTCCCTTTCTCAATACAGTTTTCCCTTTTAGTGTTGTTCATACTTATTTGCGGCGGTAACAAAATTATTTCCCTATAAGTGTAAACATAATTTGAAATGAACAGGTGATGAGCTATGAAAAACTTGAAAGCATTTATTAACAGGTAAAGCATGTGCTTGAGTGTTCCTCTATTTCACACACAGACTGAAAGACACAAAGGTAGTCAAAGCCAAGAAGGTGCAGGCATAAAGGATAAGGAAAAAAAAATATTCACAATCTCTCTCAAGCCAAGAAAAATTCCTTCAACCCTACCCAAAAAAAACAAAAAAAAAAAGGAAACAAAAGGATAAACAAAGTTAAAAGTAGCTTATATGCTGTCCCCACAGGCTCAGCTGCAATGATAACACTAAGAATGGGAGCCTTAAAAGCTGAAAAATAATGACTCAAAATGATCATTTCTCAAGCCCTCATAATTCCCATGCAAAATAATGGCTTTGTCTCCCTTCTTGGAGTATCTAAAGATGATGAAAAAAAGAAAGAAAGAAAGAAAAATAGAATCTAAGTACTATATCTCTAGAGAGAAGTGATGGGGTTTAATTTGCAGTGGCAAAGAGAGAATCCTTGTTGGAGCTTAAAAAGATGAGCCATGAAAGATGGTTAGGGATTTTTGTTTTTGTATGCGTGGGTGTCAGCTTGATAGGGCATGCGTTCTTCAAACTTCTAAGGGACTTTGCCTGCCTGCAGTGGCATCACCCATCAGGCGTCGTGGAATTTGATGGCTTTGGGTTCTTTCCTTTTGGCGTTTTCCCACATTCCCTTCTCATTCCATTCTTTTCTATCTTTTTCTATATGAAGTACTCTTCGGTGAAAACACTCAAATCGACAAACAAATTCCCTCTGTGTGTCCTCTGAGTGGGAATTCTTGTTTGTTTTTTTGTGTTTAATTTATTTTATGAGAGAGAGAGAAAGGGAATTGAATTATAAGGTGGCAGGAAAAGCCCAAGAGAGAGGCAGCCTCAAAGACATAAATGTGAGATACGAAAAAGCTTTTCATGATACGATCCTCAATCCAATGATTTAAATTCTTAAAATAAATATGCTCATTACTCTCTGAATAAAGAGATCCATAAAGGGTGTAAGAGGTGAAGAAAACTTTTGACCATGATAATGGTGGTGGTGTCTTGGCCTACAACTTTTTACACTTAATTTAATAATGTGACTTCCAAAGCTTTTTCCTCAAAGTTATTGCCATATGTAAACTATTGATAGGTCCCTCCATATGTCTCTGTCTTTGTCTCTCTCTTTTTTCTGCTCTCTCTTAGAAAGGGATTAAAGAGCCTAAAAACCCCGGGTTAAGAACCAAAACATTGGAGCTGCACAAGTGGCCCAATGGCTGGCCCAAACCCAAGTGACACTTCCAGCAAGGTGTGTCTTGTGTTATCCTTCCTTTAAACTAATCTGGAGTGCTACTACTTTACTCTTTATTTTCATTTTCCCAACCCCACTTAATTGGGGCAAATTACATGAAAAACTTTTTTTGTAAACTATGTGACAACGGTTTTTGTCGCTAATAGTAGACTTTTGAGTCGTCACTAAATACAGTTTTTCTTGTAGTGGACATTCATCCTTGAATGTTTTTTTTTTTTTTTTTTTTTGACATGTCCGCATAAGAGAGGAAAGGGGATTCGAACTAGTGACCTGCACTTCATTAGGCGTGGTCCTAGCCAATTGAGCTACCTCTTGGGGACTTCATCCTTGAATGCTAATAGCAAGTTTCGAAAATTTGTTACTTGTTACATGCTGAAGTCTAACAACATAGCTACATCCGCCACATATACACATCATGATATCCATTAGATTAGACCAAAAATAGTACAGTCGAAAGTTCTCTTGGAGACCATGTCTGTCCACTACAAAAAATAACCCCATTCCTAGCGTTTTTAATACTGGCATATGGGCAAAGCGTTAGTATTTTAAAATTTTCTTAGCGTATTTTTTAATATGCCACTGTTCTTAAAAAAAAAAAAGAAATGCATGGTGTGTATATATATGACATTAAATGAATTCATTTTCTTAGCGTATGCAAGACATACGCCAGGAAAATATGTATTTTTTTCCTGGCATAAATTTATATGCTAGGAAAGTGCATTTGTTTAACTCTTTTAATGGCATATACCCGTATACACCAATAATTTCCTATTTGGGGTCCAGGAAATTGGAAAAAAAGAAAAAAAGAAAGAAAGAAGATGATAATTTTCCAGCGCCTCTCTCCACCAGGAAGCTTGCGCCACCGCCATCAAGGTGTGTTCTTCTTGCTCTCTCTCTCTCTCCCTCTCATGTTTGGGCTTGATTTAATTTGTAAGATTTCGATCTAGGTATTGTTGGATTTTGATTTATGCGGTGGCTTTGTTAGATTTATGGTTTGAATTTGTTGAAGGCTCATTTCTATAAAAACCCTATATTTTTTTATTGTTTGATCGAAATTGGCGTTTCAATTTTTTTTTTTTTTTTTTTTTTTTATTGGATTTGATCGAATCTTGTGGATGTGTGTTTTGATTCTTTCATTTATTCATTGTTTTGTGTTTGTTTGTTTGCAGTTTAAGCCTTAGGAGATCACTGATATCATAAAGGACTTCGAGGAGCAGGTTCATCTTTATTGGATCTCCTAATTTAACACACAAAGTACCAACCAACTATTATTGAAGGACAGATAGAAGACCAAATCAAAGTTTGACATCAAGTCGGAGATTGCATAAGATAATTTTATCTCATAATCTCTGATTGTTTTGATTGTATCTTAGTTTTTCTTAATTGATTGTATATTTTTTGAATACTTGTAACGGCATTATCTTAGGATAAGATCTTTGTATATTTTAAATTTCACTTGTAAGTCTGTTTATAAATACATGAGACGACAAAGTCCTCAATTGAGGCTTTACAAATCAATATTTATTGTTCATTATAATCTTATCAAAATTTTTGTAATTTTGAAATCAATTTTATAGGTTTTAAAAAATTTGGTTATACGGGATTCCTATATAACCAAAATTTTTAATACATTACATTTAGTGGCACATGCTCATGTGCTAGCAAGAGTGTATCTTCCTAGTGCATGAATATGTGCCATTAAAGTTTCAATTTTGCTAGTGCATGGCATGGGTATGCACCAAGAAGAATTTAATGGCGAAAAAAGATCTGCCAGCAAAAATTTCTTGACACTGGGTTGCAAGCACAAAGAAT
This sequence comes from Corylus avellana, assembly GCF_965113065.1. NCBI lineage: Eukaryota > Viridiplantae > Streptophyta > Magnoliopsida > Fagales > Betulaceae > Corylus > Corylus avellana. Next base: position 14,862,518 of record NC_142498.1, read on the forward strand.
AGGCTGGGAAATAAATGCCAAGAGCATATTTCCTAGTGGTTATTCTGTGATTCCTAGCATTTAAAAATCCCCGTGAAAAATCAGACCAAGGGGAATAAAACTCACACTCATACTTTTTATTTTAATTCTCTCATGACATGATTATTTTATATATTAAACATACGTGTTTACAACTCATATGAAATCTTTTTAGAATAATGTGAACTCTATTTTTGTGAAAATAATTGATGTATAACGAAATGATGAAATATATGAGTTTGTAACAGAATGCGTGAAAAAGACTGAATAATTGCATCCTATAATAAGGTAGATCGGTACATGCAGAATAACGGTTACGATCAAGAGATTTACTTTTATATTTGTTCTTGGACCCAAGGATTATTTTGTGACTGACACAACCATGTTTGATTGTTGGTATTACGGATTTGCTAGTAGCATGATTCACCCGAGGTTGGACTCAGTCGAGCTACTAATATATGATGGTATGCAGCAGTATTTGGGGCACCGATATATTGTACAACAAGTCCCTCAGGATACCTCCAACCCTTCCGAAAATAGGTTAATATTTCGGGTAGACTATATATATGGATGTTTAACATATGACATGCTTACTTAATATATCATGTACTATATATATAATGCATTACCATGATATTTTTTTAATTCAACATAAGGCTTCATCTATATTATTGCTTGTGATTTGTAAACTTTTTGCTAAATAACTGAATTCATTACATAGTAACTTATACACCATGTATTATTATTCATTAAGTCGTGAATTTATGCTTGTATCTTTTTCACGTGTAAAACATGTATTGTTTTATATTGGAGTACCTTTCGATGTCGGATTCAAGAAGGACCTCAAGGCAGTTGTGGTGGCGTAGTGATAGCAATTCAATTTACACTTGAGGACTCACTATAGGATTTCGGTGGTTTCTCGTGGTAATTAGTATTTTTGGGTTGTGTTGTAGACTTAGAGTTTGACATGTATATGTATTAAGGTTTAGTTTGAATATTTTGCAGTGATGATATATATAGTATAATTTCAATTAATGTGATAATTCTTAGTAGATTAAATGTTGATAGAATAATAGAAAAAGACTACGTTTCCGCTACTTTAGTATTTTCTTTTTGAGGAATAGAGATGCCTTGATCTTATTCTTTGGGGGAATTAGATGGAGAGGTGTATGGATGCGTAATTACTAGTTAATTAATTTATGGAAAAATTACAAACTTCACACAAAATGCTCTACAAAATTCTCTCTTCTAATCTAATCTGGTTACAATGTTTGATGTCATTCCTATTCCCCCATATATGATACACATTCATGTTCCTTTCAAAACTTTTAGGCCCCAAATCATGATTTTCCCCAATCTATACACGAATCATTTACTAAACATCTATTCAAAACCTCCCTCCATATCCTGTTGATAAAACCACATTGAAATAACATATCATCTCTCCCCTCTATAATACTTCTTCAGAACACACACATCACATCTCCCATTTCAGCAACCTCTCTCACATGTTGATAAACTGTCCCTTTCAACCAGCCACTAGATAAATGCATGCCTTTGAATAGCAATAGAGAACCAGAATAATCTCCACAAAGTTGTCTTTTGGAAGTTTTGATGGAATTGCATTCCAAGTTTAAGAACTAGAATAGATAATTCCTTTTTTAGTTAAAATTCTATTATCACAATTGGCAATTTGCTTTGAACATAAAATTCCATACGGATGCCACCACTTCAACCACATATGAATATTCTTTCCATCTCCTACTTTGAACTTGATGAAATCCCTAGCAATGTCACAAAGTTTCAATATATTCCTCTAGCTACTCCAAGAACAGTTGGGTGGAATTTTTACTTGCCAAAAGCTTCAATATTTTCCTCCAAATCCAACAGCAAATCTGTGGAATAAGAAATCCCTAGTCTAAAAACCTGCTGTCTTCTTTTAGTGAAATGTACCCTAGTGGGAATATAAATGCCGCACATATTCTTATTCCATATTGAGATTGAAATTATATTGATGTACATTTCTAGAATCTTTTCAGGCTTTCTTCTCCATTTTCTTTCTCTCTAGCTTTCTTGTAATTCTTCTGCTCCTTTCCTGTCACATTCTTAGATTGAAAAGAAAGAAAGTATGATATGCTTAAGGCTGCTAGCTGGTGCATACCAAACTGGCATATCACATGCAGATTCAGTTTGCCTCTTTATTTTTCCACAGGAATATTAAAATTAAAAAAAAAAAAAAAAATTAGAAGCACCTCTCGAATAACAAGAAAAATATGTATGTGTATGTATATATATTATTTCTTTTACCTCTCAAATAATCAAAAGCAATCTATAAATGAACAACAATTACAACCTCTCAAACATTCCGACAAGATATATATATCATGATATATGTTCAGGAAATCATCTAGTACTTAACAGGAACCATGATATTTTGGTTTGAAATTTGCTACTGTGGTCCCTAGTCCTGAGTTGGGCAATGAATGCTAAATGTATGCAAATACTAGTGCAGTTTGTGAAGCATGGAAGCAGAAGGAACCTTTGTGAGATGTCTATTCAAAAACCAGCACCCAAACACATTATAAAAGAGTCTAAACTAAAACCCATCAATCACTCAGTTTGAAGGGTCTATTTTAAACCCAACAAAACACCCAGGCTGCAGGTTTTGTTTGTTTCGACCCTAGCAGGTACTAGGCTTTGTTTGTTTCTCTGCCAAACCTCAGAGTTATTTGAAACGGCAAACCCTTTTGTCCATCAATAATATTAAGCTCTTTGTAAGCTTTTGTCCATCAATTATCAGCTCACTGCGTATCCGGACATGACCATCTTGGTGTTACAGTACTTTTCCTTTCCCGTCAGATAGCAAAACGATAGAAGGGATTGCCTGAAAGAGAATAAAACAGGCATGACCAGAAGGACAATAAAAGTAAAAAGGTAACAAAAATAAATAAAGAGAGAACAAAACACGCTGCATGTTTTTAAAAAATTGTCAGAACTTTGGGAAGTTGTTTTTTATTTTCCAACATGACATTAATTAATTACAAGGAAAATATATATATGAGAAGAAAAATATGCTTGGAATTGATATATATATATATGAGAAGAAAAATATGCTTGGAATTGATATATATATATATATATATATATATATATATATACACTACTTATTCTTTCACTTAAATATAGGAAGGAACTGTGGGAGAAATTTCTGTATCATGAAATGGAACTTTTTCTTTCAGGCCACAAAGGGGAAAAGAAAATACATGAAAAGGGGAAAAGAAAATACATGAAAATTGTATTGGGGGAGAAATTTCTGATGTGGACATGACAAACAAATTTTAAAAAGAAATGCTAGGGTTAATATTTTTTTCATATTTGGCCTATCACATCTTACAAATCAATATATTTGTGGACTTATGTGAACCTCACATAATTCAATAGTGAACCTCACAAATTTAATAGTTGATCTATTGAATTTGTAAAAGAATATGGGCCAAATATAAGAAACTTAATAATTCCTACCATTTCTCAATTTTAAAAGTTCAACTACACAATCTATTGGACCTGTGGGAGGGATGAATAGGTCATGACTTAACTTAAAAATCTAGACACATTATCTTCAGTTGTGGATGAATTTAGTTTAATGTCACTACTAAAACAATGGTTTTTACTGACGCTCAAATTAAGTGTCGATATAAATTCTTTTACCGTCGCTTTCTGTGAAGCGCCAACAAATGTTTTCCGAAAACAACGCCGTTTTGTCCATGCCCTAATAAACACTCAAGCTAGATCCATATATATCTTCCTCATCTCTCTCTCTCTCTCTCATAGACTCTCTCTCCTTCAATGGACTTTCTCTACTAGAAATCATCCTCATGCATGCTTGAAGTTCTCCATCTTAAGAACAAATTTCTTATTTTTTTTTTACTTTCAAAGTCTTTCCTTCTTCAATGATATCGTAGTTTGGTTGCGTCAGAAATCTGCAAGAAAATTATGAGAAAGGCAAGCCATATACAATATTTTGGTTTAGTAAGGTTGGGGTTGAGATTTGCTTGTTGGGAATATATCTCAAAGCTACAACGGAAAAATCCAATTAACAAGCATCATGAAAGCATATCAAAAGATCATGCAAAACAAAACTTTGCACATGCATGAGAGCCATAACTGAAATCGGCTAGCACTTGGTGTAGGGGTTGATTTGATTCCTCTTGCTCCTCCTTCAATCCACACATGTACAACTAGGGTTTATAGACCTCTAACTCTTCTCCCCAATTCTGATAATGAGACCAAGAGAGTGGGTTTTAACGCCTACATAAGGACCCTTTCAGTAGGCTTGTATTCCCAAGTTAAGGTAGGTTGGACAAGGCTATCTTTGTCAAAGTAGGACTTGAAAAACCTAGTTACACTCGCTAGCTATAATACACGGCCAGTCGGGTTTCTCCTTATGTAATAAGGTCAAGCCTAATAAGGGATAATAATCAGCTTGAGAAGGGATCTAAAGAAAAAATAAAACTAGCTCCACTAGGCATAGAACACTTGTCATCTCATAACTTATTCTAAGTTAATAATTAATTACAATTTATTCCACTAAAAATTGTAATTGCACTTTAGTAGTTATTTTGATTAATCAAAAATCCTAATGAATTGTTATAATTGCATATGAACCTTCCATGAAATTATCCATGGTTGAATTAAAATCATAAATAACTTGTCACTTTACTTCACTATCTCTTAATCCTTGAGTACCCAGTTTAGTCTATTGAATTTTCTTGTACTCTTGAAATCATATTTCACATAGTACACTTAATTTTAGTAACTCCTCACTAAAATACTATGGACATAGATTTAAATAATTAATTCCCATCGAATTTATCTCAAGGGGGTATTTCATGTGCTTTGATTAAATCAAATGACTGTGTATTTATTCTTGAAAAGTAGTGTTCCCACAATGCTACTTGTAATAACTCAATACATTGAGATTTCGACCATGATAGATCTCACTTTTGAATATATCAAAGTAACCTACACTTCAGATTTGAATTCACATTCCTCTTAGATTTATGAGTCAATGGTATAAGCTCTCATGGGTTCAAGTTATTCATATTTAAATAGAATAACAACTCACATGGTCATTCAGTGCATTATAACCACACCAACATATCAATATGATGTACTCGCAATTTCCATGATCCAGATAGATCATAGAAGACTTAATAGAAGATTTAATGGAATTGGTTATTCTTAATTTTCTGGCTTGAATATTTTAGTAAGAGTTACTAAAACTAATTATATGCAAAGTGAAATGAAATTTCACAAGTACAAGAATATTCAAGGGATTAAATTGAGTACTAAAAAATAAAAGGTAATGAGTTAAAGTGATAGTTATTTTATGACTTTAATTCGACTATGAATTAGTTCATGGGGCGGTCAAATGCAAAATATAAGAACTCATTGGAATTATTTGAATAATCAAAAATAAAATACTAGACTGTCATTACAATTGTATAGTGGAATTAATTATAATTAATAGTAATAATCTATGACAAATCATGAGATGACAAATTTTCTAAGCCTATTAAAGCTAATTTTTGTTTTTCTATCGGTCCCTCTTCAAGTTGATTATTACCCATATTTGGTTTGACTTAATGATACAAGCGCCAAAAACTTTATGGTCGACTCTATGGAAAAAAGTGGCTAGGGTTTTTCCTAGCAACTTCCATTAGTTTACATGTGACTATAAATCAAGAGCTTGTGTAGGCATAGATTGTAGTGACCCAAATAATTAACTAAGCTTAGGAAGCTTAGTTAGAGGGTTAAATTGGGTTTTGGGTCACTAGGTACAGCTGCAGGGGCATTTTGAAAATTTCAAACTTTCTCACTGGACGTATGCATGGGGACCACCGTATGAGAACATATGCATAGGGACCACCGTACGTACTCTGCAAATAGTATAAGGATGTACGCATGGGGACCATCCGAATGTACGCTAACTTTTGGATAACTCCTAGTTAATGCCCGAACGTATGATGCAACCTTTGGTCCGCTGACTAAATAGTACTATACGTATGCCCTATAGTACCATACGTACGCTGCTTTTCAGAACAGCCTGCAGCGCTCTTAGCTTTTTTCCACCTATAAATACCCCTTTCCCCTCGACCCTTATGCTCCATTTTTGCCCCGAGCTCTCTGAAACCCCTCGTGTGAGTGTCTTTGTGAGTTTTGTGAGTCTTGGAGAAGGAGAGGTGATTCTTGGAGGTTTTAGGCTTCAAGGAGGTAACCTTCTAAGCCTTACTTGTTCCTTAGTCATTATGCGCTTTAAATGCTTTTCATAGATAGCTTAGGTAATAGTTTTGAGTTTCTAGTTATGTTGTTTCTCTTTAACCTTTATTTAAGTTGGTTCAGCATTTCGTCTTTACCCAACCGATTTTCTTATGCATGGAGGTATCATTTTGAGATAGGAGGCCTTAGAAACCCTTTAGGTGGCTTTAGAACCCATTTGGGAGGATGGGAGGACGTTTAGAACAAATGAGGTTCTACCTTAACCTTCTGGGCGAAAGTACGACAATGAGCTCGGACGTACGGCCATAAGCGTTTTAGTGAACGCCATTTTTGACCAGTCATCCGATAGCCTTTGCTTTCACGTTCTAGGTTCGTTTAGTTGGACTTAGGACTAATAGAAGGTTTTCCACAGATTTGGAGAACCCAGACCATTTGGAGGATTACTCGGAGAATCTATATGACCATTTCATGACTAGCACAGCCTTAACGGACGATTACTACAGGACGTACATCATTAATAGCATGGGCCACCCGAGGTCAAACTTGGTCGGGTTGCTAGTGCTATGGACGGTAGCACACAATGGTCGGGGTACCGGTAGTGTATTACAGGTCCCTCGGGACAGGGCCAACCCTGCAGAGAAGGGGTAATGTTTTGGGTTAACCATATTATTGAACTATCACTGTTACTCATGATTATAAGCATGTATTATATCTATATTGCATCCATGGATAATTGTCATACCAAAAAAGTTACATCCTTTATCAAACGGAATTCATTACTAAAACGGCATGGGTAATATCTGCATTGACTCTTACTAAGTCTCTGGACTTACCCCTTTTATTTTTCTCCCTCCATTATGTATAAATTATACGGTTTAGCTAGCATAGAGGAGGATGCCTACAGACCGGACTTGGGTGATTGCTCAGGACTTGATTAGAGTCGTTTTTTAGGACATGGATCCGGTGTCGTTGAAGGCTATGTGGGATGACGGAGGAATCACCCGGAAAGACATGATTGAGATTCTTATCTCCTTGGCATTACTTAAGATTAGGTGTTAATCTATTTTGTTGTTTTATTTCCAAACAATGATTATAGTCTGTAACCTTTATCTGTTGATGGTCTGATGACCATACATTTGGTGACTTTTTATAGTATGAGGCATTATGATTATTCTGGAATATGGATTTATGGTTGTTTTAGTTATTGCTTTCCTTTTCCCTAAAGTGACCCGCTGAACTCAGGTTAAGATCCTTGAGTCTTGTCTCGCGAGGGATAGGGCCGAGAGACGAACCATGGGGTCAATTACCAGTTAATTGATTTTCTATTGGGGTCGTTACATAGATGCACATAACTTGAGAGCCCATAGTCTTAGTCACTAGTCAGATATTGGGTGCTTCATCTTTGATGTATAATCCCAAAAATTGGTATCATAGCAGGATTTGATTGAAATCATAGCAGAAGTTTAGGTTTTAAATGCTTCAAGTCCCTGTGTAGGGAGAATTATGATTTTGCAAAAGGCATCTGGAGCTTTTTCCAAAAGCCCCAACCACTTGTTTTTTATTATCTTTGGTTCTTTCACATGTCTATTAACATGTTTGGACCTTGATTGGATCATCCCAAGTGGCTGGATGCACGTTTAATGCATGATTAAATTGTTGCATCAAAATAGTATTGTTGTACAATTTTGCAGCTACATATATTCATGTTGTTCATGCTTTACATGCTTTAAATTGATTCAAATGTTATTTAGGTGATTGATTTCGCATGTTAAAAACATGTTTAACATGTTAGAATCAATGAATCAGTGCTTTTATAAGCATTATAAACACATTTTCCAATTGTTGTTAATGTAGTAAATTACAGCAACATGCAGTGGCTTGTTTCATTTGTTTTTTATTGATAACCTATGAAAGTTTGGTTCTCTGGCTATGTTACATGTTATATAGCTTTTTAATAACATGTCAAGATCATTATAAAATCAATACATAATGTTATTTCATGTGTTCTTAAAGTTCTTGAAGACTATCTTCAAGTTCTTGGTCTAGAACACATGATTTCTTGTCAAGCATCTTTAAATTTTGTTTACTTTCTTATGAGTTAGAAAGAGATGTGCTAGTAGGGAATGAGAAATGATTGGTGTTAAGAATATTATGTTAGGGTTATTTACTTCCGTAGGTATTATTAGTCTACTAGGTTTACCTTTCCTTAGTCTATTAGGTTACTTGCCTCTCTATAAATAGAGACCTCTGTATTCATTATCATAATCCATATCAATACAATGTAGTCCATTGTGTGCTTATGCTCTTCCTATTATTCTTCTGCTCTTCTATATCTCTCCATTACTCTAACATGGTATTAGAGCCACTTTTTTGTGGCCTTTAATAAATGTCTTTCCTAGTGTTTTCCTTTTGTCGAATTTCAGTCTCATCGCCCTACATCAAGCGCCACTAAAATTTTTGCTACCCATAGTCTCAAAATCGTGTCAGCCTATAGATTAGGAACTGCCATCGGCTCTCCGACGTGCCACCATGTGCCTTCGCTAGTTTCTTCCTGTGCCGCCGCTGCCCTTGCAGGAGCTACACGCTTCTGCCGCCAACAACAGTTCAGACGTTGCCAAGTACAGATTTAAAAAGATCTGAAGTGTCCAGGCTTCCGCGTGCTCACACGTGCCACCAGAAGGTTATGTCTGTCAATAAACGCGCCTCCTCGCACGTCCCAAGAGCAGTTCACGCACCAGCAAGACTCACCTAAAAATCTGTTCATTCCTTTACGCACCTCCATAAAGCTCCGATCACATCTGCGGTAGCGCCAATAGATAGATCAGGGCTAGAAAAGCCTAGAGCCGTTGAGCATAGCCTCATCAGATGATCCACACACCTCCATGCGCCGCTCGAAGATGAAGCCTTTTCCCCACGCGCCGCCACGTTGGCCAGTTCAAGAAGGTTGTACATCTAGCTTGCAGATCTAGCACCACCGGTTAGAAATCCGCCAAGAACACTGCCATTAGACATCGGATGCGCCTCCACGTGTTGGCGGTAGCTCCTGCGCGTGGGTTTCACGCCCTCTGGCACCTGCACCCATTTCGCGCGTGCACCACACGCGCCTGGTTATCAGCATGCCACATTAGCCCTAGGCCTTGTCATCCAGTGCCACGTCAGCCCCTCTACCACATCATCAGATCGGCCACGTTAGCACTTGTCAGATTTGACTTTTCCTGCATTGACTTTGACTTCCTCGGTGTTGATCGTTGACGGTTGACTTTGACCACTTGAAAAGTTGACTAGGTGTTTCCCACTCAATTTTTCATCCTGATTTCAAATTTGTGGTCTATTTTTGCTTTTGGCATCTCTATATGGCAGAAAACAAGATTCTTCTCCAAATTTAGGCATTTGTTTTATGCGGTTTAAGTTGGTTCATGCATTGTTCAATTTAGTTCCAAAGCCTTTTTTAGCGCAGTTCAATCTGGTTCATTCTTCTTGTGGTAGGCATTCTCGGATCGGACCAATCTTTCCTCAGGTCCATGGGTTTTCGGGCCAAAGAAGCCCCTTTTAACCGACCCACTTATGCCTTCTCAACCGCAGCCATCACCGATCACTGCAACCTCTCCTAGGCCAGTGATCCATTACTAATGAGAATTTTTGGGTTATACCTTTCAACAGTCCAAGGGTTTCAGGCATGATTAGCCTCTTCAACTAGCCTAGCTTTTCTCAGCCGACCAGGTGAGCTTCTTCATTACTATTATATGGTTTTCAAGTCAAATTACAACCAAGTGAACCAAGCTCCAGCTTAAATGCATTCAATTCAGGCAGAATCCACCGGTCTCTAGCAACTTTTATGGCGTCACTCTGCCAACTCTTTCGGCACAAGCAGCTTTTTCGGGGAATTCATTTTTCTTTCCTTTTTCTGTTACCCAAACTCAAGTTTACACATTGAGTTTGAGGGGGGATGTTAAGAATATTATGTTAGGGTTATTTACTTCCTTAGGTATTATTAGTCTACTAGGTTTACCTTTCCTTAGTCTACTAGGTTTACATTTTCTTAGTTTATTAGTTTACTTGTCTTTCTATAAATAAAGGCCTCTGTATTCATTATCATAATCAATATCAATACAATGTAGTCCATTGTGTGCTTCCGCTCTTCCTATTATTCTTCCGCTCTTCTATATCTCATCATTATTCTAACAATTGGGATTCCATGTCCCCATATATTTCTACTATACTGTACGATTGTGGGAACCTTAAGAATTACAAGAATGAATATTATAGTTTGAAGAGGTATAAACAAGCATATGCCCCAACTATATACCAAATGCCTAGTGTGGAACAATGGGTCCATACGAAGCATGAAAAGTTGGAACCTCAACGTGTTGTGACTGCACAAAGGATTAACATGTTGTCACTGCACAACCAAAACTAAAGTCTACTGGTGGGGATCGATACAGATTCTACTCTTAGAAGACCGGCCAACATAGGACTTGTTGGAGTTGAGACTACTGTTGTGCAATTATCCACCTAAATTAATAGGCAAATAATTGTGCATTTTACTCGTAAGTGCACAAGATCAAAATGATAATATAGAAAGCAAGTACGAGATTATTCCCATGAGGATTGATATAATTTTGCTAAAAAGTAATTCCCTAAATAATTAACTGAATTAAACAACATAAAATATTGAATTGAAGTAATAAGAATGAAAAGGTAGGGTTTTGATCTCCACAACTAACCATGCTTGAATAAGATAAACAATATGACAATGTTCCAATTATATCAAGATACCCAATGTTTGCCAACCTACTCCTTAAGTTATTGATCTCCCTAAGCAACAAGTTAGGCATGGTATCTATTCTAACTCTTTTCTTTCTCAAATGATTTACTATGGTATCTACTAAGTTGTTCTTCAAGAAAGCATAAATCTATGGAAATCAACAACCACATTAAACCTAGAGCATGGTATTTACTCCCGGTTCTCCATGTTGATTAATTCAAGTACCTGTGATGGGGTTCTTTTGTCACTCTATTAAGCCCAGAACTCGATCATCCTAATTGACTTAAATAAAAAATTCATACCACATCCATATGATGATCAAGCACATTCATGTGAGGAATTCAATAACATTGAAATAATCAAGTTAAGTATTCAAAATATAATTGTGGCTGTTAAAGGGATTTAGGGTTTGCATGGAAAGAGAAGAAAGAAGAGGCTGTATGTTTTTTTTCACGTAGCCTTCTCCTCTCATACTTCATATATATAACTAAGGTAACATTGAGTACAAAGACCAAAATACCCCATATAATATATTAACCCTAATATGCTCATCTAACACTCCCCCTCAAGCTGGAGCATATATATCATATAAGCCCAGCTTGAAACAAATAAACTCTAACTTCTTTCGACACAAGGACTTTGTAAACATATCAGCTAGTTGATCTCCAGACTTCACAAATGGTGTAGATATATCTCTGCTGAGTATCTTATCTCGAACAAAGTGGCAATCGACCTCAATATGCTTAGTTCTTTCATGAAAAACAGAGTTAGATGCAATATGTATAGCGGCTTGATTGTCACAAAATAACGGGATAGGAGTAGGAGCGGTGAATCCAATCTCCTGTAGGAAATGTTGTAACCACGTCAATTCACTAGCAGTATTAGACATAGCCCTGTATTCTGCCTCAGCACTCGACCGTGCCACCACTGTCTGTTTCTTACTTTTCCAAGTCACCAGATTACCACCCAAGAATGTGCAATACCCTGTAGTAGATCACCTATCTGGGAGGGAACCTGCCCAATCTGCATCAGTAAATCCTTCTACCCGGAGGTGCCCATTCGGTCTATACAATATCCCAAGGCCAGGAGCTCTTTTCAAATACCGAATAATACGAGTAACAGCTTCCCAATGTAAAACTCTAGGAGCTTCCAAGAATTGACTAACAACACCAACTGCATATGAAATGTCTGGCCTAGTAATAGTGAGATAATTCAACTTTCCAACCAAACGACGATACCTACTAGGATCTTCAAATAATTCTCCTTCATCCTTTACTAATTTCTGATTAGGATCCATTGGAGTGTCAACAGGACGAGCACCCAGGAGACCTGTCTCTTCTAACAAATCAAGTGCATATTTTCTTTGAGATAAATTGATACCCTTTCGGGATCTAGCAACTTCAATCCCCAAGAAATATCTTAGTTTTCCCAAATCTTTTGTATGAAACTTCTGCTGTAAAAACAGTTTCAATCGAGCAATACCTCCTGAATCATCACCTGTAATCACAATGTCATCCACATATACCACAAGAAGAATGTAGCCTGCATTTGTATGCAAGTGAAATACTGAATGATCTGTTTGACAACGCTGAAGACCAAACTCCATAACGGCCTCAGAGAACTTCCCAAACCATGCCCGTGGAGATTGCTTGAGACCATACAAGGCCTTTTTTAACTTACAAACACAACTCCGATACTCCCCCTGAGCAACAAACCCAGGTGGTTGCTCCATATAAACTTCCTCATGTAAATCCCCATGTAAAAAGGCATTTTTGACATCCAACTGAAATAAGGGCCAATTAAGATTAGTAGCCAAAGAAATAAGAATACGAACGGAAGAGATTTTGGCAACTGGAGAAAACGTCTCATCATAATCAATACCATATGTCTGGGTATAACCCTTAGCAACCAAACGAGCTTTCAACCGTTCAACAGAACCATCAGGATTAAACTTAACCGTGTATACCCATTTGCAACCAACAGTTTTCTTAGCAGGGGGTAATGGAACAAGTTCCCACGTACCATTTTGATGTAAGGCCTTCATTTCCAATTCCATAGCTTGCCTCCAACCAGAGTCAGATAAGGCATCCTGCACTGTCTTTGGGGTGGAAACAGTAGAAATATGGGAAATAAAGCAAGAGTGGGAAGGAGATAAAGAACTAGTGGATACAAACTGACTGATAGGATGTTTAGTAGTGCAAGAACGTGTACCTTTCCGTAGGGCAATGGGCAAGGAATCAGATGCAGGTGCCAGCGGATCCGAAGACGGGGAGGATGATGGTGGAGGTGCAGGAGCTGATGGGCGTGGCCGACGTGTATAAACCTGGAGAGGAGCAGGTGAAGGTGGAGGCAACATGACACGCTTTGAGAGATATGGAACAGGCAGCAGAACAGACGCGACATCAGGCTCAAGGGTAGATGCTCTGAAAGACTCATCAACAGGAAAATAGGAAAGAGACTCAACAAATGTGACATCGGCGCTAGTAAAGTAGCGGCGAAGAACAGGACTATAACAACGATATCCTTTCTGAGTTGTGGAATAACCAAGAAAGACACATTTGGTAGAACGAGGATCAAGTTTATCATAACCAGGACCCAAATTATGAACATAACAAACACACCCAAAAACCTTAAGTGGTAAGGCAAATGGGGGTGAAGAATAGTATAAGAGAGAATGAGGAGAAGCACCATCTAAGACCGAGGAGGGCATTCGATTAATGAGGTAACAAGCAACAACGTGCAACATCCAATAAATGACGATTCTTGCGTTCAGCCACTCCATTTTGTTGTGGAGTGTGAGCACATGATGTTTGATGGATAATGCCTTTATCAGACAAATAAGAGGCAAAAGAACTAGATGTGTATTCTTTGGCATTATCAGAACGCAAAATACGAATTTTGTTAGTAAATTGAGTCTTAATCATATTACGAAAAATGCGAAAAACAGAAAATAACTCTGAACGATTTTTCATTAAAAATAGCCAAGTCATACGAGAAAAATCATCCCCAAAGGTCACAAAATAATGAAATTTATTGGATGCAATATTCATAGGACCCCATACATCAGAATGAACTAACTCAAAAGGATGTGAAACACAACTAACAACTCTTGACGGAAAAGAAACACGACGGTGCTTACTAAGCTGACAAGCTTCGCAAGACACGGACAACTCATTTCGAAGACTCGGGACTTGATGCTTCAACGTAGGAAGGGAAGGATGACCAAGACGACAATGCCACTGAAGAGCTGAGGTTGACGACTGTAAAGCACATGAGGAAAATGAAGGTGCAAGATCCAGATAATATAAGCCACCAACTTCATGCCCCATACCAATCATCCTCCTCGTCTTGAGATCCTGAAAAATGCACAAAGAAGGGTAAAAACTGACAGAACAATTAAGGGCTTTGGTAATTTTACTAATGGATAACAAATTAAAAGGAAAACCAGGAACGTGTAGAACGGAAAACAACTCAATATCTGGACTCAAATGGGTATGGCCAAAGCTGGCTACGGTGGAGAGGGAACCATTAGCTAGGGTGACACTGTGGGGTGTATCAACAGGACGATAATCAGAGAGAGAAGTGGACGAACCAGTCATATGCTCATTGGCGCCAGAATCAATAATCCAAGAGTCGCGAGTGGAGGATAAAAGACAGTGAGAAGCAGTACCTGACTGAGCAAGAGTAGCAGTGGAAGAGATAGAAGCCCGCTTATGGGTTAAGAACTGAGCATACTCATCTTTCGGAATGGAGATCAAATCATTCTCGAAGTGTGAGCTCGAGCTAACAGGTGGTCTAGATGGAGCTGGGGAATCATCGTGAGAAGCAACCTGATTGGCCAACCCAGAGGGTGTGCCATGTAAATCCCAACAAAAATCCACAGAATGGTTAGTACGACCACAATGAGTGCATTTGCGAGGCCCACGACCTCCAATGCGACCTCCACCTCGAGAATCACGGCCACCACGAAAACCACGACCACCACGACTACCACGTCCCCCACGAGAACTACCATAACTTCCACGGGCAGCAATAAAAGCAGCGCACTCACCAGCACGCTCAGAACTTATCTGAGAGCTATGATCAGTAAGATTAGCATGCTGAATCCGAGAAAAGACTTCAGGAAGTGAGGGAAGTGTAGAACCCCCCAAAATCTGCTCACGAACCGACTCAAACTCGGGTTTCAAGCCAAGAAGAAACCGAACCACATCCACATCTTGACGTTGCTGTTCCATTTTCTTCAGGTCCTTAGAGAGCGGTTGGTACAAGTTTCGCTCCTTACAAATAGCCACAACTTGGTTGTAGTACTCATCCACAATTTGATCACCTTGTTCAAGTCCAAAATATTGTTTACACACTTCATAAATCCGAGTGATATTCCCAGTTCCAGAGTACATGTGACTAAGATGATCCCAAATGTCCTTGGCACTAGGCAAGTAGATGCATGAAGATCCAATGTGAGACTCAATACTATTCAACATAAGAGAGATAATTTGATTATCTTCTTGTTCCCAAAGGCTAGGAGGATACTCTGTAGGCATACCCGAGGTTAAGTGAAGAAACAAACCCTTGCCTTTGAGAAAAACTTCAACAGACCTTGCCCAATAAATATAATTCTTTCCATTGAGCTTCACAAGAGTCATAGGGGCATTAACAAAGGAAGTTTCAAGTTTAGAGGCCATAATCTCAACAACAAAGAAGCCAGACTCCACAGAAATACAAACAAAAGGAGCAACTGTAACAACCACTTAAAGGGAATGAAAAGAAAAAAAAAACAAAACCAGAAACTCGGGCGGAGGCTCGCCGGAGACTGGCCGGAGACTCGCCGGAGACCGTCGAAACTCGTCGGGGACAGGCAGACCACGCCGGAAATCCCACTGGAAAGACCAAAACCAGAAGCTAAACCAAACAGGGACCTGCGCCGGAGACTTACCGGAGGCTCGCCGGAAATACACGGAAACACGCCGGCGTCTGACAGACCTCACCGGTGATACCAAAAAACACGGCGACAGACCCAATCAACTACCACAGAACACGCCGGCAAACCACCACAGACCCAATCGACGACCACACTGCAACGACGACCCAGTTTCTGCCAATCATCACTGTAACCTGCCGGCAGCCATATACGTCACCAACAACCATAGACTAGACCGGAAATACACCACAAACCACGTCGGCAACCATCTATCCCCAATTACTATTTGTGGGCATGAAGCCCACGTCTCACAGTTCTACGCTCAGTAGAATAAAACTAGAATTTGGGTAAAAAAAAAATATATTAATAAAGAAGAGAGGAAGAAGCGGGGTGGGAGAGTTATGGCTCTGATACCATGTTAGAGGGATTTAGGGTTTGCATGGAAAGAGAAGAAAGAAGAGGCTGTATGTTTTTTTTAACGTAGCCTTCTCCTCTCATACTTCATATATATAACTAAGGTAACATTGAGTACAAAGACCAAAATACCCCATATAATATATTAACCCTAATATGCTCATCTAAATGTGGCAAAGGCGCCAATATTGAAATCCTAAAGATACATGATTAGGGCTTTAATTGAGCCCTAACTAAAGTATTAGCTACACATAATTTGGATGTAAATCATCCCCATAAAAAGAAAATAAAAAGGAAAAGAAGAAAAACCAAAAAACCCTTCTAGCCTTCAAATCTTCTCTCAAAGCTTGTGTTTGCTTCCCTCTCTTCTCTCCCTCATTTGGATGAATTGAGGGTTTATTTATAGAGTTTGGAACAGCCCTAGACGTTCTTGTGCAACATAACAACTCAAAAATTGAGTTGGAGTTGGATTCTAGACTTTTAAACAGTGCAAAACTCTGTCAAACCGTGTTCTCTACTGCCCAGAATATGACTGCACTCAATCGTAGGAGGGGTGCTCGATCACATTACTGCGATCAATCCCACTAGTTTGGGCCCTCAAGGACATGACTGCACTCGATCCTGGCTGCTTGTGCGCTCGAGCTTAATTTGGCATGCGCTCGATCCCTCGTCTCCAGCTTTTCCCGAAAATGTCTTTTAAGTCTAAAACTTGCCGGAAACGCTTGCTTTTCTTTAAAATCCTAAAAATGCAAGAAAAAAAAAGATACCCACACACACAGAACATCAACTTAGAACAAAACTAAGAGATTAACATATATGAATTAAGGGGCTAGAATGTGTAACATTCAGCACTTATCAACTACATGAAGAGCGGGACGTCCTATAAATTGTGTAGTAGGATTATAAAGGTATAAGTTTTCCTATTCTTTATTGTTAGAGGTTTGGTTGCCCTTGATAGGTTTTTCCTTTTTAAGGTTTTCCTCTTTGTCAACAAAAAATTGTGTTGTAGGTTTATTGATAACATTATTATTGTGTTGGGATTAAACTGTATTAAATATTTATTTTTTTGTATGGTCTATGTTGTGTTATTTTTTCCCCTGTGTGCATGGGGTATGAACCTTAGGTTATTAGAAACGCTACCTTTTAGTCTCGAAACCACAAAGATAGCCATAGGCCCATGCCTGATCCCTAATCTGTAATACCCCGAAAATAAATTAGGGTTAAGTACACTCTAATTATGATGCTAGGGTCGGTTCTCATTTGATAAAGTGTAAGAAGTTGGACTCTTTAAGAATTTATTGCTGCACCGAATGTTCAACAATGGTACCGAGAAAGCATTGGAAACACCATCTGAAGAGGGAAATCTTATATTTTGAACCCCAAGAAGGCACCCAAAGATATTTGAATGGTTGCCATGACGTTCTTCTCGGAAAGTGCTTTTTGGAATGGGGTCGCATGCGCAATTCCAAAACCCGTAGCAAGAGTTATGCCTGTTTTACTAAACACTGTGCAGTCGGTCAAACTGCTGAAAGGTCAACGGTGAATGTTCGCTAGTGCTGGTGGAGAACATTTGATTAGTAGAGAACATTCGCTGGTTTTGGCAGTTCATATAGACATGCTTTTCATGCGTAAGTCCAAAACTACACCGAACATTCACTAGGGACCACCCGAACGTTCGCTGACCAATTTTTAGACACTGGATAATGGTCAAACGCCTAAAAAAAGCTATGCACAATACCCAAACATTCGCTACTTTGCCGAACTGTCATAGCAGTGCCCATAGCTTTTGCTACCCTATAAATACCCCTCCCCACTCGACCTTTATTCTACCCATGTTGCCCTCTAGAACATCTGCTTAACTGATTTTGTGAGTTGTGAGAGTTCTTGGAGGATATTGAGAGATTTCTTGAAGGTTTTGTTTCAAGGAGATAATCTTCTAAGATTAGCTTGTTTCTTACTTAGTTGTTATATTGTTTAAGCGCTTTTCATAATTAGCTTAGTTGGTAGTTTTGAGCTTCTAGTTATGTTATTGCCCTTAAGCTTGGGTTAGCATTTCATTTTTGTTGGACGTGTTTTATTATGCACAAAGATGTTATTTTGGGCTAGAAATATGTTAGGAATCTTGTTGTAGCCTTACAACTTGCTTAGGAGTGATTCAAAGGCTATTTGGTTTGAAATAGGTTTCTTGGAGAACGTTCGCACTTTCTGGCCGAATATTCACTAGGTTGGCAAAACGAGCAGAAACTCAGATTAGGCACTTTTAGGTTTAGGACTCATTTTAGCTTGGGTTTAGAACTAGTGATAAATCATTTTTCAGTATTCGAGGTTATGGAGCCTCAAGAAGATTTTATGGAGGAGCCTTACGACTCGGGTGAGTACAAACTCACATGAATACTTGTTACTTTTTTCGCATTGCACGACTATTTTATATATATCAAACATGCATATTTACAACTCTCATGAAATACATTTTGGACTACTGTGAACTCTACTTTGTGAAAACGTATGAGTAAAAAGATAATCAAATGATGAGACTTGTAAAATCATGCAAATAAAAGACGGATAAGATTAATTGCATCGTATGTCATGGTACATCGGTATGTGCGGGATAACGGCCATGGGCTTACTATACAATTTAACCCTATGGTCAAATGTGTGTATATTTATATGGGCCTTGGATCCAATGGTTATTCGTGATTGGCGCAGCCTTGTTTGATTGGTTGATAACTATAGGACAGACATCATTAGTAGCGTGGGCCACCCGAGGTCGAATTCAGCCGAGCTGCTAGTGATGGACGGTAGCATACAATATCCAGAACACTGATATTGTATTACAAGTCCCTTAGGACAACGTCAACCCTGCCGAGAATAGGTAATATATCGGGTAGACCATACAGTTTAAACATTGACATAATTCTCATATTACTGGATATATTATATCTGTATTGCATCCATGATAAACTGTCACCTCATAATGCTGCATGTGCTTTATAAATAACAGAGTTCACCATTTAATGACGGGTACATCATGTGCATTTTTACTCACTAAGTCGTCGGACTTACCCTTGTATTATTTTCATCTTTTTCGCCCATACATATATTTGTGTTGTTATCGATAGTTTAGCAGAAAATAAATACTACGATGCATCCAGTTATTGTGGAGGACTTGATCGGAGTGACGCTTAATGGCTTATTGTGAGATTAGGCGGGTGCTCATGGTAACTAGTACTTTTGGTTGATGTTGTATACTTAAGAGTCTTGATGCATGCTTCTACATTAAGGTATAGCATGGGTCCCTTGTAACAATAATGTGTATAGTATAGTATTTCAGCTATTGTGATGATCCTTGGTAGATGCTCTTGTTATAATGATTAATGTTTATAAAATTTTAATGCTTTCTACTGCTCAGTATCCTCTCTTTTTAAGGAGTAGAAATCTCTGAGTCTTGTTCCTCACAGAATAAAGGTGGGAGACGAACCGTGTAGTTAATTAATTTCCAAGGCGTTTCATAATCAAATAAGTTTTCTTGAGGTCCCAGCAGCATCAAATCCCAAAGGACTTATTGGCATTTTAGGACCTACACTCTGCCTCTAAGCTTGCCTGGTTGGGTGCCCTAGTTCCTCGAGAAGAATCTCGGTGATAGTAGCCTGAACATTCTACTCCCTCTCGATATTTGGGAACCCCTGTTTGGCGCCTTAACAAATGTTTCTCTAGGCTCAGGAGGGACTTCTTCAGTAGCAACTTGAAGATTTTGATCCCTTTCTCAGTACTAGATTTGCATTCGAAAGGCCTCAATGGGTGGTACAGTTTCCACATTGATGGAGAAGATCTATTTGGACCTTCGACATCTACCTCGGCATGGGCTCATATTGGGACAAGTCGATAGAGCCCATTGCAATTTCCACAGTCAGGGCCTCAACAAAGGGTCCTATGCTGTTTGAAAGTATCCATAACCATGCCCTTAATGAGACCCTAGAAGTCCTATCAGTTCCCCAGAAGCCTCCAACTTCCTCTTACTAGAGCAAACTAAAGGTTCACAATCGAACTCACTGGTTGTCTTGTGTCCCATGCTAGTAGGAACCGTTGAGATATGGGTTTGGACTTGATGGAACATGAACATTGGGTCTCAAGATTAGAGAAGCCTTAGCCCTGCGTGCAAACCCTTCTTCCATCACATCCTCAAAGAACTATCATAAATGTCAAGACAAAATTTGGGCAAGGCATTTATATAATCTGGAAAATAATAATAATTATTATTATTATTATCATTACCCTCATCAATCCTAGTACAATTAATTCTTATTACACTTTTTGACACATTACCTAAAGGAATTGTGGGGTAACTATTGGGAATTAGGGCCAGGGATTAACCCAGAAAGCCCATTCCACAGACACAACATGTCGGCCATATAGTGTCGTGTGGAGCAAGGGATACACTTCAACAACAAATCAAATAGCATCAAATCCCCAATTACCACGTAAGATCTCAAATCTGGGTGAATCATGAAAACCCTACAATGAAGCCTAAATCTCGTGATATGGGGAGATCAATCATGGCTCTAATTGCTAGGTAAAACAAGACTCTAATTGCCAAAACGACAACTATAAAATTGGTCCTCCAACCAGGTATGAGGGACTTCCCTTCGGAAAACTCTTGGTTATACACTAATTCACAGTTTTCTCTCAAAGAATACATTGCTAACTTAGACAAACTATCTCTCACGGGCACATGCCGACAAGCTTTTTTGCTTACATATTCTTATTTTTGTAAGTTACATCATCTCGGTGCTCATTATCCGGAAAACTATCCCATCATGTGATATTGTGATCATGGAAGGGTTTGTGCCATTCAATGCCATTCACAGGTATATCTTTGCCATGGTTCATATTATTATCATTCTTGGGTATTCATATATAAAGTTTGGCCCAAAATTATATTAGGATAGTTTTGAATTTACCAAGTTCATATCTTTTATTATTATTGTTGGGAATAAAATCACACTACAAGCCCATTAGATTTTGAGCCTTAGGGCCAATGACAGGCCCACATGGCTATTAATTGAATAGCAGGCGATACAATCCAAGTGGAGTTCTATTGGAATAATCTGGGTCAAGAAGTCATACTCAAAGTCTAAATTAGAGTAGGAGTCCAAGTCCAATTCCAACTCTTAGGACTCCCAAATCAACTCAAATAAGAAGAACTAGTCCAAGTCTACCTCAACTCTTCAGCCTATAAATAGGCCACTACACAAGGTACAAACAGATCTTATACTCTCTCAAACTCTCATACTATAGAATACGGAATAGGACTCAATTAGTCTCCATTGAGCAGATTGAATTATTGTGCATTGAAGCATAATTTTTCTCCTGGAAACTGACTTAAGTATTGGAGTTTCCCGGCATAGACGCCGGTGGACGACGTATTGCAAATCAAGAACGCCCTGAATAACGCGTAGTTCACACCATACTAGAAACAGTTAAACAGAAAATTGTTCTAACAATTATTATTATTATTATTATTGGAAATATTATTTTCCTTGTCAATATGGCCCTAGAAGGTGGCAAACGATGAAAGGTTTGTTGTAATGTTACAAATATTGGTTTTATTTACCTATTAATTTTTGACCATTCAACATAAAATATATTCATGAGTTTTGACCGTTGGGTAATAAAACCTTTTACAAGTTTTTTAACTGTTGGTTTTAATTCCTTTACCCGTTGGTTTTCTTAAATTAAAAAGCATTTGTCTTCAATATTTACAAGTTCTTTTAGCTGCAGGCTTTAATTCTTTACCGTTGGTTTTCTTAGATTAAAACCCATTTGTCTTCAAGTTTTGTTGACCGTTTGATGATTTGTTGACCGTTTATCTTAAATATGTTGACCGTTGGTTTTATACATTGATCTCATGACCGTTTGTTCTTTAATACATAGATTGCATAATAATGTGTTTTAAAAGAAAAAAGTTTCCCCATGTCTATATAAGCAAGTCTTCAACTTTGACAAAAAATATTACTTTTTAGTGAGATTTCATTTTCATGCTCCAGAATTTTTTCTTTGTTACCAAAGAGAAAAATTAGAGTTATTTGCTACTCAATTTTTCATCCTCTTCAATTTGAGAAAGGGTTGTTCATTTGATCTTCGTTACTTGAAAGTGCGTTCTTAACAAAGGTAGACGCTATAGTCTAATCTTGGGAGGTTGCGTGTCAAGAGATCCGATCGAACCGAGTTATACACTCCGGGAGGCACGAAATCAACCTTTAAGGACAACGCTCTTTTGTGATTCTATAGCTTTGTGAGATTTTTCCTTGCTCTATTTTTTTATTTATTGTATTATATTTATCTTATTGTTAATTGTTTGGATTAATATTATTTAGCATCAATAAGAATTTTTGCACCATCCTTTAATTTTACAACAATCTTAAAGGTTGATTATGGATGCACAAATTCTTGCTGCTGCTAAAGTTCTTCCAGATGCTACAAAAATTGAATCTTTTGATGGAAATAATTTTAAACGTTGACATCAAAAGGTTCTTGCAGTTTTAGACTTTACAAAAATCTCTAGTGCTCTAACTGAGCCTAGACCGGATGAGGAATCTGAAGAACAATCCAAAGAATTAGAAAATGGCTAATACATTATGTGTGAATACTATATTGAATTCTTTATCTAATGAATTGTTTGATGTTTATTGCCATTTTACTATTGCTAGAGATTTATGGGATGAATTAGTTGGTAGATATGTGATTGAGGATGAGGGTACTAAGAAATTTGATGCAAGCAATTTCTTACATTTTCAAATGACTGATGAAAAGAGTATTACTTCTCAAATTCATGAGTTTTATAACATAGTTGTTGAATTAACCAAAGAGGGTAATGGTTTACCCAAAAGTTTTATGACCCAGTGTCTTGTTGAAAAATTACCCGACTCTTGGAAGGAGTATAAACTCCATTTCAAACGAAAGAAGACTTTCATGAGTCTTCAACAAACCATAGTGCATATTAAAATAGAAGAAAGGAATAGGTCTTTGGAAAAGGTTAACAAAGCTAAGGAAATTATTTCCAAAGCTAATTTAGTAGAAGAGAGATCTATTAGGCCTCCACAACACTACAAGAAATTTGACCATAAGCCCAAAAGAAAACCTTGGAATGATAAGAAAAGATTCAACACATCTCATTCTCTAATACAAAAGAAAAAGGTCATTTGTTTTGCTTGTGGCAAAGCAGGTCATTATGCTACGGCATGTAAGCAGAGGACCACCAACAACTACAAAGGATCAATATCAAAAAACAAGGCAAATGTGACGGAAGTGGAAGAGATCATTACAGCTGTCGTATCTGAAGCTAACATGACCACGGAAGTAAAAGGATGGGTGATTGATTCCGCATCTACTAGGCACATTTGTGGAAATAAAGAAGACTTATCGTCCTACACACCAATAAAGGAAAATACTGAGCGGGTAATTGTTGGAGACAATAGATCTGTGCATGTGGTAGGCAAAGGGAAAGCTCTCTTAAAGCTAACTTCAGGTAAAACCCTTTCACTCTCCGATGTTCTACATGTTCCTCATTTCTGACACAATCTTGTTTCAGTACACCTGCTTGGTAAGGTAGGACTTAAGGTTTTATTTGATGGTGCATTGTTACCTTAACTAAGCATGATGCATTTGTTGGTAAAGGCTATGAAGATCAAGGTCTTTTTGTATTAAATGTTGCTAATATTATTAATGAAAATTCATCTTCTTGTGCTTACTTGGTTGATTCTATTAATATTTGGCATGGTAGACTTGGACATGTAAATCTTGGGTACATCAAGAAAATGAAAGAAACTGGAATTATTAATTCACTAAGTGAAACCAATATGGATAAATGTGAAGTATGTGCTGAGGCTAAAATCACTAAAAAGCCTTGTAAATCTATTACAAGAGAAACTGAACTTCTTGGGTTAATACATAGTGATTTGGGTGATTTAAAGCACACAATGACTAGAGGTGGTAAAAAATATTATGTGATATTTGTTGATGATTACTCTAGATTTACTAAACTTTATTTATTAAGATCCAAAGATGAAGCCTTAGAAATGTTCATAAAATACAAAATTGAAATTAAAAATCAAAAGAATAAAAGGATTAAAAGACTAAGGACCGATAGGGTGGTGAATATGAGTCTAATCCTTTTAAGGAATTTTGTGAACAAAATGGCATAATACATGAAGTTACACCTCCTTATTCACCGGAATCTAATGGAGTAGCCAAAAGAAAGAATAGAACTTTGAAAGAAATGATGAATGCTATGCTTGTTAGTTCCGGGCTACCCACTAACATGTGGGGGAAAGCCATTCTTTCGGCTTGTCACATTCAAAATAAAGTGCCTCATAAGAAAACCGGTAAAACTCCTTACGAACTTTGGGAAGGTCGTAAGCCTAGTTTGAAATACCTCAAAGTGTGGGGGTGTTTGGCAAAGGTTATGCTACCCGAGCCTAAAAAGAGGAAACTTGGCTCTAGAACTTGTGATTGTGTTTTTATTGGTTATGCTTGCAATAGTTCATGTTATAGATTTCTTGTTATTAAGAGTGATGTTTTAGATTACAATACTATTATTGAATCTGAAAATGCTATTTTCTTTGAGAATGTGTTTCCTTTGAAAAATAAGGAAAAATTATTGCATGAACCTTCTTTTACTTCTAATGAAATTGTTGATGATGTGCAAGAATTGAGGAGGAGCAAGCGAGCTAGAACGGAAAGGAATTTCGGTAATGATTTTATTACTTATATTATTGATGATGATCCGATATGTTATAATGAAGCAATCAAATCTATTGATGCACCTTTTTGGTTAGAAGCTATTAATAATGAATTAGATTCAATTATGTCTAACCATACATGGGAACTTGTTGAGTTACCTCCTAAGACCAAACCAATTGGTTGTAAGTGGGTGTTCAAGAAGAAACTCAAACCGGATGGTACAATAGATAAATACAAGGCACGCTTGGTGGCTAAAGGCTACAAGCAAAAGCAAAATATTGATTATTTTGACACTTATTCTCCGGTTACTAGAATTGCATCTATTAGAATATTGTTTGCTATTGCTTCTATTTATAAACTTGTGGTACATCAAATGGATGTCAAGACTGCCTTTTTAAATGGTGATTTAGAAGAAGAAATTTATATGGGGCAACCCGAGGGACTTGTAATCCCCGGTCAAGAACACAAAGTTTGTAAATTGGTGAAATCTTTGTATGGATTAAAACAAGCTCCTAAACAATGGCATGAAAAATTTGACAAAGTGATGTTGTCTAATGCTTATTCTATTAATGGTGAAGATAAATGCATTTATAGCAAGTTTAGTAATAATGAAGGTGTCATTATTTGTTTATATGTTGATGATTTGCTTATTTTTGGAACCAACATGAATGTTGTGCATGAAGCTAAAAGATTTCTTTCATCTAATTTTGATATGAAAGACATGGGTGAAGCTAATGTTATATTGGGCATTAAAGTTCTTAAAGATAATAATTGTATTACTTTATCTCAGTCACATTATGTTGAAAAGATGCTAAAAAGATTTGAGCACTTTGATTATTCACCTATGTCTACACCATATGATTCTAAAATACATTTGGTTAAGAATCATGGTGATAGTGTTTTACAAGAGAAATATGCACAAATCATTGGTAGTTTAATGTTCTTGACAAACTGTACACGCCCTGATATTGCATATGCTGTCGGTAGATTGAGTAGATATACTCATAATCCTAGTGTTGAGCATTGGGATGCAATCTCTAGATTGTTGAGATATTTAAAGGGCACAATTAATTATGGTTTATCATATTATGGTTTTCCTGCTATATTAGAAGGGTATTGTGATGCTAACTAGATTTCTGATTCAGATGAACTAAAGCCTACCAGTGGCTATTTATTCACATTTGCAGGAGGAGCTATATCTTGGAAGTCCTCCAAACAAACTTGCATAGCAAGTCCACAATGGAGGCAAAGTTAGTTGCCTTGGAGAAGGCTGGAACTGAAGCTGAATGGCTAAGGAGCCTTTTGATTGATTTGCCTTTATATGCTAACCCAGTTCCACCTGTTTGTATTCATTGTGATTGCCAGGCTGCCATAGCTCGAGCCAAGAGCAAGATCTATAATGGGAAAAGTCGACATATCCGATTAAGGCACAATATTGTGAGGCAGCTTATTGAGACCGGTGTAATATCCATGGATTTTGTGAGGTCAGAAAGGAATTTGGCAGATCCTTTGACCAAGCCACTAGCAAGAAGGCTGGTGAGTGAAACATTGAGGGGAATAGGACTGATACCCAAATGATGACACTGTGATGGATACCCAACCTTTGTGATTGGAGATCCCATGAATGAGGTTTAATGGGAAACGAAGTCACAAGTGATCATGGTGTGGTACTGTCATTCTATGTTATTTCACTATCTTGTTGATAAGATTGTTGATGAGTCCATCCCTATGGTGTAAGACAGTACAAAGATGCAGGGTGATTAAGGATGAGTTTAAAACTCTTAATGGTTCCATAGTCCCTACCTGTTGGAATGGGGTGTTACCTGCACACACTCTTGATGGATACCACCTATGTGAGTGTGAAGGTGGTGCCGCTTCCTATGAGACTTGGGTAGGTCTCTAGAGCACTCATGAAACCCAGTGGCGCATGGCCTGTATAAGGCGCCAACCCGCAGAACAACCCAATTTTTTATTTTTTGTTAATTCTTATTTATTTATTAATTTTCTTTTGGAGAAAGTTATGTGGGTGATAAGTTTGCTTACTTTATGAATTTGGTTAAAAGAGTCTAACTCTACCACAGTTCATTAAGTTCCTACTTATTTATCCTAGTTGTGGTTAAAACTTTCGGGTACCACATCGATGCATGCTTTCAATCTCCTTCTATTCTAATATTTGTAATATCTAGGGGATTGCTGTAATGTTACAAATATTGGTTTTATTTACCTATTAATTTTTGACCATTCAACATAAAATATATTCATGAGTTTTGACCGTTGGGTAATAAAACCTTTTACAAGTTTTTTAACTGTTGGTTTTAATTCCTTTACCCATTGGTTTTCTTAAATTAAAAAGCATTTGTCTTCAATATTTACAAGTTCTTTTAGCTGCAGGCTTTAATTCTTTACCGTTGGTTTTCTTAGATTAAAACCCATTTGTCTTCAAGCTTTGTTGACCGTTTGATGATTTGTTGACCGTTTATCTTAAATATGTTGACTGTTGGTTTTATACATTGATCTGATGACCGTTTGTTCTTTAATACATAGATTGCATAATAATGTGTTTTAAAAGAAAAAAGTTTCCCCATGTCTATATAAGCAAGTCTTCAACTTTGACAAAAAATATTATCAAAAAATATTACTTTTTAGTGAGATTTCATTTTCATGCTCCAGAATTTTTTCTTTGTTACCAAAGAGAAAAATTAGAGTTATTTGCTACTCAATTTTTCATCCTCTTCAATTTGAGAAAGGGTTGTTCATTTGATCTTCGTTACTTGAAAGTGCGTTCTTAACAAATGTAGACGCTATAGTCTAATCCTGGGAGGTTGCGTGTCAAGAGATCCGATCGCACCGAGTTATACACTCCGGGAGGCACGAAATCAACCTTTAAGGACAACGCTCTTGCGTGATTCTATAGCTTTGTGAGATTTTTCCTTGCTCTATTTTTTTATTTATTGTATTATATTTATTTTATTGTTAATTGTTTGGATTAATATTATTTAGCATCAATAAGAATTTTTGCACCATCCATTTAATTTTACAACAAGGTTAAGGTGGTAAGACTGAGGGAAAAATGAAAGGTTAGGGTACGTACGTGGACAAGAGGTACAATTGAGGATAAAAGGCAAATTGATCGGATACGATCAATTTATATTTTTTTTTTCTAAAAACTTATTTGTTTCTATTCCAGTTTCTATTCTCTTTTTCTAACAATTTATAAGAAGAAAATGAGATGGGGCCAGAAGGAAAATTCCCCTTTATTTCCTTTGCTCCCTTTATTCTAACATGAACTCTACCTTTTCTTTCTTTCATTTTCTTTCATTCCACATTTTTAGTTTATTAAGCACTTACTCTACGTTTGGATCTTGAGAAAGAAAAGAAAGACAAGTGGAAATCAGTGGGGTCTAACCTTTGTCACTATTTCAATATAATTTTGAGGAAGGGAGAGGAGGGTACAGACAGTAACCCCTCAAAGCCCCTTTTATTATTATTATTATTATTATTATTAAGAAAAACTTAAGAAAACCATTTGTTTTGACATTATTTTTCAAAGTTTAAAAACACTCAATTAAGGGTATCGAACTTTCAATTTATTTCAATTATCATTTTTTCCATTAATATTGCAAATATCTTTTTTTATATATAAATAAATAAATTCTTGAATCTTTAACATTTTTTTTTCTATATAATAAAAAACATGAGTATTTTGAAAATTTTGACAAGATTTAATGAAAAATTCTAACGAAATTTGGTAATTGAAAGAAATTGAAAGTTTGATACCCTTAATTGAAAGAGTTTTTGAACTTTAAGAGTACTTTCAAAACGCATAGAAGAGTTTTGTGAAGTTTCTCATTTGTTTTAATTCTCTCAAATTGTGGCATTTGACAAGAGATATAATACTAAATTTAATGATTATTTATAATTTGTTGAGCCAAATGCCATTATATGCTCTTAAACCTCCTAAATCCTATCGAATCGCTCATCAAGAAAAAAAAAAAATTAAAAAAAAAAAATTAAAAATTAAAAATTAAAAATTAAAATTAAAATTAAAAATTAAAATCTTGAGGGGATATCATTAACTATGAGGTATAGTTTTGTGTAGATAATGGACCTATAAAAGATTGATGTGAGATTAGGTGATATTGAGGGAAGAGAATGAAAGGCATGATGAGAAAAAGTGAGAAACTCATAACACTTTTGGGTGGGAATGTGAGGGAAAACGAAAAGAAAGCAAGAGATGGGAATGAATGTGGTGACCAAAAATCCCAGTCACACCTGACTCAAAAAGTGGAGGAATAGATTGATTTTTGGGGAGGTGAAAAGAAAGCATAGCGTGCAACTTTATACAATAAATGTGCCCAGACACGCATCCTTTCATTTCATTTCATATTTTTTTTTTTTTGGCTGCCTCTCTCTCTCTCTCTCTCTCCCTCTCAAATATCAGTATTCAGTAATCACAAGTCACGACTACCTTTTGCTTTTCTTTTTCCCAATCCAATTCCCCATTCTTTTTTAACGTACTCCCTCATATAAACATTCCATTTCCTTTTCCTCGGGGACTGCCATTTCTTTTCTTTTCTTTTCTTTTTTCTTGGAATTGGAGCTATGACATTCTCCAAGCTTCTGCAGCGCGTGGTTTACACTGACAAATAAAAAATAAAAATCATTTAGTGGAAGTTCAACGGGAGGTCGTTTCGATGTTTAAGTTAGTGAATGGCTTAGAAAAAAAAGTAAGCAAAGCGAGAGTAAAAGTGATCGACAAATGGAATGATTGTAGTCATGTAGCTTTCAATGATCTATCCCATTTTCCTTTTTATAGTGTTTTTCACACACAATAATACGATTGACAGAGAGGCTTAGGGCTAACAGAATTTGATGTTATGGCCTTCACTCTTTGAGCTCACTTTTCCCTTTTTTTATTTAATTATAACGAAATGTTAGTAATATAGGCGGCAAATGTTATAATATTGTAGATGCAGCTTTTCTTTATACCCACTACATACACCTACTCATTCATGATAATTCTAGTTTGGTTGACCTAATCGAGTTAGGTCTGGCCGGCCTAGATTAGCTCAAGCTAGGTCTGCGAAACCTGGGTGACATTCGGTCGGCTTATAGGATGGACTTGGCTAATTAAGGTCGTACCGAAGGTAGGCTGATTTAATAATTAGGGAAGGCCTACTCTTACCGGAGGTTTATTATATGGTACACCACAAAGTACAACTAAAGATGTAAGGGACATATGTTCAAAATAATCTTACACTTCATTAAAATCATTGATTAACTAATTGATGATAATGTTGTAGAAAGTTGTAGTAATAAAAGATAGAAAAAATTAGGGTTAAATACTCGTTTACCCCCTAGGGTTTTAAGACTTTATTTTTTTCTCTTTAAGGTTTCATTTTTATCATAAAAGGTGACTGTGATTTTCATAAAAACCAAGATGGTACTTCCGTTAAAATTCTGTCCAAAACTTTAATGGATACCCTGTTAGCACCAATCAAATGTTGTTACGTGTCATATAATTAATTTTTTTAAAATAATATTTTTAAAAAAGATTAAAAAAAAAAAAAATTTAAATAAAAAATAAAAAAAATTTGAGGTTGGCTACGCTGGCCACCCCCTTTGGCCATGGGGGTCGGCCAGGCCACCCCCATCTGACCAGTTTGGAGTGGCGAGCCACCCCCAAGGCCGGATGGGGGTCGCTGGGCCACCCCCAAGGAACCCAAGGGGTAGTAGGGGACTATGTTCGAGTTCACTCATCCAGTCGCGGTGTTCAGGTCGGAGGCCAGCTCTGGAATCTCGCTGTTGGCAGAACCGATGACGATTCTGAAACCAGTTCCAACGAGGGCCTTGATTATAGCATCGTCAGCGCCATAGAGCCGAACTTTTCCATTGGATGTGGACTTGAGGAGGTTCGCAGTTGCTGCCAGCGGTGGAAGGTTGATGGAAACTTGGATGGAATTCACACCAATGAATAATTGAGATTTTGTAAGACAAACAAGCAGGATTAGAGCGTATGAACCATTCAACTTGGACACTGGTCTCTGCCACTTAGAATAACCCTTGGGCACCTTGGGGTGGCCCAGCCACCCCCATCCGACCGTGGGGTGCCTCATCACCCCCAAACCGGCTAGATGGGGTGGCCAAGCCACCCCCATGGCCCTCAGCCACCCCCAAATGGCGTAGCCACCCCCTTTTTATAATATATATATATATATAGAAAAATTCATTATATGACACATGGCGACATTTGATTGGTGTTGACATGGCGTTCCGTTAAGTTTTGGACGGAATTTTAATAGAAGTACCATCTTAGTCTTTACGAAAATCATAGGTACCTCCTAGGATAAAAATGAAATCCTAAGGGGGAAAAATAATGTCTTGAAACTCTAGGGGTAAAAGAGTATTTAACCTAAAAAATTTCATTATCCCTTTCAATCAAACATTTAATTTAGAAATATGTTTCCTAAATAATGTACCCTACTGATTTGAAATTTCTAAAAATATTCTGCATAAGATAAAAATTTTCGAAAGAAAATTGAAAGAAGACAAAAAAAATAATAAATAAATAAATAAAAATTTCAAAAATAAAAGGCATCAGTTTACTCTATTATTTTTATTTTTATTTTTAATTTTTTTTTAGGGGGAGGAAGGAGGACATTGCAACTCCAATATTACATTGTTGTGGTACAATAATCAAATTTATAGATTTTGGATAACAGATTGAGTGACTAAATGTAATTTCCTCTAAAAGATAAGCATCTGACCATTTGTAGTATACTAAAACATATTAATTTTTTAGTTCTAAACTCTTAATTCAAATTAGTAACATATCCATACTTATTTTAGTTATAATTAATTTACTTAAATGTTTTATACCTAATTTTGCAATGCATTTATAAAAACATGAATCTAGTTTTTTGTATTGTTTTATATATATATATACACGTGAAATATATGTGTTTGACATTGAGATTTTTAGGGACAAAAAGTATGATCTTAAATCAAATTGCACAAATTTATCGTTTGAAAGTGCATTTCAAAAAAAAAATTACAATTTGAAAACATAGAAAAATATGTATTTTTAAATTATTCGAGTGTTTTTTTAAAATCACATAATTTTAAAAGGTTAAACTGTAATTTTAAAAATGACAAATTGTAGTTTTAAAGGATAAATTGTAATTTTACCAAAAATTTAATTATATTTATAAAAATTATATTTTCAAATCGCACTTTTTAAAACAACAAACTCTATACAGATTTCATATATATATATATATATATATATATATATTATCCTCCCGTACTTGATAAACCTTTCTCTTTTCCACGTAACTATTGTACTAACTTATTCCAAAACGAAAGTCATCATTAACAAAAATATTCTTTAAGTAAATTATGATACGAGGATATTACATTTATTGTGGGGTTCTGCAATTATTCAGACCTTTTCCGTCGTCTAAATGATTAAATTACACTTGTTTGTTTATTGTGTTTTGCAATAATCAGCTGACACCCTTCATCTGATTGCCATCACGTTAAATCATTCTCTGAATCATTTCCTCATGACAAGTCTAAAAGGTAAATAAATTTGTAATTTCGTCTTTTTCATTTCATTACAAATTATAAATTTACTCCTAATCATATCCTCATGACATGCATGGCATAGCTGCAAATATGAATATATATATTTTTTATTTCTTTATAAATGTTTAAAAAGTAGATAAATAATCATTTCCTCATGACAAGTCTTAGGCTATGTTTGCAAAGGGCCGGATCGGACTCAAAAACTCAAAAAATTCTTCTCAAAATTAATCTAAACATTTTTACTTTTTACATCACATAAATCACTTTTTATTACTATTCAAATAAAAAAATTATTATAAAACAAACTCTTTCACTTTTTTACACAAAATATTCTTACATTTTTCTCTCATATCAGTCAAATCTGCTATAATACCATTTCACTCCCTTTTTTTCTTTCCATTGCCAAACACAACCTAAATCATATTCTAAATTATTTTTCTTTTCGTCTTCCTTTATTTCATTACTCCTAATCCTTTGTCTATTGGTTTTATCACTCTTTTATTTCTTTCATATTTTATATTTTATTCTTTTTATCAACTACCAGCTGGAATCCCCCTTTTTTTAAAAAAAAAAAAAAAAACTGAACAACCAATCTTTTGTAAAGGAATTAGAAGACAATATTTAAACAATAAAAGACAATGAGATTGATAAATAGATTTATAATCAAATATGTAATACAACCATTTCTAATGAAAAACACGACAAATAATTAGAAAAATTTGAGATAAGAGTAGAAAGTGTAGATCTTGATAAAATATCAAATTATATCTTTAGAAATATTTATGATCGAAGTCAAAAGAAAAATATTGATATAAAAAAATCTATTTATACAAAGAGGTCCAATTAGAGATAATAATCTAAATTTTCCTAAGGATGAAAGTAATAGACATTTCTATTATTCTATATAACATATTACATTCAAAAATTACTAAATGGAGAAAACATGATGGAATTAAATGATCACTAGTGTATTGAAAGACTTGGATAAAGTTTTTTATTTTTTTTTTTATGTTTTTTTATTATAAATTATTTAGTCCTCGTTTTAGCCACACCACACCGATGCCTCCCTCGGGACTGCTGTGGAGTCTAGATCTTGGCCCTCGTTCTTTAGATGCATTTCCCACCGTCAGTCTCGGCCAGCCACACATCTCTCCTCCATCAAACCACAAAAAGCACAAGAGACTAAAACTTACAAAAACCAATCAGAAATCATCGGCGATTATCATTCATTGGCATCTACCTAGTTGTCGTTTCAGTTGCTTACTAATGGGTTCCGTCCCCATGGCTTTACTTTAGTTACCGTTTTATGAAGCCATTCAAGAGACCATGTCATTTTTTTTTACTCATTTCTTATTATTCAGTTGTATTTTTTGCACTATATATGTTTTTCATTGGGTTGTTGAGAGCCAATGCCTTCGTCGGTATTTTGATCCATTTAACCTTTTTTTTTCCCAATTTTTTGCTTAGGAAAAGAGCGAAAAAAAAAACAATTATCTAGGAGAAGCCAACAGGTAGTGAAGTACAGAGATTGGAAAATTTTCAGTAATAAACTTAAAAGTCATGAAATAAATAATGAACATATTACTGACACGAATAATTTGATTTATTTAACTGATAATTAAAAATATATTTTTTAAATTATTTATTTAATATAAAATTTAGTATATTATTATATTAAAATTAAAAATACCCCTTTTAAACATTTTGCCTTATACCTCAAATTGCACTCAGCCGTCTTTGAATAATGTTGTTGTTTTTTTTTTTTTTTTTTTTTTAATTAAAAAAATTATTTATTTATATAGGTATAAGAATCAAAACCTAAGATTCCATCCATCCCACCCTAAAAATTCCTTAACCCTTTGTCACTGTGTTAATAACCAAATGGGTTCTCATTTTAAAATCCAAACCCTTCAAATTTTTCAATGAATATTATCACTATAGAGTGGTGTCCATAAAAATAAAATAAAAAAGGGGGGTGTTTATGCCTTTATCATAATTGTAATAGTAACCCTATGGACTCTCATTTCGAAACTGGGTTTTGTGTTTCCAGATGAATCTGAGTGCGCACCATGCTGCTTAAGCTCTCCCTCCCTCCAGAAAACAGCCAAGTACAGGTTAAAAACTCAGCAGTTTTTTTTAAACTCTCTTTTCTTCTTTAATGTAAAGAAAATTCTTAAAAAATCACTTACAGCAGATTTTTTCTAAGTGTTCTTTAAATTAACCTTGAGCTACTTACATATGGGTGCTACCCATAGCTCTGGAGCTCATCCTAAGCTTATTTTAATCACCAAATATCTTTCTCTCTCTTTTTTATATTTACCATTTGGCCCAACGCGGTTGGCTTTTAAGTGGTAAGGGTTTTGGCTTTGATAGCATCCCATTAAGTTTAAAGTTTGAATCATCTTGAGTGCGAACAACATTTTAGGGTTATGTTCGTTAGTGAAAGTGAAGTTTTACCTAATTCGTATAGTGGAAACGTTTTGCAAGGATTCAAAATTTGTTGGACAGGAATATTAGATTGATTGGTGTATGAAGCAGAAGAAGAGTATTTAGTACTGCTTATTTCCTGGAGTATTAGATGTGGATCTAATCCAGATTCATTCTAAGCTATGATTGGAATATATACAGTAGTAGTTGTAGTAGTAGTAGAGAGAGATGAATAGACAGTGTAAAGAGGGTAAAGGAAAAAGAGGAGGGAAGCTTTTTTATTACTGAAATCTAAGAGTCTGATTAAAGTGGTCACCGCAAAGCAAAGAAAGTGAAAGAAACAGGAAAAAAGAAAAGGTACGAAAGTATGCTCCTTTCTTTCTCTCTTTCCTATTACATGCAAAACAATGACAACCTAACCCATCATTACTGCCACTCTCTTTCTTCTCTGATCCCCATGAACATGAATCTCTCTATCAACTTTATAAGAACCACCAAATAAAAAAAGAAAAGAAAATTCTCTGAATAAAAAATTAGAAAGAAAAAAAAAAAAGAGAAAAAGGAAGAATTATAAAGAATTAGGGGTTAAGTATATATGTAAGTGTATATACTATAAATAAATAACGTAATATTACTAACTTATTAATAGTATCCTTTTTATTTTAAAATGAGTGTCCTTTGGTTTTCCAGAAGTTTTAAAATAAATACTTACATTTTTAAAAAGAAATATTTAATATATAATAAGTCCCATGACTTAAAAAAAAATAAAATAAAAAAAATAAAAAAAAATAAAAAAAAAAACCTTAAACCAATATAAAAAGAAATTTCTTTATTTTTAACTCTCTATGGACCATACTTCTCTTTAATTTAACCATTTGTTCAGATGGTCTAATAAGTCGTTACATTTTTTTTTTTTTTAAAGTTTAAACTTATTGAAAAAAATCTACTGATGATTTAGCCATCACTCTCATAATGTAATTTTTTTATTTTTTATTTTTACTCAAGAAAGTAGGATAATCATTAGAATTGTTACCAAATATTTCTAATATAAGGTGAAGGTCATTCTGGTAATCATTGTGCACCATTGTTGTTAAGAGAATAACTATAATTAGGTCATGGTGTAAACTTGGTATTTTGAACTCTCTCATTGGAAGCAAACACCTCAACTTAAAATACCAAAAAAAAAATATAACCTTTCACACTAAATAATTTTCATTGTCTTGACAAAATACTTCATAGACAAAATACCCATTGATAAACCATCTAAGTCACCGTCTTGGTTGGTTTTGAAGACTCTAATGTTGAGGGTTCGGAGGTGGGAGGGGTTGGGTTAGAATGAATGGCAAAGTCTATGTGATTGATTTGAATTAAAGATACGGTATTTTCATATCCATTGTATTTGATATTTTTACCTGATGTGTCAAATTTCTATTGAAGGCTATAAAATGAAGTTTTACACCACATCCTGATAGAACGAGCTTTCTTTCGCTAAAAATAGAAAACCATGGTATACTTCGTCACAAAAGACATTAATAAAACCAAGTAGACATAGTAATTAACTTCCAATAACGTCCAAATTCAAGTGATGAATGTACCTGAGCACACGGCGGGAGATTTCAAACACACCTTATCAGTTGAGAATTGGGCCGACATGCTCACGCGGCCAATAAAATTCATGTGCAAAAATCACAAAGCCGATTTACAAGTCCAAAACTAGTCCAAAGAGTGGTTCCATTGTGGCATGTGAATAAAGGATCCACCCAAATAGCAGTGAATTGCACTCCAAGCCAATAAACATGTTCAATTTCACTATGCCCCATACATTCTTAATTTAGGGGATGTAGGATCCAAAATGCCTAGGCCATCATGGAGGGTAACCCCATGATAAAAAATGAAATAAAAGGAAAGCTCAAACAAGGTAAAAGAGACCTTTGGCCCTAAGGTCAAAACTCAGATCGAAGTTATCCCTCGCTAGCTACCCCTGGTAGGCTCTGGTGCTTACGTTATTTCCGTTTCTCAGGTGTGAATTGATCCAACATTTGGCACTAGAAAATTGTGCTAACCTTTTGCATCGTTTGTGAAACGGTTATGCCGAATACTAGATCGAGGAGCACCATGAACAATGGAGGCTTGCACTTGAGAATGGCTGGAGTAGGACCCTCAAACAACACTAATCCACAAGATTAGTGTATGGCTGCACTTGAGAATCATTTGGTGTAGATGTCCCAACATATGGAAGCTTTGGTTCTGCAAAATCAAGAGATTATCCAACAAATTTAATTTGATTCGAGAGGCCATGAGCCCTCTTGGCACAAAGAGCAGAAGAATCCTAATCAGGAGGAGGAGGAAGCGACAAAGGAAGACTGATAGAGCATTGTAGTTTGCAGGGTGGCATTGATTGGCCCCCACTAAATTTCTAAGAGCTGATCTCACACTTTGTGAGCACTCCCAAGGAAGGAAATAACTTGAATGCCATTGTTTAAGTGTTGATGCCAAATATCAGGATATGACTCGAAAGATGAAGAGGAAGCAATATGAGGTAGAAAACGCATTGTAGACCAACTTGCACTTCACTGATAGTTATAATAGTGAGAATAGTGTCACACTACGTCTTGAAATTAAGAAATTGATAATGAATGGAACCCATTTAATTAAACGGGTCAAACCCCATAATCATAACACTCTAATATTATATTGGGTTCATGTCGAATTCACAGGCCATGTCAAAAATGGCCAACCATTATGTCGAGAGTCGGGTTTTGTAAAACCCTGATAAAAGCACCCATTTTAAAAGGATTAAATGACTCACTATGAAAACGGTTAATGCTTTCATAAAACATAGTTTTAAAACAAAAAGACCTAAATCCCTTGTGAGTAGCCCATCCCCTGGAAGTTTCCAAACCAAATCCAGAAATCCCACTCTCTGACCGAAAGTTCGCTAGGGATCATATGAACATTCGCCCTTAACTTAAGTACGAGTGTTCACTAGGGGACTACACAAACGTTCATTGACTGGTCTTGGACCCAGCAGGCAATACCCCCAGAACGTACGCCTGAACCCTTTTATCCAACGTGTAATAGTATCTGGACGTTCACTGACACCGTGAAAAGTAGTTTTAACTCATTCTCCACTTTTTCAAACTAAGTCACGCCCCAAGTTCCTATATAA
Source organism: Corylus avellana (assembly GCF_965113065.1). NCBI lineage: Eukaryota > Viridiplantae > Streptophyta > Magnoliopsida > Fagales > Betulaceae > Corylus > Corylus avellana. The sequence goes on from NC_142498.1 coordinate 14,900,834, forward strand.
GCCATGCCTTCGACCCTCAACCTCTCCTAACCTCAGAAAAACCCATTCCATGATCTTTTTACTGTTGTTACTAGTATTACATGTTTTAAAGATGTTTTGACAAGTCCTTATACCTATTTGCTTACAAAGACCAAGAATGTTTTGAAAGAGTTTTAAACCATTCTTTTATTGCTTTAAGTTGCGTGATAAGCATGATATGTACTTTGCATGTGTCTACTTAAGAGCCTAGGATGAGATATATGAACCCTTAGTTTGGATAGAAGCCTCAAAATATAGTTTGGAGCTTTTGGCCAAGACACCTAACTCACTAGCCGAACGTTAGCTCTCGAGCTCGAGCGTTCGACCAGGAAGCAAAGCATTTGTCTTGTAGCTCCAAATGTGCAATGCTAGGGTTCAGCGATCCTTTTTGTTTGATAGGACCTAGTACCATACTCATAGGGGTTCATTAGTACTGCGCATAACGATGTGTTGTATTTCATTATAGCATAAATTTGTGTTGTCGGTGGACTCAAGCGAGTGCGCGGGGTAAGTAAACACTTACGAATATTTTCCTTAAAAGCGTATGATATGTCAGTTGACTGAGCACGCGTATGATATGAGCATGTTTATATTTTGGATAACTTGGCAACTGCTTTAATAACTGGTTGATAAGATGCATTGTATGACATAGTACACTAGTAGGTGCTATATAATGGTCATGGGCTTACTATATAGACTTAATTCTATTGTCAAATGTGTTTGTGTTATATGGGCCTTATCAACTTCGGTATCTTCACCCAAATTACCAAAATGCCCCTTGTCTAACTTTGTGCATCGGTATCCACACATATTATGATTTCTACTAGAATTAGATTGTCCTTACGACAACACCAAATATCTTGAGCCATCAACCTTATCCAATCAGGTTCGGTACTTTTGCTTGGACCAAGAATTACTAAAGTTCCCCAAACAATCCAACCTTCTCCACCTTTCACCAGCAAAGGATGTTTATTGAAACTCCTTAGACAATTGTGTAGTAAGAGCCAGACCCGACAACCATTTTTACTCCATCGGCTTTAGCAATTTTGACTAAACCCGAGATTTACCAAATACCTCTAAATCCATCGATCATGTTCCAATCTTATTCTATAACCATAACTCCAACCCTTGTGACTCCACCCAAATCCTCATCGAACCTTCTTCATGCTCTATTCCCTTGCATTTTACCTGTACTTGGGTCGACCATCATTTCTTGGACTAGGATACTTTTACACATAATTGGGATAGGATGTTGCATGGGTGCACATAGAATTAGCATTGATGGAATCTTATGCAATGCAAGATGATGGCACGGACGAAGGCGAGAGCAACAGCTTCATCCTCCGCATACCCACGGGCCCGTAGGGCTAGAGCCTTGATTCAGGAAGCCCAGTATTTGGACCCTTTAATTTACTTTTTTTATTCCTTTAGCTGTGTTATTATCTGATATTCTAGGTTAGTTTTGAGCAATATTTAGCACATATCAAACACCCCCAAACTTAACTTTTGCTAGTCCCTTAGCAAAAATAAACAAAAAAATAAAATGAAACAGAACAGAACAAAACATAAATCCTCTTTCGCGAGATAGGCGGTTGCATTTAGCATATGCAACAAGCCTTTTAAACCCCTAAACATCCCTAGAAGACGAGTGAAGTCTCATGAGGGCTTAACAAGAATGATACCCACAAACATTGTAGCACTATGTTGTTAATCAAGAAAGAATTTTCACATAAACCATGGTTCTTATTCGTGAGCAAACTTAAAAAGACAAACACCATCATCACAGTTAAAAGGAAATCCAAAATCAATTCACTCATAAATGGATAATTGAAACCTCATATGTTCTGAAAAGTGCAAAGTGTAATTAGCAAATAAACATGAAGCTTTCAGCTTAAACTCAAGACAAAATCCATGAAATTTGTAAGAATCCCTAACAAATGAAACAACCAAGGCAAGATATGCAATTTTTTTTATTTTTTTTATTTTTTTTACAGGCTCTGCAATGTCGAACTCCCTTAAGCTTTCTAATTGACCCATGTAACAAGTATTAGGCCAATGACTCCCAAGCCAAATGGCTTTAGGACACTAGATGTAAAACATTCCTAAGGGCTTATTAACTCAAGTCAAAAAGGCTACAGAGTCAGACTAGTCATACCATCAATCAACTTAACTTTCACACCTTTTGATGCGAACACTCAATGCTTAATAAGGCAAGAGGTCCGGTTACTCAGCGGAAAACTCAAAATGATGATTTTTCTCTTTTTATTTTATTTTTTTAAAATTTTTTTATCTTGTAAGCCAAGGTTATTTATCAATAAGTCATCAAACAAATCTCAAAAGGAACTTAAGCTCAAACATCATATTTCACAGAAAACATGCTAATGTGCTCATAAAAATTTATCTCAAAACAAGTGAAATCTCTTTTACCCAAAAATATGTCAAAGGACTCAAACTCCTAATAACATAATGATGTGTTCAACCCTTTAAGCAAGCCAATGAAATGCAAACCATAGTCACAATTTAACTCATACTTGACAACAACATAGCACAACAAATAAGAACAACAATAAACAGACAAAGTATTTTTCCATATCCCCTAACTGAAATTACACATTGTCCTCAATGTGGGTAGAAATACAATACCAAGAGGTGTAAAGAACCGGAGTGAGCAAAGAGACAACCCCCAAACTTACTCGTGAAAACACCTGTCCTGAAAAACATAAAAATAAATATATGACTAAAAATAAAAGGAAAGAAGGGTGCCTCCTGATAAGCGTCGAATGTTGCACATTCAAGCCCCTTAATTTACATATGTTAATTCCTTAGCATTGTTATTTGTTTGATTTTGTTTTGTTTTTGTGTTTCCGGTCTTATTTGACAAACCATTGAAAATTGGGCTTAAAAGGGCAAAAAAAAAGCTGAGCATTCTGGATCTAGGATCGAGCGCAGCACTCCTGAGATCGAGCGCACCTGCGCTCGAGCGTCTACGCCCAGGGATCGAGCACATGCCTGCGCTCGTGCGCACAACAGCTAGGCTCGAGCACACTGCGCTCGAGCTCACAAGACCTCAGATCGAGCGCACTCGGGCATGTACTGCACGACAGCAATCCTTTTCCAGCATGGATTTGGTTTTCAGTCTCCCAATTGGACTGGGAGACTGATCTCCGGTTTTCTGAAGGTTCCTAGGGTTTTTAGGGTTTTCCTAATTCCTATAAATAGGGCTCTAAACATTGTAAACAGACACACCGCTTTCTAGAGTTTAAATTTCAGTAAATTGTCTGTGGAGATTAGAAGATCATGAGTGGCTAAACCCTATTGTGGGGCATTGATGTAAACCCTTTCCAAGCACAATGGTTTGATTGTATTTAATTTCTAGTTTTTCAATTTATGCATGTTGATTGTATAACTCTAAGGATTGCTACAATTGATTTATGTTCTTCATATTAAATGCAATTGTTCTTTAATTCCAATTCAATATTAGTAAAATTCTTATCTTGTCTTAGAAATTATTTTACTATTATTGAACTCAAATAATTCTTATTTTCTGTGATTATAAGAATGATAGTTGCACAATGGTTCTTAATTGCCATGCAATCAATAGGGTTAGATAGAGCATACCTAGGAAAGACGGATCGTACTACACCCTAGTTTAGTGTAATTTAGGTAGACGATCCGTGCCAACTGAAGATGGGTTATGCTATTCCGTTGATTGTATGAAATTATTTTCATATGTTTTCTTGTTTAAATTATAACATGCATAGAATGAATTGCTAGAATTAAATATGGTTAACCATTGATGTGCGGATAGTGGTGAAATCAATACTCTACTCTCTCTCTCATATATTTACTTCCTTTTTTTTCCGTTTATTTTATGCACTTTAAATTCACACAACCAAATCATTCTCTTTTTAATTAAGTTAATTTTGATCTTTCAAATTTTGATAATAAAACCCCTGCAGTCCTTGAAGTTCGACACCCTCTCTATAGCCGTATCCTACAAAGATTCGTCCTATTGCGAGTGGTTATTTTTATAATTGATATTTTTTGTTACAAAAATACCACATCACCTCCCATAAGCGCTAAGTCTACAGTCTTCAGCCAGACTTTTCATCGCCGATGATTAAGTAGACGATGTAGGATCTTCGAAGGGCAATTCCTCAATCTCCAGAATCTCTAGTTCCAAGAATGGCTTCAACCGCTGACCATTGACCTGGAGAATATTTCCATTCTTGGGATCCTCGATCTCGATGGCTCCATGAATAGAAACTGCACGTACTATGAATGGTCCACTCCATTAGGATTTGAGCTTCCCTGGAAATAGATGCAGACGTGAGTTGTAAATGAAGACTTTCTGACCAACTTCCACGATCTTCTTAAAATGTTGTGGTCATGAGTCTTCTTCATCTGAGCTTTGTACCACTTGGAACAGTCGTAGGCATCATTCCTCAATTCTTCTAATTCATCGAGTTGTAGCTTTCTTTGATCACCAGCCTTGGTGAGACTGAAATTCAGCTACTTGATAGCCCAATAAGCCCAAGTGTTCCAATTCCACAAGAGGGTGGCAAGCCTTGCCATACACGAGTCGGTAGGGAGACATGCCAATTGGAGTCTTGAATGCAGTCCGGTATGCCCACAAAGCATCATTGAGTCAAAAGAGACTAATCCTTCCTTGTCGGGTTTACCGTCTTCTGTAATATCCTTTTGATTTCTCCGTTGGATATTTCAACTTGCCCACTTGTCTGAGGATGGTAGTGAGTTGTAACTTTATGAGTGATGCCATATTTCTTCATGAGTTGCTCAAAAAATCGGTTGCAAAATTGCTTCCCTCCATCGCTGATGATGGCACGTGGTGTTCCAAACTGTATGAACACATTTTCCTTCAGAAATTGCCGCACGACTCCATGATCATTGGTCTTGCATGCAATGGCCTCCACCCACTTGGAAACATAATCCACTGCCACAAGGATGAAGAGGTACCCATAAGAATTAGGAACAGGCCCTATGAAATCGATGCCCCAAACATCAAACAACTCCACAATAAGGATCGGGTTCAACAGCATCATATTCCTTCTTCCAATGCTCCCCAACTTTTGGCATCTATCACAGGTTGAACAGTAGGCATAGGCATCATGAAAAATGGAGGGCCAATATAATCCACTTTGAAGAATCTTCGCCATGGTCTTTTTAGAACTGAAGTGGCCTCCACATGCATAATCATGGCAAAAAGAGAGGACATTTTGCTGGTCACTTTCAGGAATGCATCTCCTTATAATCTGATCTGGGCAATATTTGAACAGGTAAGGATCATCCCAAAAGAAGTACTTCTCCCCAGCCAAGAATTTTGATCTGTCTTGCCTGGTCCAATGTGATGGCATCTGGGCGGTGATGAGGTAGTTCTCAACGTCTGCGAACCACGGTGCAGGAGTTTGAAAGATGTGCATAAGTTGTTCATTAGGGAACGTCTCAGCAATAGGCACAACATCTTCATTAAAGTCCACAACCAGCCTGGATAAGTGGTCCGCTACCACATTCTCGAAACCCTTCTTGTCCCGAATTTCAATGTCAAACTCTTACAACAACATATTCCACCAGATGAGACACGATTTAGCATCTTTCTTTGACAAAAGGTACTTCAGAGTAGCATGATCCAAGTAGACTAAGACTTTAGACCATAGCAAGTAGGGTCTAAACTTAGACAGAGCAAACACTACAACCAACAACTCCTTTTCAGTGGTGGAGAAGTTGAGTTGTGCATCATTCAGAGTCTTGCTGGCATAGTATATGACATGCGAAAGCTTCTCCACTCTCTGCCCCAAAACAAGTTCCACAACATAATCAGAGGCATCACACATTATCTCGAACTGCACTCCCCAATTAGGTGGCTGAATGATTGGTGTAGAAGTTAAGGTCTTCTTCAGAATCTCAAAGGCTGTCTGGCACTTGTCATTAAAATCAAAAGGAACATCTTTTGCCAACAAGTTACATAGAGGTCTTGCAATCTTGCTGAAGTCCTTGATGAATCTTTGTAGAACCCAGCATGTCCTAGAAATGACCGATTTTCTTTTACTGTCTGCGGGGGCAGAAGGTTGGAGATCAGATCGACCTTAGCCATATCAACCTCGACACCTTTGTGGGAAATTACATGCCCTAAAAAAATTCCTTGTTTCACAATGAAGTGGCGTTTCTTCCAATTCAAAACCAGATTCTTCTCCTTACACCGTAACAACACCAAGGTGAGATGATGCAGACACTCCCCAAAGGACGAACTAAAGACTAAGAAATCATCCATGAAGATCTCCAGGTGACATTCAACCATATCTACAAAGATGCTGATCATGCACCGCTGAAAAGTAGCAGGTGCATTACACAACCCAAACGGCATACGGCAATAGGCAAACGTATCGAAAGGACAAGTGAAAGTAGTCTTCTCTTGGTCTTCGGGGTCTAGCGGAATTTGGTTGTAGCCGAAGTAGCCATCAAGGAAACAAGAGTAATCATGGCCAGCCAATCTCTCCAACATCTAATCGATGAAAGGTAGAGGAAAGTGGTCTTGTTACGGTATTTAACTTCCTGTAGTCAATGCACACTCTCCATCCTGACTGCACAAAAGTTGGGACCAACTCATTGTCCTTGTTCTTGATCACTATAATCCTTGCCTTCTTCGGCAGCACATGAATGGGACTCACCCATTTGCTGTCAGAGATTGGGTATTTGATTCCCGCATCCAGAAGTTTAATTACCTCAGCTCAAACTACCTCTTGCATGACCAGATTCAACCGTCTTTATGGCTCACAAGAGGTTTTAGCATTTTCTTCCAAGTAAATCTTATGCATCACTACTGCGGTGCGGATTCCTTTTATGTCTTCAATTGACCACCCGATTGCTTCTTTGTGCTCTCTCAAGACATCTAGCAGCTTATATTCTTGATCATTATCCAAGTCGGCAGCAATGATCACTGGCAAAGATTCCATATGATGCAGATACTTGTACTTCAGGGTGTCTAGTAGAGGCTTCAACTCTTGCTTGACAGGCTCAGCTGTTAATGAAGATGGATATGATAATGATGTCTCAGTGATTTCTTCAGTCATAGTCTCTATCTCATGAGTTGAATCCAACAAGGCGTCAGCTTGTTCCAATAGTGTATCTAGGTCCAAGTCACCTCCCAGTGCAATCAGGCATTCTCCCAAGGGGTCTTCCATATTTGGTTCATTGGCAATCTTTTCCACTATCTCCTCAATCAAGTATGTGCTTCTAACCTGTTCATACTCAAATGGCTACCTGCTAATGTCAATGATGTTCAGCTCTACTGTCAGATTCTCAAAAGATATCTTCATGACTCCAGTTCTACAGTTGATTAGGGCATTAGCCATAGCTAAACAGGGATGCCTTAATATGATTGGAACTTGAATCTCCGCATTTACCACTGGCTCTGTATCTAAAACGATGAAGTTCATAGGGAAGTAGAATTTATCAACTTTGATCAAAACGTCTTCAATGATTCCCCTTGGTACCTTTATAGATGTGTCAGCCAACTCAAGTGTAATTGAAGTGGATTTCAGCTCTCTCATTTCCAGCTGAACATATACTGAATATGGCAGGAGATTTACACTGGCCCTCAAATTCAACAAAGATTTTTCAACTCGGTTGTCACCCACCTATCTTGCAAGCAATGGTAGGACATCCAGGGTCCTTATACTTGACAGGCATCTTGTATTGCAAAATAGAGCTGACCTACTCAGCCAGGAAAGCTTTCTTGGGGATATTCGTCTTCCACTTGTTGGTGACCAAATCCTTCATAAATTTGGCATAAGAAGGCACTTGCTGAATGGTCTCTACGAATGGAATGTTGATTTGCACTTGCTTGAACACTTCCAAAATGTCATCAAACTTCGAGCTTTTCTTTGGCACCATCAGTCTTTCTGGATATGGAGCTTTGGGAACATTTTTTCTAGGATGATCTTCAGCACTTGGAATGAGAGTGTCTGGTCCCGTGTCTCTTGTCGGTTTGTCCTAGCTTCCCTCTTCTTTTCCAGCTTCAGTGCCCTCTTCAGGCATGGCCACTTGATTATTTACTTGTTTTCCTGACCTCAGAGTGGTAATGGCTTTCACATGCTCCTGACCAAGAGTAGAGGCTGAGAAACTCCCAATACCAAACTGCCCTTTAAAGTTAGGCACCAGTTGACTTGGGAACTTTCCTCTTTCTTTTTCCCCCACTTGATTGGCTAGCTGGCCAATTTGCCCTTCCATCTTGGTAATAGCTTGCGTGGTGAAACCTTTTAACTCTTGTATGTCTCTGCTATTGACCATGGTGGAGTTCTTCAGCTCTTGTATAGCTTGGGAGTTGGAATTCTTGAGCTCTTTTATAGCTTGATTATTGCTCAAGTTAGTATTCTTCAACTCTTGTTTCATCTCTTGCATGTTCTTATCAGTTGATTGCATGAATGCTTTCATCATCTCTTCCAATGATGGTTGTGGTGCAGGCTTTGGCACTTGATTAGATGGCCAAAATTGAGTCTGAGCTTGTGAGGTACCTCCCTGGTTCAGTGGTTGATTCTGCTTCTCTGAGAAATTGGGGTGATTCCACCACCCTAGATTATGAGTCTCAGAAAACAGTCCATTTGTGGGTTTTCTATACTCATTGAAAGCATTGACTTGCTCGGTTGTGTACTCTGCTGACTGAGTTAGGCAGTTTTGAGTAAAGTGCATTGAACTAGCTCATAACTGATATACGTCAGCTTGATAAGTATCTGTTGCATTCACTGGTTTGTTTAGGACCATAGTATCGAATTAATGCCTGAGAATCTTGAATTTCTCCCTTATGTTAGCATCGTTCTTCACCTTATAGATGTCTCCTGTCTTGGGAACGGGAGGTTGTTTATCCACTATTTTGAAAATCCCATTGTTGTGCTCGTTCGGACATTTCAACCAAAGTCTTATAAGCTTCATCCCCCGTATGACTTAAGAATTCTCTACCATTCATAGTCTCAAGCAAGTTTCGTTCACTTGGCGTCAATCCCCTGAAGAAAAATTGAACAATCGTTTTATTCTCAAACCCGTGGGGTGCGCATTTCATAGTAAGCTCTTTAAACTTCTCCCAGCTATCAGTGAATATCTCCCCTTCTTCCTGTCTGAAATTGGTGATCTGTAGATGGAGATCATTGATTTTGGAAATTAGGAAGAATTTGTGGTAAAACTTGCTCTGCAGCATTTCCCAAGAGGTGACAGATCTAGGTCTGTTGTTGAGTAGCCAGGATTTTGCCCTATTATGTAGGGAAAGAGGAAATAACCGAAGACACAGCAATTATGTCGGGACATTTTGTGTATTAACAATTTTGCACACTTCCAAGAAGGACCTCACATGAACGTATGGATCTTTGTTCTCTAACCCTCTAAATGCCGAAGTGAATTGATCACACTTTGCTTCAACTCGAATCGAGTGGCATTAGTAGCTAGCAACACTATACATGACTGTATGTTGGTATTAGTGGGTTCAAACAACTCCTTAAGGGATCTGGGTTGAATTCGTTCTCCCATCTTAACAGACTTTTCCATGTAAGACTCGAAACTTTTAGAATTGGTGGGTGAGTTTGGTGGCTGTCTTAGATTCTCTCTCGCCGTTCTTTCAATTTCAGGATCAAAAGTACTAAACTCCAAATTTAAAGATCTATGACCAAACATGCAAATAGGAACTAACAAACTAATAGCTGAACTAAATTGAACTAAATTTGCAAGCATAAATTAATGCAAACAGAAACTAAAAACTCATGAAAAAGGACCAAAAGAAATTGGCTAAAATCTACAGAAGTTTTGCAGTTGCTGCCTTTGCTGTGAGTACGTTCAATCGCCTTGATATGCGCTCGATCGCACTTGAGTGAATGTATAGGTGGAGATGTGGCAGTTGTCGAGAGCAGGTGCGCTGGACTTGCTGTCTAGGCCGCGAGTGTGCTCGATCGTAGCAAAGCTGCACTCGATCGCACTAACAGGAACAGATGCGATCCAGAACTGCAAAATAGAAACTAATAAAAATAAAAACCTATCTATTCCTTTTTTATTATTAGGGGAAACCTCACGTACCCACCTAAACTTTCACGCTTTTAGCAGGCACTCCCCATTGTTCAAAAGCTCTCACTTTGATGTATCAAATTTTTATTTTCTTTCACTTTGCCCTTCCTTTAGGATTTTGTAGTTAAATCAAACGGTCAAATGAGTAAAAGTCCTTTATACCCCTAATTTTTTTAAAAATTCCAAATTTACCCTTATTTATAAATAAAAAATTATTATTTAAAAAAAAAAAGTGAACCCCGTTGCCGGGGTCACTTTCTGACCCACTGGCAGGTCACCCCCGGTGGGTCTTGTGACCCTATGGAGGGTCACTTTTGTGACCTGCCGGTGGGTCACTTGTGACCCATCGGGTGACTAGTGACCCACCGGCCGGTCACTTGTGACCCCCGGAGGGTCGGCATAATACCCATCTTTTTGTTTAATATAATAATAATAATATGACCCGTGGGTCACAATACTGGTGAGTTAGATCCACAGGTAAACCCACGAGTCAAGTGTTTTTTTTTTTAAATATATTTTTTAATAAAAAATAAGGATACTTTAATAATTTAACACCGGTCCGTTAGGATTTCGCAGAAAATCCTAACGGAATGGGCAAAGTGAACGAAACTAAAAATTTGATACATGAAAGTGAGAGCTTTTAAACAATGGGGGGGTGTTTGCAAAAAGCACAAAAGTTTGAGGGGAGTAAGTAAAGTTTCCCCTTATTATTATTAGTAAAAGGAATAAAACAAAACAAATTGCAGAAAAAAAAATCCTAATTTATAACTAAATTGGTTCCAAAAATTAAACAATTCCCCGGCAATGGCGTCAAAAACTTGTTGTGCAAATTATAATTACTCGCAAGTGCACGAGTTGTGTGTAGTACAGATTATGCAAGTGCGAGGTCGATCCCACAAAGAATTATGTTCTTGAAAGCAATTTTAAATCTAAATTAATTTAACCCTAACCTAGTTCCAAATTTTGAAAGATTATTATTTGAATGAAAAATCAAAAGCATAAACAATTTAATCTGAATGTAATCTAATGACGAAACACTAGGGTTTCATAATCCGCACTCACAAATTCATAGCAACATAATTCCATGATCTATAATATTTCCTAAAGTTCTCACATATAAATCTTAGATTTGTTTACTATTGCATCAAAGAATTAATCAAAACATCCCATGTATCCATACATAACCCAATTCACAAAAGAAATTAAATAAATAATTAAATCATTAATTGTATCCGTAAATCACAAGAAAATATCCAATTTTTATCAAAATATCAATTGTATCGAGAATAATTAAATCACAAAAGATAACCAAGAATTATTCAATCCAATTGAGTTAAAGTAAAACAATATGGCAATTAAAACTTAAATTGGGAAACATTACATACATGGAATGATGTGCTAATCATAAGTGAGGCTTCATCTTCAACCTTAGTTGAAGGTTTAGCCTCTCATGTTATTGAAAGACAAAACAAGATTAATTGAAATTATAATGAAAAATTGAGTACTTACAAATATGGATCACAAAGTTAAGATCCAAAAATCCCACTCTCTGACCGAATGTTTGCTAGGGACCAAACAAACGTTCGCCCGTAACTTAAGTACGAGCATTCACTAAGGGACCACACGAACGTTCGTTGACCAGTCTTTGACCCAGTGGGCAATACCCCAAAATGTACGCTTGAACCATTTTATCCAACGTTTAATAGTACCCCAAATGTTCGCAATTTTAACCCATTCTCCACTTCTTTAGAGCAAGGCACGCCCCAAGCTCCTATGTAAGCCATGCCCTCAATCCTCAGCCTCCCCTAACCTTATAAAAACCCTAACCCTAGTGTAAGGAGTGACTTGGAGAGAGAGAAGTACGAAAGCTGGGTGCTTTTGCCATCTTCTAAGGTAATCTCCTTACCCATTCCATGGTCTTTTTACTGTTGTTTCTAGTATTATAAGTTTTAAAGATGTTTTGACAAGTCCTTACACCTAACTCACTGGCCGAATGTTCGCTCTTGAGCCCGAGCATTCAACCAAGAAGCAAGGCATCCGTCCCTTAGCTCCAAATGTGCAATACTAGGGTTCAACGATCCTTTTTGTTAGATATGACTTAGTACCATGCTCGTAGGGGTTCTCTAGTACTGTGCATAACGATTTCTCATATTTCGTTATAGTAGGAATTTGTGATGTCGGAGGATTCAAGCAAGTGCATGAGGTAAGTAAACACTTACGAAAACTTTCCTTAAAACATGCGATATGTCAGTTGGCTGAGCATCCATATGATATAAGCATGCCTATGTTTTTGGATAACTTGATAACTACTTTAATAACTTGTTGATAAGATGAATTATATAACATGGTACACCAGTACGTGCGGTATATTGGTCATGGACTTACTTTATAGACTTGAGTCTACGATCAAATGTCTGTGTTATATATGGGCCTTAGATCTAACGGTTATTTCGTGACCGGCGCAGCCTTAACAGGCTGGTCACTATAGGACATACATCATTAGTAGCGTGGGCCACCCGAGGTTGGACTTGGTTGGGCTGCTACTGTTATGGATGGAAGTGTACAATGGTTAGGGCATCGGCATTGTATTACAGGTACCTCGAGATAGCTCCAACCCTGTTGAGAAGAGGTAATATCTCGGGTAGACCATAAATAATAGTTATGACCTATATAGCATTAGTTTTTTGCATTAAAATACCTAGGCGATTACCACTAGAAGTACATCACCCTTTTATTAACGAAACAATACTTTTACGGTGTATTAACACAAACAACACCGCTTTCAAATGATTACCAACATTTCACGTTTATTCCTGCTTAATGATAACTGGCTCATGATAACATTGCACGTTTACTAAGTCGTTAGACTTATGCTGTTATTACTCTTGTAGGAAGCCTATTTCTAGAACCAAAGAGTGGTATGGTTGCCACTACAGACTTTGCTTAAGAAAGATCTTCGTACTGTGATCAGGTTTGCTTTAAGTTATTGTAGTTGCTCTATGTCTTTGTGTTAAGGACTATACTTGATAAGTGCCAAATATTGCATATTTGGACCCCTTTATTTACATTAGTTAATTATTTAGTTGTGTTGTTATTTAATGTTTTGTGTTAGTTTGGTGTTTTTAGTATTTTGTAGGTCGTTGAAGAAAAACAACAACTTTAAAAGGAAAAATGCAAAGTTTAGAAGAAAGCATACTTCGAAAATACCTAGATAAAATGGTTAAGTTTAACCAAATCCAAGAAAAGGTTAAATCGGATTAAAGATCAGATTGGATTAAAGTTCAGATTGGATAAAATTTCTGATTGGATTCAAATTCAGATTCTTCACACATCTCAATATTTTGACCATAACTTTCCTCTCAAATATTGGATTGAAGTGATTCAAGCGGTATAGGAAAGCTAACTCAAAATAGTACAGTTTATTGTGAAATAGGATTTTTCTAATTCGGACGGTTACTATGTCAAAATTTCAACGTAATAAAAGGACACAAATTTGGACGAATCCTATTCCGATTTCAGGCTTCTATTTTGACTGGGAGACAGACCTCCGAATTATCTAGGTTTACTTGGGCTTTTAGGACTTTCCTAAGCCTATAAATAGACTTCTTTGCATTCAAGAAAAGATAGAGAATTCCAGAGACGAGTTTTGGGATACAATTTTGGAGACAGAATGTAATCCATAGCTTTTCTTTTAGTTTAGTTTTTCTTTAGGTTTAGGTTTAGGTTTTAGTTTTATAGTCATGTGGAGCTAAATTCTCAACTAAGGTTGGGGATGAAACCTCACCGATGAAGAACAACATTGCTTTATTGTAAGTTTCTATTATTCTGATTTTATTGGTTTATTATTTCAATTGTTTTACTTCTTTTCAATATGTGGCATGATTCGTTGATATCTTGTTGTGATTCAAGGATACACTTGATGATTTAGGATAATTTCACATAATTGATTGCTTGGTCTTTAACTCATAAAAATTGGATATCCCTTATGATTTGTTCTACGGATACATTTGGTGTTTCAATTAAGATTGGATATCTTTTGTGATTTACGGATACATCTGATGATTTGATTGATATTGGATTCCTTTTGTCATTTGGTCAATGAATGGATACATGGGATGGTTTTGATTAATTTTTTAAAGCATAGTAAAACATACATAAGATTTAAATTGTGAGAATTTCAGATTAATATTGATGAATATAAAATATGTTGTTATGATTTGGTGAGTCTAGATTCCGTATCCTTAGTGCCTTTATCTATTGATTTACTTAGTTTATTTAATTTATGATTAGTCTTTTAAATTTTCAAAACCAATATCAAAACCCTTTTGGAACTAGATTAGGATTTAATTAGCTAAGATATAAATTGCTCATTCAAAAATACAATTCTCTGTGAGTTCAACCTCGCACTTGCAATCCATTAAATTACAAACGATTCATGCACTTGCGAGTTAAATAAATTTGCACAACAAGTTTTTGGCGCCGATGCTGGGGAATTGTTTAATTTTTTAAACCAATTTATTTCTAGGTTAGTTTTATTCTTCTACTAGTTATAATTAGGATTTTATTTTTCTGCAATTTGTTTTGTTTTATTCCATTTACTAATAAAAATAAAAATAAAAAATAACGATGTTTCTTGTTGTTTGTTGTTTCGTTTTTTTTGGCTTGTTTTGCAGCTCTGCCGCAGTGTTGTGCAAATTTATTTAACTCGCAAGTGCACGAATCAATTGTAGTTTAATGGATTGCAAGTGCGAGGTCGATCCCACAGAGAATTGTATTTTTGAAAGAGCAATTTATATCTAAACTAATTAAATCCTAATCTAATTCCAAAAGGGTTTTGATTTTTGAGTTTTAAAAATTAAAAGATAAACATAAACTAAATAAAACAAAAGATAAAGACTAAGGTTTGGGAATCCACACTCACCGAATCATAATAACATACTCCATATCCATCAATATTTATCCGAAGTTCTCACAATTTAAATCTTATGTATGTTTTACTATGCTTCAAAGAATTAATCAAAATCATCTCATGTATCTATTCATTGCCCAAATTACAAAAGGAATACAAATTCAATTGAAACACCAGATGTATCCGTAGAACAAATCACAAGGGATATCCAATTTTTATGAGTTAAACCCAAGCAATCAATCAGATGAAATTATCTCAAATCATCATATGTATCCTTGAATCACAAGAGATATCCAAGAATCACTCCACACGTTGATTAGAAGTAAAACAATTGAAATATAAAACTCAATAAAATCGGATAAATAAAGACTTACATAAAAGTGATGTCGTTCTTCATCGGTGAGGCTTCATCCCCAACCTTAGTTGGGAATTTAGCTCCACATAAAAATAAAATCTAAACCTAAACCTAAACCTAAAGAAAAACTAAAAAAAAGAATTTTGCTCTCTGGGATTGTGTCTCTTTTCTTCAATGCAAAGAAGTCTATTTATAGGCTTAGGAAAGTTCTAAAAGCCAAAGTAAACCTAGATAATTCGGAGGTCTGTCTCCCAGTCAAAATAGAAGTCTGAAATCGGAATAGGATTCGTCCAGATTTGTGTCCTATAATTGCGGGGCGATTTTGGCATAAAATCATATTTCATAACAAATTGTATTATTTTGAGTTAGCTTTCCAATGCCGTTTGAATCACTTCAATCCGATATTTGAGAAGAAAGTTACGGTCAAAATACTGAGACGTGTGCAGAATCTGAATTTGAATCCGATCCGAAATCTTATCCAATCTGATCTTTTATCCAATTTAATCTGATTTAACCTTTTTCTTGGATTTGGTTAGACTTAACCACATCATCTAGGACTTCTCAAAGTATGCTTTCTTCCAAACTTTGCATTTTTCCCTTTATAGCTGTAGTTTTTCTTCAACGACCTACAAAATACTAAAAACACAAAACTCACACAAAATATTAAATAACGACACAACTAAAGGATTAACTAATGTAAATAAAGGGGTCCAAATATGCAATATTTGACACTTATCACGCAGCACCTACCGCACGCCCTTGCTAGTGCGATCGATCGCAGCCCAGCTACGATCGAGCGCATTCGTGGCCAAGACAGCGAGCTCAAGCACACCTGCGCTCGTTAACTGCCGTATCTTCACTCAAGTGTGATCGAGCGTACATCAGCGCGATCGAGCACACTCACAACAAAGGCAGCAACTGCAGTAGTTCCGTAGATTTTTGCCAAAAAAGTCTTTTTTGTGTGTTTTTAAATTTTAGTTTTATTTTTTTTTAGTTAGTTAGTCGTTTTTTTATTTAGTTTATTTTATTTATAAAAAAAATGGTTAATGTTTTATGTGGGATATTTGCAAGATAAAAAGTGAGGGGGAAGCATGAATTTTCATTTTATTGATTTTAATGCCTCTCCTAGTTATAGGACACCAGCTCCTACCAACTACCCTCAAAAATTTTACCCACATAAGTCATGTTCATACTGCTCCAATCCTTATCATCATCATAGTAATTGTCCATCATGGGGACAAGCTTCTAATTTTCCATATGAGCAAATGAACACCAGTTTCTCCAGTCCAGGTTTTGATTCAAATTCCAATTATTACAACCCGGACTTGAGCAACCAATCTAATTTCTCATGGTCAGCTCAGGCTATAGGAAATTATGCTCACAAATTTGATGAATTGCATCATTCAGAATATCCGCAGTTTGATCACCAAGCTCAACCGCCTGTTTATAAGTCTACCACTCAAGTGCCACAGCCTGCACCACAGTCATCACTAGAAGAGATGATGAAAACATTAATAGAAAAAGTCGACCAGTTCAACTCCCAACCTATACAAAAGCTCAAGAATTTCAACTCCCAAGCTATACAAGAGCTCAAGAATTCCAACTCCCAGACCATACAAGAACTGTGACAATTCAATACCGCAGGGATGGAAGAATGGATTGGCGAGAGTGAGAATGAACACCCATCTGAACATCAACTTGACCTAATGACTCAATATTTGGGACAATGAAAGCATTCATCCCTGTATTAATTAATAGACTTCTCAAATTTATTTCACCTTCCTATGCATTGACTTTGATGATGCTTAGAGGGGAGGTTTCCCATTTAGTCACCAGTTGGTTAAACTAGGATAATTGAAAGAAACCCTACCAGGCTAGCCAAGGCTAGTTTTGAGGGTGTTACAGGTAGGGCTGGCAATTTAATCTGTGACCCGCGAACTCAATATGAACATGACATGTAATTTTAGGGTTAGGGTTATGGTTAAACGGAATTGGGTTATAAATGGGTCACCTTTTATGACACATTTAATAAGCATGTAGGGTCGTGTCCAACCCGCAGGTTCGCCGGTTGACTCATATATATATATAGCCATTAGCCCCTCACTGCTCCGATCTATTCCTCTCCCTCTCTCTCTCTCTCTTTCGACTCTCTCCGTCAGTCTCTCCATCTCTCTTGGTTCAAGGTGCTACCACTACGGCACTACCTTCGTCGGTCGCTCCTTCTCTATCGGTCTCTCCGTCTCTCTTGGTTCACGGCACAGCGGCACAACAGCTACCACTACCTCTAGCCTCCAAGTAGCTTCTCTCCTTTGATTTTTTTTAGTGATGGGGTTTCTTCATTTAAGTGATATTAGGAAGTTTTGAAGTCGTAGTGTCCTCTCCGGGCTCTCCCATTCATTTTAAAGAAACACCAATCTACAATTGGTTTTCCCACTATTGAAATTTCTGCAACAGAACATAATTTCAGACTTGATTATGAGTTTACGTGATCTTTTTTTTTGATTCATTATTAATGTATATTTGTGGAATTCGGGAATTGCAGGTCCATATTGATAGCCTTACAATCGGTAGATTTACTTCTAACTGTAGGAGTTTATATATTTTCCCTATTTTGAAAAATTTATAACACTTTTTACAGCTTTTCTATGAACTTAATACTTGGGCATAGCAAAAGCTGGACTTATCATATTTTAAGGTTTTTTTTTTTGTGACTCTGAAATACAGTGTCCATGGATTTGCTAAGTTTAACTTCCATAGTTTTGGTGCTCTGTTTTACATATTTCAGTTCTTGACCGAATGGGTTGGTGTTTTGTTTTTCGGTACTCTATTCCTTAGAGAGTACCCAAAAAGAAAGTTGATTTCTTGATCTTATGTGTATAACTGCAAGTTGATTTCTTGTTTTTGGGTACTCTGTTCCAAAGGCTGTTTCCTATGGATTTCTAAAACCTAGGGTTTGAAATGAAGAAAGCTTTTGATGTTGAGCAGTGTTGTGCATATTAACTTGGACTTTGATTTTATTTTTTTCTTTATTCAGATTTATTATTCGTTAAAACAATCTTAATCAAATTGTGTATTAATATCCCCCATATGTTAATCAGTTTTGGTTTTATCTCTTTGGATTGTTGTCCCTAGATGGCTGTCATTTTATTGAATCCGAGAGAAGAGCTACAAATAATGACAATGAATTACGAATAGTATTTTAAGCATTTTGAGGATATTTTTCAAGAAACTCTTTGTTAAGATACATGTCTAACGGGGACTAATTTATTAATGATGATGTGTGTAGATGACTAACGAAATACATGCAGAAGATACTATGGAAGACATATTTGAAGATGATGTGGTTGAATTAAATCCAACACTAGAGCCTTCTGGAAGTCGTTGCAGTAGTAAGAAGGTGACCAAAAAGCGTAGGAAGACCTCAATGGTTTGGAAGTATTTTGATCCCGTTAATGTGGAAGGTGATGAGATGTTATGGGAAAAATACAAGGCATGTGGTATTACATACAAGGCTCTAGGCGAATATGGAACTAGAAATATGACTCAACACATAAAAGCTTGCGAAAGGAAGACACACCTGATGTTGGGTAGATGCTCTTATTTGGAAGTGAAGGAGGTATGTCAGTAATTTCCTCAAAGTTTGATCCTAAAAGATTTAAAGAATTGATTGCTGCATCGATTATTAAGCATAATTTGCCTTTTCAACATGTTGAGTATGATGGTGTAAGAGAATCAGTGCAATACTTGTGTAATGGTGTACAACTTATATCTAGAAACACTGTTAAGTCTGACTTGAGTAAGATGTATGCAAGTGAAAAACAAAAACTTAAAGCTATGCTGAATTGTTGTTGTGGGAGGATTTCTTTAACATCTGATTTGTGGATTTCTTTGACAATTGATGGATATATATGTGTCACAACACATTATATTGACGCAAATTGGTCTTACAAAAAAGGGTTTTGAACTTTTCATTCATGGTCCCACCACATAATCGAATATCTTTGTGTGAAAAGATGCATACTATGATTCTTTTGTTCGGTTATTAAAAGATTAATTGAACATTCAGAAAGCCCTTGTTTGTTCTGGTGAGTTCTTTCACCTTTGTTGTTGTGCATATATATTCTTAATTTGATAGTACAAGATGGTTTGAAAGAGATTGATGGTGCTCTCCAAAAGATTCGTGATCATGTTCAGAATGCTAAAGGATCACAAGTGAGAAAACAAAGGTTTGTTCAAGTTGTGAATCAAATTGCAATAGATAGTAAAATGGGGCTAAAACAAGATGTGTCAACTAGATGGAATTCCACATATCTTATGCTTGTAAGTACCATACATTATCGAATTGCTTTTAGTTATTTAAAGATGACTGAGTCAAGCTTTAAGCATTGCCCTACTACATTTGAATAAGAAAGATGGAAATATTAGTAGTTTCGTGTGTAGCTTTTACAATGCTACATGTGAATTTTCTGGTACAAAATAACCCACATCCAACTTATACTTTCTTGCGGTTTCGAGTATTTATATGTCCTTAAAGGAAGAAAATGAGAGTAAAGATGAGTATAAATGATCAATGGCAACTAAAATGCTCTTAAAATTTGAAAAATACTGGTCAAAGTTCAGTTCAGTGTTGGCCATAGTAGTTATTTTGGATCCTCGTTATAAGCTTCACTTTGGAAATTTTTGCTATATGAAAATTTATGGAGTGGATGACTCTAGTCAGTTTGAGCATGTTCGTGATAAATTATTCTCTCTTTTTTATGGAATATAGTGGTTCTCCTACAACTTCACCTTCAAGCACCACAACTGCTCCAAAACATGTTGAAATCAAAGCAATTGCCAAGCCTAACAAAATGATAAGGGTAAAATTAAATGTTTATTTAGTGATTTCTGTGATATTGTTAGTATATAATATATACACACTTAACCACTTAGTAAATGATATTTATATTCTTTTTTTTTCTTTTATGTAGGAATTTGAAACATATGGTTGGTTGGATCTTAATTCACAAGAGAGTCAATTAGAGTCTTATTTGGAAGAACCTAGGCTTGATAGCAATGTAGATCTTGACATTCTTGAATTTTGGAAAGTACATGAATTATGATATCATGAAGTAGTTGTGATGACTCATGATATTTTGAGTATTCATGTTTCTACTGTTGCCTCATAATCCACTTTTAGTGTTGGTGGGCGTGTGATTGATCAATACTAGAGTTCACTCAAACCTAATATTGTTGAGGCACTAGTTTGCATTAAGGATTGGTTAGATGGAGAGTAAGGTAATATTAGTTATTTGAAAATTTAATTCATTCATCAACTTGTATTATTTTTTTACTACACTATAATAACACTAATTATTAATTTATGTTTTGATATAGTACACACAAAATAATTACTCTGACAATGGAAATCAGTAGGAATGACGATTCAAAGTCACCTATAGCTATTTCTATTAATATTCCCTATAGGAGCATGTAATTCATTTAGCTAAACTTGTCGTGTTCGGGTTGGGCTTAAACGAGTCGTGTCGAACACGTTTTGCCAACCCTAGTTACAGGTTTGGGTCATGTTGAGGCATGGGTCTAAGACTATATAGGTCAATCCTAACCAGCCCCATTTTATTAAACCGGTCAGATTCCTCAACCCTAACCCTTTAATTTCATGTCGCGTTCTTAGAACGTGTCAAAAATTGCCAACCCTCATTACAATAAATGGTTAGGGCAACCATAAAAGTTTGTTTCACAGCACCTTATATCTTGTAGTTAATTATTAAATACTCCAAAAGTCACAAAATATGTCTAGATGTCAACATTTAGTATGGGTTAGAATTTATGTAGAAGTAACAATGTTCAACATTTTGTAATAAATGAAAATAAATAATACGTGATAAACCTTTTATTGATGTCCTAAAAATATATAAAACATGACAGGTCATCTTTTGCTGTATATGAAGATTTCTAAGAAACAAGCCGTAATATTGCTTCCATATTTGCACTGTAAACAATCAATTTGGTGACTAACAAATGGTTAGAAAGAGAGAGAGACAAGGTGAGCAAAGAATATTAAGAAATCTTTCCCAGATATTACGCTGAAGATTTTGTTTAAAGATGACATCTAAGTGCTTCTTGACATGCCCTTATAACATTCTTTGGCACAGGTTCCAATATCACTTTGATTTTCTATGCATTTATCTACATACAATAAATGCTGAGATGATATCATCTCACAGCCATGGTGACTCTCCCACCATTTTATATGGCCAAAAATAGCACAAGTTTCAAAACTAGGCTTATTTTAAAAATAAATTGTGAGATATTATCATTTTTTCACAAAACTTAATTTCATCAGCAAAGAATGTATGTATTGTTCCTTGAACTCCGTCAAGTTCAAATGAGTGAGAATACAAGATAGGCAGTGAAGATGGAGAAAAAAAATATAGGGGCAAGGTCATTAATTTGAACTTTATCAAATCTAGGAAAATAATAAAGCATTGTGGAAGGTGATGAGGGTTGGAAAGTGATATAGGCATGGTCATTAGCTTGCATTTTTAGGAGAATAAAGATAAGCAGCCCCATTGTCACTAGCATAAGTTTTTTAATACATTTGCAACTCATGAACTTTTTGTAGTGCCCCAAGTAATTACAAGGCTGTGATTAGCTTAATCAAAAGGTTGACTAGGGCTCTTAGGACCCATTTGGGGTAATTTTTGGGAGTTTTCAGTACTGTCCAAACGTTTTATTGAAGGACCGCCAAACGTTCGGGAGCAAAACCACAAAACCACTGGGCAAACAGTACAACAAACGTTTGGGGAGGACCATGTCAAACGTTTGTTGGTCTAGGTTTGACCCAATGGGTAATAATCGAATGTACGCCTGCAACTCTGAACCACTGTATACATAGTACACCGAATGTTCAGCCAAGGACCACTGAACGTTTGCTCAACTACAAACCATCACAACAGGCGCCCCAGCTTTTCTCCACCTATCCTCTCTCACGCCCTTCAAAACCCTATTCTGCCTTCTAAGCCCTAGAGAAACTCTACTTGAGTATTTAGTGAGGTTTGAGAAAGGATGAGAGCTTTTCTTGGAGGTCTTGCTCAAAGATAGGTAATCCTCTTGACCAATTTCTTTTTCTATTTAGTTGTTACTTTCCTTAGATTCCATTCATGGTTTGGTTGGAGTTTTTGAGGTTATGATGTCCTTCTAGGTTTTGACTTGGTTTTAGCGTGATTTAGCATTTCATTATCGTTTAGCATCTTTTTGTTTTCCTATGTTTTGTTTTAGTGTTTTGTTTTTCAGGGACAAGTGTGCATGCATTCAAGTTTGGGGGTGTGCTACGAGCCATACCTTTCCAGCCTGTTTTCTCATCTGCTAGGTAAGATCTTTCCATTCTATCTACACATTGGGGGCAATGTGTAATTTAATTTTGGGGGTGTGGGAGACATTTTACACACACTTTGTCACACTTTGTCCCTATAGTTTTGAAAAAATGCATGTTGATGTTTGTCTTGAAAATTTTTGTTGATCTAAAAAAATTGTGATTTGATTTTCATTGGTGAGCTTAAAATTCTGAACACATAATCTAATAAGAGAGTTTCAAAGTTTGATTACTTACTTGAGGCAATTGAGAATTCACTTGTTTGATCTAATTTGACACAAGCACATTAGCACATCATTTGTGGGGTATGACATGTGAGCCTGATGTGAATATTTCTATGCTTTAGGTGAAGCTGGGTGACTTATTCAATGATACTTTGGCATAAAAAAATAAAATAAATAAAATAAATTTGATCATTTAAGCTTTTCGCTGAGTAACTAGACCTCTTGCCTCATTAAGCAATGAGTGTTCACGTCAAAAGGTAAGAATTTTGATTTGATTAAATGGCTAGTTTGGTTTCGTAGCCTTTTTGACTTGAGTTAGTAAGTCCTTTTGGATGTCTTTACACCTAATTCCCTAAAACCTTCTGGTTTGGGAGTCATTGGCTTAACACTCGTTACATGGGTCAATTTAAAAGCTTAAGGAAACCAAACATTGCACAGTCTGACCAAAAAGAAGACAAAGAAAATTATGCCATAGTTATTCATTTTGATGGGAATCTCTGTGAACTTTGACATATTGAGACATTACAAATTGGAAATAATTGAAGCTTCATATTTATATGCTAGTTCACCTGACACTGTTTTGAACTTGCGATGCCTCTGCGTGCCTTTTGTAAGTGGTTAGACTTTAAAATTCCAATTCATTGTGAAGATGGAGTTTATCTTTTTAAGCTTGTCAATGAATGAAAATCATGGTTTTGAGTGATGCCTTAATCTTATGGATGACATGAACTGTGCATAATGTTTATGGGTAACATTTCTATTAAACCCTCACGATACTTCACTCGTCCTACTAGGGATGCCTAGGGGTTTAAAAAGCTTGTTGCATATGTTAAATGCAATTGTATATCCCACGAAAGAATGATTTATCTTTTTGCTTTTCGGTGTTTCATTTATTTTCAGTTTAGTATTGCTAAAGGACTAGCAATATGTAAGTTTGGGGGTGTGAAGCATATTTTAGCCCCTTAATTTACATATGTTAATCTTTTAGTTTTGTTAATTTGTGTTGATTTACTTCCTTTTTGTATTTTCTGTCTTTTTATAAGTTCTTGAAGAAAATGAAACATTTCTGGAAAAGCTTCAAGTTAAAGGGCAATTATGGGAAAAGCTGAGCATGGGATCGATCGCAGCACCACTGCACTCGAGCACCCCAGCCAAAGCGTTGATCGCTCAACTGTGATCGAGCACATCATACATGAGATTGAGCACAGGCTTGCGCTCGAGCGCACGACTCTAGGATCGAGTGCCCAGTTGCGGCCAGACTCCTTTTCCACATCAGATTAGGTTTTTAGTCTCCTATTTTAACTAGGAGACTGACTTATGGTTTTATTAGGTTTTCTAGGGTTTTTAGAGTTCTCCCAAGCCTATAAATAGATCCCTAAACCTTTAGAAAAATAGACATTTCCAAAGAGAAGAATTTTGAGGCTACTTCCAGGAGTCGTTTTCGGTTCTTTCTTTTCCTTTTATTTTTATTATGTGTAACTAAACTCTTGTTAGGTGCTAGATTGAAGCCCCAATCATGTCTTTTTAGGATTTGAGTATTGGCGTCTTTGTTACAATTATATTTTGGTATATTTAAAATGGTTATTTTCTAGTTAATTGATTTCCTCATATGAATGTGCCTGATTATCATATGCATGTGTTTGGATGTGTTATTTAAGTCAATTTGGATGACCAAGTCCTGGACTTAATAAAGTGATACCATGCCCTAGGCTTCATGTGTTTCTCGATTTCCATAAATTTATGATTTCCTAAAGAACAACTTAGAAGATACCATGCTAAATCCTTAGGGGAAGAAAAGAATTAGAGTAGATACGATGCCTAATTCATGCTTAGAGATATTAATAGCTTAAGGAATAGATACCATACCCTTAGGTTGACAAGCATTAAATATATCGGTATAAATGTGACATTAGCATATTGTTATTTTAATTAGTCTGATTAGTGGTGGATGTCGAAACCCTAATGCCTTTTTTATTTTGTTTCTTCTCAATATATCAATCTTTTGTGACAATTTTGATATTTAATTTGGAAAAACTGTTTTAAACAAAATCAACAATCCTCGTGGGAATGATCTCATATTTGCCTAACTATACTATCGTTTGATCTTGTGCACTTACGAGTAAAACGTACAAAGTATTTGCCTATTAATTTAGGTGGGTATTTAACAGAATAGAGTCACATATAACAACACAGACATTTGACCATCAAGTTAATATGTATAGTAAGCCCATGGCCATTATCCTACACGTATCGGTGTACCAAATCAAACGATACAATTAATTTTGTCTGTATTTTACATACATGCTTTTACAATCTTAATGTCATTATCTTGTTAAGTAGCATATTTTCTATTAAGTGCCAAAATATTTATATTTTAGCCCTTAACTTATATTTGTTAATTCCTTAGTTTTGTTAGTTTATGCCATTTTAGTTCTTTTATGTGCTTTCTATGTTTTTGTAGGCTTTTGGAAGAAAAGGAAGCAATTTTGGGAAAAGCTGGAGGCTCTGATAGTGCAATCGATCGTAGTGGAGCTACGATCGAGAGCACTACAGGCAAGGACCAGACGAGTGCAAGGCATGCGCTCGTGCGCACAAGAAACAGCCTTGATCGCACCTACGATCGAGCGCCCAATACATATGATCGATCACAGTCCTGCAATTGAGCGTACACAGGCTGCGATCGAGCACACCCCCGCGTGAGGAGCAAGTCAGCCGCAGCCTTATCCTAGGAAGTGTTTTCTTTTAGGGTTTTGAAGCCTTGTGCGAACTATGGCTCAAACCCCATAATTTTTAGGGTTTCTAGAGTGTTCCTAAGGCCTATAAATAGACCCTTAAACCTTTAGAATAGACACACAATTTCCAAGGAGAAGAATTGGAGCTCTTCAAGCTCTAGTTTCGGGTTTATTATTTTCCTTTCTATTTTATTTTATGAAGATATTTAACATCAAACACATGTGTAACTAAATTGTTTAGTAGGGCTAGATTGAAGCCCTAATTATGTTTATTTAATATTTCAATATTGACGCCTTTGTGATAATCATATTGTGTTGCTTCACTTGATTAATTCCTGTTTTATTGAATTCCTCATATGTGTTTGTCTAATCAACATATGCATGTGGTATGGACTAGTTAATTAAATTAATTTGGATGATCGAGTCATGGGATTAATAAGAGTAACAAAAGAAATCCACACTGGGTTCTTAGGTTAATCAACATGGGGAACTGGGAGTAGACACCCATGCCCTAGGCCTCATGTGTTTGTCGATTTTCACAAATTTATGCTTTCTTAAAGAACAACTTAGTAGACATCCATGCTAAATCATTTAAGAAAGAAAATAATTAGAGTAGACACCCATGCCTAATTCGTTGCTTAGGAAAATCAATAGCTTAAGGAGTAAACACCCATACCCTTAGGTTGGCAAACATTAAGTATTCATAATATGATTGGATCATTGGCATATTGTTATATTATCTAATTATGATTAGTGGTGGATATCAAAGCCCTACCTTTTTTTATTATCAACTAAAAATCAATCTTTGTTTTATTTTACTTACGGAATTTATTTTAAGCAAAATTTAGCAATCCTCGTGGGAATGATCTCATACTTGCACCATATACTACTATATTGATCTTGTGCACTTACGAGTAAAATGTACACTTATTTGCCTATTAATTTAGGTAGATATTTGCACAATTTTCACAAATGATAGAGTTCATGGTGCAGCAAAGTGTATATCGCGAGAGTTAAAAATATGCATGTTTTGGTACACAAAATAGTCGTGCAATGCAGGAAAATAAATGGCGAGCATTATGTGAGTTAAAACTCACCTGGGTCGAATAAACTCTCCGAGTACTTCTTCACATGATCCGGGTTCTTCAAATCTGTGAAAAACCAACTATTAGTCCTAAGTCCAACTAAAATGAACCTAAGACCCGAAAACAGGAGCGGGAGAATGTCGGCCAAGATGACGTTCCCTAGAACGTCTCTGGGAGAGTGCTCGTTCCTTTGGGGCGAGCGCTCAGCCAGTGAGGTTCAGGTGGAACCTCATTTGATCCAATGTGCTCCTAAGCCTTTTCGACGAGTCCTTAAGCTACGTAAATGGTTTCTAACATCTTCTAACCACAACAACGTCTCCAAATGACAAGATTAAGTCTAAATGGAAATGAAAAGCTTAAAATGAGATTAAAGCTTAAAACACCTAGATGTTAACAAGTAAGCTATGATAAAACAAGAAACTAACATAACAACCTAACAAAACAGAAAGGAAGTGCAGTGGTTACCTGAACAAAGCAAGCTCTTCAAGAACACCTCATTCTTTTCCAAAAACACTCACAACCTTACACACTCAAAAACCAAACCAATAGAGTTTCTCTAAAGCTTCAGATGCTATAAAGAGCGGTTAGAGGCATAAAGGGGTGGGTTTAAATAGGGGGAAAAGCTGAGGGCGCTGCAGGTGACCTCTAAAAAGAGCGCTCGTGTACTACAGTGCTGAGCGCTCATGTACTCTTTATCAAGGGGTTTTTGAGTTGCAATTGGCATGCGCGAGCAAAAGCCAGCGGTCAACAAATAGTCAACAAGCGCTCGGCCTGGTCCCTACACGAGTGCTCGTGTGCTGTTGCCAGGCGAACACTCGTGAGGTCCCCCACGCAAGCGTTCATCTACAGTAGCTCCGAAATTCAAAATTTCAAAAATGCCCCTCCAGGTGTCCCTAGTGACCCAAAGTCCAATTAACCTTCTAATCAAGTTGTCTTAATCCTGATTAATTATTTAGGTCACTACATGTTATGTCCAAGCAAAAGGTTATGGGTGACCAAGAGTGATCACGTGCAAGTCACATGATCACTGTTCCGTTAGTCAAAATGGCTTTGATTGACGGATTGGACGAATTGCAAAAATTTGTAAGTCTGGTGGGGTGCATTGCAAAAATTGAAACATTGGAGGTCGAATTAAAAATTGTCCCAAACTTTAGGGGGTAAAGTGTACTTTTCCCTTATTTTTATTTTAAAAAAAAAAACTCCCAATGACTTCTTATAATTGCCCTTGAACCCTCCATGAAATAATTCATATTTGAATTAGAGTAATAAAAAAATTGGCACTTTAATTTAGTACCTCTTGATCCTTGAATACCCAATTTAATTTCTTGATTATTCTTATACTCTTGAAATCACATTTTAATCTATACATTTAATCTCCGTAACTTTTACTAAAATACTATGATTGGAGATTTAGAATAACCAATACCCAATCAATCTATATTAAGGAAATATCTCACATAGCTTTGTTAAATCAAAGGATTATGGACTCCTTATTGAGGAGTAGTGTTCCACAATGGTACCTATGATCACTTGAAACACTGAGATTTTGATCATGAAAGATCTTACTCCCAAATATACTAAAGTAACTTCTACTTCACATTTGATTTCGCATTCCCCTCACGATTGAGACTTAATGCTATAAGTAGTCATGAGTTCAAGTCATTATTGTTAGATTCTATTTTGGCCTTATTCAATATAAAAAAACATTGTGTATATTTTGGGTTTAAGATTACTCAAGTGAATTTGTATTGATTGCAAGTGAAAAAGGATAAAGGAAATCCCGTTGGATGTCTCGTCAAGACGGAGACATAACGTGGATGTATTAAGTGCTCTCGGGAAGTCCCGTTGGATGGCACGTCAAGACAATAACATGACATAAAGCTACTATCATCCCCTTTGGATGGCACATCAAGACAGTAACGTGACAAGAAACAACTATTGTAGTACCTGAGTGTTTACTGAGGTTGTGTTTAGCTTTAAGTGGGCTTTTCGGTTTGCTAAGTTCATTAGGGTTCATTGGAAATGAGAATTTTGACTTTTGGATTTGACTGAACGTTCAAAGCCTTGTCACCAAATGTTCGAGAGAAAACCCTAGTGAAGAAAGTTAGAGTATGGACTACCGAATGTTCGACCTTAACGCTATCCCTAAACGTTCAAGAACTTCAAGTAGTTCTTTAAGAACTTTAAGTTCTTGAAGAATGCGAAGAACAACAAGGGATAAGTATAGAATCCTACTATGAATCTGCTGAAAGCATTCAACTAGGATTATGCAGTCCTACGCCCAATACCTAGGAGAGGCTGAATTACCATGTAAGTAACACAGACTTGTGTGTTTAATTTAATCTAGCCATATTCCTCTAGAGGATCAAAGTTCCTATGATTTGTTTGTTTTTTTGCCGCATAAAAGATTTTTTAATTTTACGCAATAGATCCCAACAAGAATAAGGTTGTAGAGTCTTCTGAGGAGAACTCCACTGATGATGAGGAACTTGCGATGTTGGTCGGGAAGTTGAGGAAATTCCTAAAGTTGGAGAGGAGCTCTGCTTTTGGCTCCCATGAACAAAACTTCCCAGGAGGTCACCCATCCTGGTACTACTCTCGCTTAATTGTGGAGTTCTGATAAGATCATGACCATCATGACTTTAAATCGCGTTATTGTCATGAAGGGTGTAATTATACATATAAGCACATCTCCATCTCCATTTTCATACCCAGGCGATGTGGGACGCCACAGATACTACCAAGGATGGCTCTCAAGAAGACACCCAAGGTAAGAGGGAGAGGCCTAAGAGAGAGATTAGCACTTGTAATGTTCAATGTTATGAATGTTCGGGTTACGGTCACAATAGAACTGAGTGTCCTAACTTTCTGATCGCTAAGAGCAAAGCCCTTAATGCGTGTATGAGTAACAAGTCAGAGTCTAATGAATTTAAGAACTCGAAGGTGGAGAAGAAGGTAAGCTTTATGGCTTTTCCTATTTCGATGAGGAGTGTAGGTCATAGTGAGGTTGAACCTCTTGTTTTGGTGAGACTTGTGATGAAGAATGACTCAATGATTCTGATGAAAAGATTGATATTGAAAAGGCATACAACGAATTGTTTAAGGAATGTGCAAAGTTAGAAAATAAGCAATAACTTTTTTTTAAAAACAATTTTATGACTTGTTGGAAAAGTAATGCTTATATGTTCAAATGAATAATTTGACATCTAGATGCTATTCCTTGGAATGTAAAAACTCTCAACTTGTTGAGAAACCTGATTGTGTCAATGTTTCTCAACATGATGTGCCTCATGAATCTAGTGTTCAACTAGATAAAATTTTGAGTTTTCAAAAACCCCATGGAGATAGGTGTGGACTCAGTTTTCAAAAGGAAGCATCAAAACTTATAAAAACCACCTAGTTCCCAAGGAGAACTCTCTCTCTCTCTCTCTCTCTCTCTCTCTCTCTCTCCCCCCCCCCCCCCCCCCCCCACCCCACCCCCAGTTATGCTACTAAAAAATCTAGTCCTAGCCCTAATCTAGGAAGCCAGAAAAGGGGAAAAGAGTCTTAGTGTCAAAGGGACCTAAGAAGTTTAATCAAGGGAGTGAATGAGCGAATACATCTTAAGCCTTACAGGCACCTCAATTTATAGGATTGAGGCTTGATAAGTGCCGAATGTTACATATTCAAGCCCCTTAACTCGAATAGGCTAATTCCTTAGCAATGTTATTGATTTGATTTTGTTGTTGTTTTAGTGTTTTCAGGTTTTTAATAAAGATGCAAGAAATTCCATTGATTTTGGGCTTAACGCACACTTTGAGAAGACTTAAAAAATATGGTTAAGCTTAACCAATCACAATAGAGGACCTATATGATGTGGTTAAATTTAATCAAATCAAGGAAATGATTAAATCAGAATTTTTCTAATTGGAGTTAAAATCGGATTTGATTAAATTTTGGATTCTGCACACGTCTTAGTATGTTGACCATAACTTTGAGCTTCAGGATCAGATTGACGTAAAACTAGCGACATTGGAAAACTAACTCAAACTAATACAAATCATTGTGAAATAAGATTTTTGTAATTCAGATGTTTGTTATGCCCAAATAGTCCTGAAATATAAGGATGAAAATATGAACAAATCCTATTTCGATTTGTACTAGGATTTCTTCCTAATTGGAGTAGGAGACTAAAGCACGATTTTTATGGAATTTCTCAGGCTTCTAGGTTTTTTTTTACACCCTATAAATAGGTATCTAAGCCTTGAAGAGAAGGTGTGCTTAGTTATAGACATAAAATATCTTCTTGGAGGCTTGAAGAGTTGAAGATTACATGAACATGACAGGAGACAATTCTAGAACCACCATGAGGGGCTAAATTCGTAATATAGTGTTGATGTAGCCCTTTTCAAGTAACAATGGTTTAATTATATTTTTAATTTAGGAATTTTCATGATGGTTGTATAACTTAGAGATTTGGTTTTAAAGTTTATATTCAATCATTATAAAATTCTTCTGTTATCTAAGAAAGCTTTTTATCTTAATTAAACTCAATCCTTCATATTTTTTGTGATTATATGAATGATTTTTATACAACAGTTTTATCTGACACATGAACAAGAGTGTTTGATAGGCCATGCCTAGGGAAGACAAATTACTCTACATCCTAGCTTAGTGTAATTTAGGTAGACAATTCGTACGACCCGAAGATGAGTTATGCTTATCCCTTGATTGTGTACAACTGATTAAGCGATTTGATAGATCATACCTAGGAAAGACGGACCATACCTCATCTAGAGGTTAGGTAGCCGGTCTGTGGCAACCGAAGATGGATTATACTTATTTCTTAATTATGGCATTTTCTTGACTACTCGAGTGAGACGAGGCCTATATCATGCATAGAATGAAATTTTCTTTTTAATTTATGATTGACCATTGTTATGATGTTATCAATGAAACCAACCCCCTATTCTTTCTCTCATTATTACTATCTATCTTTACTTTTATATATTTATTTTTAGAAAACAAAAACAAATCAACTCTTTTTAAATTGAGTTACTTTCAATCTTAACAAGCATAATAACAATGCATATGCAGTCCTTGAGGTTCGACACCCTCAATATAGCCTTATCTCAAAAAGATGCATTTTATTGCAAGTGGTTATTTTTATTATTGATATTTTTGCACACAAAAAGACCACATCAATTTTTGGTGCCATTGCTAGGGACTGCTTAACAGTTGCGTTGTTAAGTTTTAAATATTGAATTTAACTTGATTCTTTCTGTTTTATTTATTTTTCTAATTCTGTTTTCTTTATTTTTGTTTGTGTGCTATTTTTTTTTCCTATTTTCTGTTGCAGGCCCGGAACTACCCAGGCAACTCTGCACAAGTGCACTCGAGCCTAGCTTTTGTGCGCTCGATCAAACTCGGGTCTTCATCAGTACGCTCAAGCACACATCCCAATACGCTCAAACGTATCTCCTAGGGTGCGTTGCAATAGAGTAGCTACTGCAATTCCACTTCAAAGCTAAGCTTTCCAGGCCATTTGTGAGTTTTTACTTTTCTTTTGTTATTTTATTTTAGGTTTGTTATTTTAGTTCATATGAGGAGACATTCATGTTAGACATTGAGAGTAAAGCATGTACTCTTTTGAAAATCATAGTGAATATTATGCACAGCATGCTCTAACTAGTAGTAGGATACCTTTGGCTACTCAGCTAAATGCTCTAAATCAAAAATGTGACCAACTTTTAGCATCTTTCTCTGTCCCTACCACCTCTCCTGCTATTCCAACACCCATAGACCATGTTCATATTGCTATAGTCTTTTATCACCATGTTAGAAATTGTCCTACCACTGGACAATTTTCTAATTATTCTTATGAACATATGAGCACACCATTGTCTAGACCGGGGAATGATCTTTATTCTGATACTTATAACCCGGCATGGAGCAACCATTCTAATCTCTCATGGCAAGCCCAAGCTCCTAGAAATTATGCTCCACAAATTCATGAAATGCACTATCAATCATATCCGCAGTTCAATGATCAATCATATTATTCCCCTCAATATCAATCAGCTCCAACACCTTTTAGATATTTTCCTAGCTTTGAGGAGAAAGTGTTGGCCACTCTGTGCAGATTGGGGGCGACCACTCAAGAGCTAGCTAAAGATATTGATATGAGTGGGATAATAGTTGATGACAAGAAGGAAGAAAAGAATGAGGAGCAAATTGAGCCTCCTACAAATCCAAATTTGTTGAAGGACCCCTTAGAGGCTTTTTCGACTCACTATGGGTTCAATGACTGTGATACAGAGCAATGTATTGACAAGATCATCCCCTCGCTCCATACTACTGCCACTATGGACCTTCCACTTTGGAAAGAACCTAGTAAGCCTATGCCTCTAAGTATTCCTCACATGCCTTCCCTTAAGCCCTCACTAGAACTTGAGCTGGAGCCAAGTTCAGATAATCTCAAGCCTTCCTTTTTAGGTACAAATGACACTCTCCCAGTCATTATTGCGTATGACTTAACAAGAGGCCAAAATAATAGTCTGTTAGGTGTGCTAGAGGAACACAAAGAGACTACTGAGGTAGAAAAAATTCCTAAGTACTCTCCTCAATTTATTCCTGTTCATGATTCCTTACCAGATGAGAAACTGTTTAAGAATACTCAGAGTGATCTACCTCGATATGTAGACATTATGATCTACCTTTCTATAGGTAAAAGTTATTCTCTTTGGTCCAAGAAAAGAAAAGCTTGGTGCTTCAAATTTAAACTTAAGGGTCAAAGAGCATTGAGTGTATCAAGGATATGGACTTCGTTAACTTGGCGGATCCCTTATATTTTGACTAGATGAGTCAAATTCATAGGATCAACTTCAGTCCCTATGCGCTCGATTCCTCCTCCATAAGGGTACATGATCTCCATCTAGGTTTATTTTCTCCATTTTTGTTCCATTCTTTTTACAGTTTAATTATATTTTGACAACAATGCACTGCACTTGATTGTTATTTGGTTGGAGTATCACTTTGTTTTTCAGGACTAGTGTTTCTACATTCAAGTTTGGGGGTATACTTTGCCCCACCTTTTACCCATACAGGTATTCATATCCTTTTACTATTGTTTTTCAGTTCTATACACATTGGAGAGAATGTGTGATTTAAGTTTGGGGGTATGGCCCATCACCGTCAAATTTTTTGTTGATTATCTTATTCTTAAGCATGCAATTGAACTTAAATTTTGATTTATATTTCATTTTTGAGCTTAAAGTTATGAGCACATGATCATCTTATTAGGAAATTTGAGTTTTGCTACATACCTTTGGCAACATGAGATGCTACTTGTTTTAGTTTGATTATCACAAGCACAGTAGCATATAGTTTGTGAGGCATAAAATTTGAAATCAATTATGTTTGTTGTCAGTATTTTGAATGCAGTTGGGTGATTTGTTGGATGAATAAACTTGCCATGATTTAAAAAAAAAAAAAAAAAAAAAAAAAAAAAAAAAAAAAAGCTGGGAAGTAACCGGACCTCTTGCTTCATTAAGTAGTGAGTGCTCGTGTCAAAAGCTGGGAAGTTTTGTTTGGTTGATAACATGGCTAGTTTTGCTTTGTAACCTTCTTGACTGGAGTTAGTAAGCCCGTAGGGATATTTTTACACCTAATGCCCTAAAGTCATTTGATTTAGGAGTCATTGGCTTCACACTTGATACATGGGTCAACTAGAAAGCTTAACTGAGCTAAGCACTGCATAACCTACACACACACAAAAAAAAAAAAAAAAAAACAACAAAACAAAACAAAAACAAAAAACAAAAAACAAAAAACAAAAACAAAAAAAACAAAAAAAACAAAAACAAAAACAACAAAAAAACAAAATAAAAATAAAATAAAAATAAAAAACAAAAAACAAAAAGACAAAAAGAAATATATTGATTATTGCTTGGTTGTTTCATCCAATTGGGGTCCAACGAATTTTGAGTATTGAACCATTCATATTGAAATTATTTTTGAAGCCTCATATCTTTGTCCTAGTTTACTATTACACCAATTAGAACTTGTGTTATCTCAAACTGTCATTTGTAAGTAACTTGATTTTGAATTTCTTAAAATTTTGAAGATGGAATTTATTTCTTTAAGCTTGCTAATGAATGAAAACCATTATTTTTATGATGCTTCATTCTTTTTGAATAACATATGGTGACAATGTTTGTAGGTATCATTCACGTTAAACCCTCCTAAGACTTCACTCGTCCTCTAGGGATGCCTAGGGGTTGAAAAGGCTTGTTGCATATGCTAAAAGCAATCGTACATCCCACGAAAGATGGAATTAGTTAGTTGTTGTTCAGTTTATTTTCAATTTTGTATTACTAAGGGACTAACAATATGTAAGTTTGGAGGTGTGATAAGTGCCGAATATTGCACATTTAAGCCCCTTAACTCACATATATTAATTCCTTGTCACTGTTATCTATTTGATTTTGTTGTTATTTTAGTGTTTACATGTTTTTAATAAAGATGCAAGAAATTCCATTGATTTTTGGCTTAAAGCACACTTTGAGAAGATCTAGAAGATGTGGTTAAGCCTAACCAATCATAATAAATGACCTATATAATGTGTTTAAGTTTAATTACATCAAAGAAATGATTAAATTGGAATTTTTCTAATTTGAGTTAAAATCGGATTGGATTAAATTTTAGATTTTGCACAAGTCTCAGTATTTTGACCATAACTTTCAGTTCAAGTATTTGATTGAGGTGAAACCAGCGTTATTGGAAAGCTAACTCAAAATAATACAAATCATTGCGGACTAATATTTTCCTAACTCAGATGTTTGCTATGCCAAACTCATCCCCCAATATAAGGACGAAAATCTAGACGAATCCTATTCCGATTTGTACTATGATTTCATCCTAATTGGACTAGGAGATTGAAGCACGATTTTTCAGAGAAATCTAAGGCTTCAAGGGTTTGTTTTACACCCTATAAATAGGCCTCTAATCCTTGAAGAGAAGATGTGCTTAGTTTTAGACAAAAAATATCTTCTTAAAGGCTTGAAGAGTTGAAGAGAAGATGAACATGGCGGGAGACCATTCTAGCACCACCATGAGCAGCTAAAGTAATAGGGTGTTGATGTAGCCCTTTTCAAGTAACAATAGTTTAATTGTATTTTTACTTTAGGGATTTTCTATATACATGATGGCTGTATAACTTATAGATTTGGTTTTAAAGTTTACATTTAGTCATTATGAAATTCTTCTCTTGTCTTAGAAAGCTTTTTATCTTGATTGAACTCAATCCTTCATATTTTCTGTGATTATATGAATGATTGCTATACAACGGTTTTATCTGACACATGAACAAGAGAGTTTGATAGGCCATGTCTAGGGAAGGTGAATTACTCTACACCCTAGCTTAGTGTAATTTAGGTAACAATTCGTACAACCCGAAGATGAGTTATAATGTATTTGAGGCCTAAAATAAATTGAGTCAATTTACATCAGTTCAAAGAGGGACCTAAAGGAAAAAATACTATTAGATCAAATAGGTATATGACCATGTCTACCTTGACATGTCACACAACATTATTTAAACACAATTAATTATGCTAAATAATTGTGGCTGTACTCTAATAAATACTTTTATTTAGGGCTCGTTTGATTCGCGGAATACGTATTCCATTCAGGAATTGAATAGTTATTACTGAATATAGAGGATAGTGGAATGGAATAGTTATTCATATTCCTTAGTTTGGTAACAACACACATGCTCTAACTGGAATTGAATCAAAATTACTAAAAACCTCATATTTTTTATTTCTTTTTTTTTAACTCATATTAAGAAGAAAAAATAAAAAATAAAAACTAAAAAATAAAGTGGGTGGCCAAGACCACCCCTGGCCTCTTCTGTGTAGTTGGCCACCCACTTTATTTTTCATGTTTTTTATTTTTATTTTTAAGTTTAAAATAAAAAACCATATGCGTGTTTTTGGAAAATGTATTCTATTTCTTAAGGAATAGCTATCCCTCTCATTTTTTTAACGAATAACTATTCCTCTATGTAAGGGATTATTTATTCCCACGAGAATAACCATTCCTAGGAATGGCTATTGCATTTCATTTCCATTTCAGAGATCTATTCCGCAAACCAAACGAGCCCTGAATCAATTAATCTTTATGACATACTTATTTATTACATATTACACCTCCATGGAATCATTCCATTGTCGAACCAAAGTCTATATATTGTCACTTTGTTCACTACCTCTTTCCTTGAGTAATCGATTTAAATTTATAATTATTCTTATGCACCTTGTGAGAGTCAATCTCATCTTGTACATATATAAGTTTTAGTAAATTCTATTGAAACTCAAGCCCAAGCTTCAAGATAATCTTTCTCATTAAATCTAAAACAAGAAGAATATTCGTTATATCTTTGTTCTTTGACAAAGGATTTGGATTCCTTTTTGAAGCGGGTGTTCCCACAATGTTACATGTGATTACCCAATGCATCGAGATTTTTGACCGTAAAAGGATCTCACTCCTTGATACATTAAAATAACCTACACTTCACATCTGAGTTCACGAACTTCTCAAGATTTAGAGTAATTATTATAAGTTGTCATGCATGTACATCATTCCTTATGAGAGTGTTATAAAGACTAATGACTCACATGGTCCATTTGATGAATGACACTACCTTGCTCCTACACCAACATACCACCCTGAAGCCCACCTATTTTTCTTAATCAAGATAGATCGTTGAGGTTGACTTGTTATAGTTTAGATGGAGTTTCCAGCTCCATTTATGACTACAAAAAACAATTTTATAAGTTGCAAAAACTTTTGACTATGATCTTCTATGTGGTAATTCTCTTACTCACACCATAGTCAAATACAATGCATCTTAGGAACTTTACATGTACATAATAGAATAATACACAACCACGTATATATATATACCATATAAAGAATATAAATCTATATGCCCATTGTTCAATAATAAAATCAAAAAATAAACAGCATTTATTCAAATATAATCAAAACATCATCCAACCAATTGGAGTTTTGGACACCAGTTCCAACACTTCTTGTAACGCCCCCGGAAATTAATTAACTGGTAATTAACTCCACGGTTCATCACCCAGCCTTATTCCACTCCAAACAAGACTCAAAGACCTCTACTCCTCAAAGAAACAGAGGATACTAAACAGTGGAAACAATCAGATTCTATAAACATTAATCATTAAAACTAGAGCATCTACCAAGGAATATCAAAGTAGTGAAAATCACACTATACACTTCATCGTTACAAGGGATCTATACTATACCTTAATATGCAAGCATGCATAAAAGCTCTAATTCTACAACATAACTCAAAAGTACTAGTTACCATGAGTACCCACCTAAGCTTGCAACAAGTCCTCAAGCATCTCCCGGGTTGAATCCTCTATTATATAACTCGGTGCTTCACAGTTGCCATTTTCTACTCAACTATCTCTAACAGCACATTTGTACATATGGAGAAAAAAGGAAAATAATACAAGAGTAGTTCCGACGACTTTAAATGCACATGACGTATCCGTCATTAGTTTGTGGATTCAGTTATTTGTATAGCACATGCGACATTATGATAGTTTATCATGGATGTGATATATATATATATCACATCCATGATAAACTATCATAATGTCGCATGTGCTATACAAATAACTGAATCCACAAACTAATGACGGATACGTCATGTGCATTTATACTCACTAAGTCGTTATATATATATATAATCATGAGTAACAGTAATAGTTCAACCGTATGGTCTACTTGAGATATTACCCCTTCTCAGTAGGGTTGACGCTATCCTAGGGGACCTGTAGTACGACACCGGTGCCTCGGATATTGCACGGCTATCGTACATAACACTAGTGACATGACCATGTCCGACCTCGGGTGGCCCACAGCACTAATGATGTATGTCCTATAGTGAACATCCATTGGAAATGGCTACATCTTGGTCATAAAACCATTGGATCCGAAGCACCCACACACACACACACATGACCATAAAGTTAACTTGTATAGTAAGCCCATGGCCGTTATCCCGCACATACCGGTGTACCAAGTCATACGATACAATTAATCTTATTAATCTTTTACATGCATAATTTTACAAGGCTCATTGTTATCTTATTAATCAACACAAGTTTTCACAAAAGAGAGTTCACAATAGTTCCAAAATGTATTTCATGAGAGTTGCAAAATATGCATGTTTGATATATATATATATATATATATATATATATATATATATAATAGATGTGCAATGCAGGAAAAGTAACAACAAGCATCTATGTGAGTTTACACTCACTTGAGTCGTAAGGCTTCTCCAAAAAATTCCCTTGAAGTTCAATAACCTCAAATACTAAGAAAAAACCTATCATTAGTTCTAAATCCAACTAAAACGAACGTATGACATGAAAACAAAGGCTATCGGACGTCTGGCCAAAGTGGCGTTTCTTGTAACACTTCTGACTGTACGTCCAAACTCGTGGCCGTACGTCCGCTGAAATACTTTAGACCATATGTTCGGGTTCGAGGCCGTACGTCCGCTAAAATACTTAGGGCCGTATGTCTGGGCTTGAGGTCGTACGTCTGCTTAAAGAGTTTCAGGTAGAACCCCATTTGGTTCAACCATCCTCCTATCCTCCCGAACTAATTTCTAAGGTTACCAAAAGGCCTTCTAAGACTACCTATCTTAACGCAACACCTCCTTGCAAAAGGAAATATGCCCAACAAGAATTAAACACTAAATCAAGATAAACTATTAAACCGTCAAGATTAAGGGCAACAACATAACTAGAAGCTACAAATTACCAACTAAGCTAACTATGGAAAAGCACTTAAACAGCATAACGACTAGCTAAGCTTAGAAGATTACCTCCTTGAAGCGAAACCTCCAAGAAATCTCTCCTTCTCCTCCAAGAACACTCACAACTCACAAAAGGCACTCACACAGGGTCTCTAGAGGGTTTAGGGGCGGAATGGGTGTGAAATGGCGAGGGGGTGAGGGGGTATTTATAGGTGACAAAAGGAGCGTACGTCCAGTCCTAGGGGGGTATGTCTGCGTACTATTCACTAGCGATCCAAAGGATGCTTCGTACGTACAGGTATTAACCAGCGGTCAATCCAAAAAGTAATCGACGTCCTCATACTATTGAGCGTACGTCCGTGTACTATTCACAGAGTACGGCATACTATTTGTCAGCGTATGTCTAATGGTCCCCCCGCGTACATCCATATTAAAGACAAGAGAGTATGTCTGCCAACCCTAGCGTACGTCCAGTCCAGAAGTCCAATTTCCCCAAAATGCCCTTCTGGCTGATCCTAGTAACCCAAAGTCCAAATTAACCTTCTAACTAAGCTACCTAAGCTTAGTTAATTATTTGGTTCACTACACTTCTTTCCAACATTAGTGGAGGCTTTAAGAGCTAAGCTCTTCTTCACTCTAGTTTGAAAGAAGTAGTTAGCTTCATAGGTCTGAAGAGACCCTACAAGATCCTCTATTTTCAAGGAATCAAGATCCTTGTTTTCTTCTAGGGCCATCACTTTAGACCTAAACTTCTATGGTACGGACCTCAAGATTTTGCTGACAACTTTGTTGTTACGAATTTCCCCTAGATTAAAACTCGAATTCACAACATCATTCAATTGCACATGGAACTCGTCGAATGTCTCATCCTCCTTCATCCTCAACTCTTCAAATCTCATTGTGAGTATTTAAAGTTTGAAGTGCTTCACCCCTTGGGACCCTTAGTGGATAACCTCTAAAATATGCCACACCTTTTTCACACTCACAATGTTCACAATCCTCTTAAACTCCTCTTGAGACACACCAAAAAAAAAAAATCACATTAAATGCTTTGTTGTTGGCTTTACTAAGCACTTTATCCTCCACGGTTAGTTTCATCTTTGGACGTTCCCAACCTGTCTCCACTATCTCCCACATATCATCATTTATGGACATGAAGAAGGCTCTCATCGTAACCTTCCAATACGCATAATTGTTTCTAGCAAAATGAGGGGGGACATTCATCGACACTAATGAAGCATCACAACAGAGGTCAAGGATCACATAGGACAAAAAAAAAAATTCCTTCAAAGTGTGTACCTACTCTAATACCAAGAAGTGAAAGATCTGGTACAACAACAAGCGTTATAACTATTCACCCAATTTAGACCCCAACACATAGTCGAATAAAATAATACCAAACACCTGCAATATAAGATATATGAAATTATCAAAACATAAAACCCTATAGTAAGGCAAAAATTTAAAAATCATTCATCAACTAGCCACAATGCAATATATATATATTGCATATTTTACAAAGAGGAAAGCCCTTGCATCAAGGGAAAAACCTCTTTGGGGCAACCAAACACAAGATTCCACTAATATAATGAAGAACTAGCTACAACATATATACAAAACTTACTCCATAGTAACTTTAACATAAATTGTTGTAGGACAGTGCACTCCTCACGGGCCTCTGCTCCAACTATCTGTTGGCCATATCATCAACTAGTGGATTATTATCAGTCCCCACCGGTAGACTTTGCGTTGTCTTCAAGATGTGCAATCACAATACCATGCAAGACTCAATCCTCACCCAAGAGTAACCACACTAACAAACTCTTGCTACACATATACACAAGAACTTGTATCAAGTTCTTGGGATTTCACTCCTTATAGAGTCTCTTTAGTTCATTTCCTAGGGAGAAGTGATATTGTATTGAGAAAGTAATCCTTTAAATATAAAACTACTTACAGTGGCAGATGTGGCGGTGTCCAAACACAATTTGTGTGCGCCTAGACACAACTAGGCTTTCATAAATGTAATAGACTATGTCTTCTAAATTCATATATGTGTTGTCCAGATTCACCACTTCTAGATTTGCACTGTCCCCAATGCCTTCCAAACATCCCTACCAACAGAATGTTCCTAAAACTCAATTTATCTAGACATGTTTTCTATTGGTTTGGACACCCTAAACTCGGCAAGGTTTGTTTGCTTAGATGTCCAGTCTCCTCTGGTACTAAGCAATTTTTGTAATGTCCTCTATAGTATGTCGTCCAAACATTTTTTCTTCTTGTTCGAACGCTTAGTTCTATACTTGTCTTCTTTCAATAGTTTCTTCACACCTCTTCAATTCTTCATTAATTGCAGACCTAAGTTCTCCAAAATATCAAATAGAGTTTTTGACACCAAATGAGCCAATCTATAAAACCTAACATTGAGGAATGATTCCAACTCCATATTTACAACACAAGCAATAATTATCACAAATTAAAATTATTGAACATAAAGAACACAAATGTCACAACCACAAAATCAATTACAATCCACAACACAAGATTTTGTTGATGTAGTGGAAAATCCTTCGAAAACATCAAAGGAAAAACCCACTCAGAGACAACCAAATTCGAAAATCACTATAGAAAAGAAGATCCAGAGTACAGACATAAATATTTAAAACCTCTTTGTAAATCTAAGACTCTATATTGACAACAAGCTCCATGCTTGCCTCCGTGCTTGCAAATCTTCTTTGAGGGCCTTCCTTACCGATCCACTAATAGACTTGTTTGTATTTGAAGGATATATATGGTGTGGTATGAAAAATGAAATCAAACAATCCAAAGAGAAATAGTTCAAAGCTTTTTACAAATCCTTTCTTAGCTCTAGGGTACTTTACCAAAACACTTTTGGCTTATAATGGAGAAGCAAGAGCACCTCTCTAGAGGTTCTCAAATCTAATTTTTGAGCTTGGTTGTCTCATTAACCCAAATGAGTATCGTATTCTATTTAAAGGATGGGAAATGGTAGTGCTAAAAATTCAACTAGGAAACAACCAATCAAGGTATCTTCACAATAACATTTTGTTCCGACGTCCAATGAAGACCACTCAATTGCTTTTGAAAGCTTATTCCCATATCAACAACATTATGTTTCAATTTTTTTTTTTTAAATTTGGACGTTTTTAATTGGTCAAATCTGGCTAACAAGAAAGTGTAAACAAGTTAAAAATACTAGCGGTGTCATGATTGCAACTTTGGTAGGTGACGCAATGACGACATTCTGATGGGGTTCTAACATTATCAGGCGGTGGCCTTCTAAGCATTCATCATCATAACGCCTCTCTAACATGCTTCTAACGAAATCAAACATGGGATTTCAAAGATTCATCTTCATGACGGCTTTTTGACGTGGTTATGACATTATTAGACAAGATATTTCAAAGATTCATTGTCATGATGACTTTTTGATGTGGTTCGAACATTAGCTCTCTATGGTTGAAAATCATGCAGCCATTCTGATGCCCATCTGGCATTAGCTCCATTGTCATGATGACCATCTGACTTCAGCTCCAAGGTCATGACTTTTATCTGACTTTAACTCTAAGGTTATGACTTTTATTTGACTTTAGCACATAAAACATATTTTTCACACCAAGGTAATTAGGTTATGAAATAAATTTGCAAGCAAATTTTTTAACATTAAATGAGTCCAAATTCTAAAACCTAACAAATTCCATTGCGTGTTGAGAGTGAATGTTGTATAACTCAAAGTGCATCTAATTCCTCTACAAGCTTCTTATTTATAGGCAATGGATTACTTGGTGAGGTGGGAAACTAATTCCCACTCCAAGTCTACTAAGCCTATCACCATGGTCAAATTAAATCAACTTGGAGGGACCAAAAGGGAAAAATATAACTAGCTCCAATAGGTTTGTGACACTTCTCATCTCATGATTTGTCACATGTTACTATGAATTACATTAATTCCATAAAAAAAATAAAAAATCACAACACAAGTAAGTGTTGCTATAAAATTATTAGCAACACTGTTTTAAAGGCGACAATTTAATTAAATATAAAACATGCTTCTAACCACTTGGATTGATCCAATGAAGGTCCTAAAATGTTTATAGGCATGTCAAAGGACTAGGGACAATCAATCCAACATGGGAGGCACCCATAACAACTCTGGACAGCAGCTAGAGACAAACCGAGAAAGTTGTATATGAACTATCGTAATCATGAAGTCTCACACACTTCCATTTATTCCATATTTTCTTTAAAAATTTGGCTCTAATACCATTTGCTGGACTCTTGTACATCATATATACACCAGAATTATCCCAAGAGTCACTTCAAGAGGATATGGAAAGATCATACTTCCAAATTAAAAAGCAAAGAAGAAGCAATATACTTGGATTTTTTTCCACTCCTTAGCTATGGGCAATGTTTTATTTCTTCACACTTTCTCCAAAGAATAAAGCTGTTTTGGGAATTTTGGAGCCTTAGGAAATTTTCATCAATGATTGAAGATGACCAAGAGACTGGACTCTCAAGCTTAGAACACCCGATGTGCTATGCACTAAAGCCACTTGAAGGCATTGCTGTAAACCATAAAATTTTCAGATTTCGTAGGTAAGGCTAGCACAGGTGCAGTTTCTAATCATTTCTTCAATTCTTGGAAGCTTCCCTCACATTCTTATGTCCACAAGTAATGAGCATTCTTCCTTGTAAATGCAGTCACAAGTCCTAACAACTTCGAGAAACCTTTGATGAAGTGTCGGTAGTAAACAACAAGTCATAAGAAACAACGAATCTCATGTACGCTGGTTGAACTTCCTTATTCTACCACCGCATTAACTTTCTCGGGGTCTATC
Organism: Corylus avellana; assembly: GCF_965113065.1. Lineage (NCBI taxonomy): Eukaryota > Viridiplantae > Streptophyta > Magnoliopsida > Fagales > Betulaceae > Corylus > Corylus avellana. The sequence continues at coordinate 14,945,306 of NC_142498.1, forward strand.
GACACACCTTCGCCATAAATCATGTGCCCAAGGAAAGAAACGTTATCTAGGCTTCTCGAGTTTAGCGTAAAGTTTCTTTTGTTAAAGCCTCTCCAAAGCCTTTTGTAAATGTACTCCATGCTCCTCTTGAAACTCACACTTCTCGAGTTTAGCGTAAAGTTTCTTTTGTTAAAGCCTCTCCAAAGCCTTCTGTAGATGTACTCCGTGCTCCCCTTGAATCTTAGAGTAGATCGGGATGTCGTCAATGACGACCAGGGTGAACTGATCTAGATATTTGTGGAAGACGCTATTCATCATGTCTAGCATAGAGTTGCTTTTGTTAAAGCCTCTCCAAAGCGTTCTGCAGATGTACCCCATGCTCCTCCCGAATCTTAAAGTAGATCAGGATGTCGTTAATGACGACCACGGTGAACTGATCTAGATATTTGTGGAAGACGCTATTCATCGTGTCTATAAACACAACTGGCATGTTAATCAATCCAAAGGGCATGACCAGAAACTTGTAATGTTCGTAACGAGTTCTAAAAGTCGTCTTAGGAATGTCTTCTTCCTTCACTTTGACTTAGTGGTAACTCGACTTTAAGTCAATCTTCGAGACCACCTGCGCTCCCTATAGCTAATCCAACAAGTTGTCGATCGTTGGTAGAGGATACTTGTTCTTGATTGTGACCTTATTTTGTTCCCAGTAATCGATGCACATCCAACCAATCCATCATTCTTCTCCCCATGGTGATGAACTAGTGCGAATAAAGACTTCTTTCAGTAATTCCTGTAACTAGATCTTCAATTCCTTCATATTTGTTGTTAGCATCCTATATGGTGCCTTCGACATAGGACCAGTACTCAAAATATACTCTATTTCAAATTCAACCTCCTAATAAGGCTGATAAGCGCCAAATGTTGCACATTCAAGCCCCTTAATTTACATATGTTAATTTCTTAGCATTGTTATTTATTTGATTTTGTTTTGTTTTTGTGTTTTAGGTCTTATTTGACAAACCATTGGAAATTGGGCTTAAAGGGGCAAAAAGCTGGGCATTCTGGATTTAGGATCGAGCGCAGCACTCCTGGGATCGAGCGCACCTGCGCTCGAGCGTTTGCAGCCAGGGATCGAGCGCATGCCTACACTCGCGCGCATATCAGCTAGGCTCGAGCGCACAAAATCTTGGATCGAGCACACTCGGGCGTGTACAGCACGACAGCAATCCTTTTCCAGGATGGACTTGGTTTTTAGTCTCCCAATTGGACTGGGAGACTGACTTCCGACTTTCTGAGGATTTCTAGGGTTTTAGGGTTTTCTAATTCCCTATAAATAGGGCTCTAAACATTGTAAACAGACACACCGCTTCTAGAGCAAAAATTCAGTAAAATAATCTATGGAGCTTAGGAGATCATGAGCAGCTAAACCCAATTGTGGGGTATTAATGTAGCCCTTTCCAAGCACAATGGTTTGATTGTATTTAATTTCTAGTCTTTCAATTTATGCATGTTGATTGTATAACTCTGAGGATTGCTACAATTGATTTCTGTTCTTCATATTAAATGCAATTGTTCTTAAGTTCCAAAATCAATATTTATGAAATTCTTCTCTTGTCTTGGAAAATATTTTACTTTTATTGATCTCAAATCATTCTTGTTTTCTGTGATTATGAGGATGATGGTTATACAATGGGTTTAATTGACATATGATCAATAGGATTTGATAGGCCATGCCTAGGGAAGACGGATTGTACTACACCCTAGTTTAGTGTAATTTAGGTAGACAATCCGTGCCAATCGAAGATGGGTTACACTTATTCATTGATTGTATGTATCCTATTAAAGAATTTTATAATTTATACCTAGGAAAGACGGGTCGTACCGCATCTTAGTAGTTAGGTGGACGATCTGTGACAACCGAAGATAGATTATGCTTATTCTTTAATAAGGTAGTTTCTTGTTTATTTATAACATGCCTAGAATGAATTTCTGGGATTAATTATGATTAGCCATTGTTGTGCGGATAGAGGTGAAGTCAATACTCTACACTCTCTCTCTTATTTTAAATCTCTTTTATTTTTATGCACTTTAGTTTTAAAGAAAATCAAATCAATTCTCTTTTTAATTAAGTTAATTTTAATATTTCAAATTTTGATAATAAAACCCCTGCAGTCCTTGAGGTTCGACACCCTCTCTATAGCCGTATCCTACAAAGATTCGTCCTATTGCGAGTGGTTATTTTTATTATTGATATTTTTTGTCACAAAAATACCACAATCAATTTTTGGCGCCGTTGCGATCGAGCGCACTTGCGGCATCCTGCATCCAGAACCTTAAGTGCTCTAAGGCCGTTTGTGAGCTTGTTTGTTTATTTTCTGTTTTAGCTTAATTTTTTTCTGTTTTCTTTTCAATTTCTGTTTAGTTTATGCTAGGTCGCCGTTCTTTGTCTTTTCCATTAATTTCTTGCGATCTTGAAATTGAACGCACTCTTAGACAAATTAGATTCCAAAGGACCCCTAATTTGCTAGAAGAGCGTTCCACTGAGACCATGGGAGACGGTAACCACGTAGCTTTGCAAGATCATTACCTGCCTACCACTTACACTACTCCCACATGTCTTTGATTGCTAGAAATTACGGCAACCCATTATGAAATTAAGCCCAGCACTATACGAAGTTTACCTTCTTTCCTAAGGCTTAACACTGAAAATCCTTATGACTTCCTCAGTGATTTTGAAGCAATTTGTGATACCACTAAAATGAATGGATTCACTGAGGATGCCCTAAGGATGCGTCTTTTTCCTTTCTCCCTCAAGGAAAAGGCTAAACATTGGTTCCAATCCTTAACACCTAACTCTATTACTTCAAGGGCTCAAATGCAGCAAGAATTTCTTAAGAAGTATTTCCCATAGGAATGACCAATGATACTAGGAGAGCCACCACTACCTTCTCCCAGTATGAGGGAGAAGATTTCCATGAGACTTGGGATAGGTTGTAGAGCTTGCTTAGATCATGTCCACACCACGCTGTCCCGAAATGGCAGCTAGTGCAGTGTTCTTACGATGGCCTGACTGAGTCCAATAGAAAAATGGTGGATGCATCATGTGGGGGAACATTCATGTTAAAAAGTGAAGATGAAGCTTGGTCTATGTTTGAAAACTTGAGTAACAATTCTCTTCAGCAGGTTTCTACCAGACGGAGGGCACCAGCACCTAAAGCACTCAAGAATGAGAGTTTGTATGAAGCAAGCCATTCCCCAAACATGGCCAACCAAGTGGTTGAAGCTATCTCCAAGAAGCTAGACCAAGTTCTGTTGACTGCTGGTTTTGCTCCTAATGCTGCTCACACACACACTGAATCATGCTCATTCTGTTCCAGTCCTATACATCAGGTAAATAACTACCCTGTTACTGGAAATTATACTGATATTGCAAATGAGCAGGTTAATGCAGCTTTCTCCAGACCGGGTAATGATCAGTACTTCAATACCTATAACCCCGGGTGGAGAAATCATCCAAATTTCTCGTGGGAGAATTCAAATTCGGGCAACTCAGCCCCAGGGCCATACAATCAAGCTCAATCCAACATGCAGCCTTACCAACCTCATTCCACTTACCGGCCTCCGCAGCAGCACTACTAGTCTCCATCAGAGTCTAATTTTGAGGATCGGATTCTAAAAGCAGTGAATGAGCTGACCAGTGAGATAAAGCAGTCAATCAAATCTCAAGAGGAAAGAGTAAACTCACATACCCACTCCATTGCCAAGCTAGAAGCTCAAGTCGGACAACTTGCCAATACCCTCAACAGGAGGGAAGAAGGAAAGCTTCCAAGACATCCAGTGACCAACCCTAGGGGACTATACATGGTAGAAGAAAGCACGCCTCATCTGGAGCAAGTTCAAGCCGTCACCACATTGCAAAGCGGAAGACTGGTTGACAATCATGTGGAAGAAAAGAAGGATGAGCAAATTGAGGCCCCACAGAATCCGCATCAGGACAAGGGTAAACAATTAAGCATCGAGGCATCTTCCTCATCTGCCCCCACTCCTGAGGTACCATATGAGCCTAAGGTCCCATTCCCAGAGCGGCTAAAGGCACCCTCCCACTTTGGGAAACAAGGAGAGAAGATACAAGACATGATGGAAACCTTCAAGCAGGTTCAAATCAACATCCCACTCCTTGAGGCCATCAAGCAAATTCTAGCCTATGCAAAATTTCTCAAGGACTTGTGCACTCAAAAGAGGAAGAATCAGAAGCACATTCCCAGGAAGGTCATTCTCACTAAGCAAGTAAGCTCTCTGATTCAACATAACACTCCTCCAAAGTTCAAAGACCCTGGAGCGCCTACGATTTCATGCGTCATCGGAAACACTGAGATTGAGAGAGCTCTCCTTGACTTAGGAGCTAATGTTAATTTGCTTCCATACTCGGTATATCAGAGACTGGGCTTAGGGGAATTGAAACCGACAAGTACTGTCTTGCAGTTGGCTGACCGCTCGATCAAGAAACCCCGTGGGATTGTGGAAGATGTCATTATCAAGGTGGACAAGTTCTACTATCCAGTTGACTTTATAGTTCTGGACACAGAACCGGTCCCAAATCCAGAGAAGCAAATTCCTGTCATCCTTGGGCGACCTTTCCTCGCCACAGCCAATGCATGCATCAATTGCCGAACCGGAGTAATGAAGATCTCCTTTGGAAATATGAAGATCAGATTGAACATCTTCAATGCCTTCCAGAATGCCCCTGATCAGAATGCATGTTACCTCTTGGATGACATTGGAGAAACTATTGAAGACTCACCTCATGATCCTCTATCTAAAGCCCCATCATGGAGCAACCCACCGGAGCCTATGCCTCTCACTTCAAGTACTCCACCACCTAATGACAACCCCACAGGGGACATATTTCATTCAGAGGTTGCTGAAGTGGATTTCATTGGGGTGGAAATTTTTTTGGCAAATTCCTTGGCTACCCCAGTTTTTGAGAACTCCCATAGAGACAAGAGGTTGATCATGAAACCAGTTCGGGACAAACACCCTGAACATCGTCATAGGGAGCATCAAGACCTATTAGCTGAGAGAAGCAGTTTTAGGATGTTAAGAGGAATCCTCTTCCTTGTGCAGTGCTACATGATCATAAAGAATAAGGGGTGGAAGAGCTTGATTGGACTTCTGAAGGATCGAGGTAAGATCCTTCGGGACTCGGACTTACATTGAGAAATACCTCATAGGATCAAGCGCAAGCCCTGTGTGCTTGACTCTTCACTCCACCAGGGCATATGATCTCCATCCAGGTTTATTTTATCCATTGTTGCTTCATTCTTTGTTTATCTTTTTACAACAATGTGTGCACTTGATTGGTATTTGGTTGGAGTATCACTTTATTTTCAAGACATGTGTTTTTGCATTCAAGTTTTGGGGTATGATATGCCCCCATCTGCTCATTCAGGTATTTCTGTACTCTTGATCTTATTCTTTAGTTCTATACATACATTGGGGACAATGTATGATTCAAGTTTGGGGGTATGGAAAAACAAAACACGGTCCATTTTTGTTGTTATGTCAGTCTTAAGCATATGGTTGAGCTTTGATTTTGGTTTAAATTTCCTTGATAGGCTTAAAGTTATGAACACATGATCATATGACTTAGGGATTTTAAGTCTTGTTACTTACTTTTAGCAACATGAGCTGCTTCTTGTTTCAATTTAAATCTATCTTGAGCACACTAGCACATGTTTGTGAGGTATGAATTTTGAGACCAATTATGTTTGTTTTCAATGTCTTGAATTCTATTGGGTGACATATTGGATTAATAACTTTGGCATGCTATATATGTAAAAAAATAAAAATAAAAAATAAAAAATAAAAAAAAATAAAAAATAAAAAATCAAGTTTGAATGTCTCGCTGAGTAACCGGACCTCTTGCTTCATTAAGCAGTGAGTGTTCGCGTCAAAAAGTGAAATTTTTGGGTTGATTAATAAAATGGCTAGCTTAGCTTCGTAGCCTTTTTGACTCGAGTTAGTAAGTCCTTAGGGGTGTCTTCACACCTAATGCCCTAAAGGCATTTGGTTTTGGAGACATTGACTTAACACTCGATACATGGGTCAACTAGAAAGCTTAAGGGACCTCTCAAGTACTATTGTGGCTGACGATGAAGGGCAATTAGAGCATGTCCTTGTGCTTGTTAAGGTGAATAACTCCCCACAACCATTATCTTAACTAGTCTAGCCCATCTGGCTGGTGCTGTTGGGATTATGCCCATAATCTCAATGAATTTTTAATCCATGAAGACATTCCATGTTTATAAATGATTATGATGTTTATTCATTCTATCATCGTCTTGCTATGACATATACTATCTTTTACATGTCTATTACCTAAATGCTCATCATGCATGTGAAAATGTCCTAGGATCACATTGAATATGGATAAGGGTGTGAGTAACATTGTTATCACACAATGTCTTACTCCATAAATCCTTGTATCCTTAAAGGTTTGAAGTCCACACTTAGTAAATCGAACAGGGTATTCCATTTTGATAAGACCGTTATACATCGAATCTTAATGATCTACCTTGATCAAGTGAAGCAGCATCTTCGGAATTGATGTGTAGTGTGCTAGGTTCCTAAAGCACTGAACGAACCAAGGAGTTGTCTTTTCAAGAAAAATATTGTATATTGAGAAAAGACAATAAGCTCCTTAAAAGGCTTCTTTGGACTTTGGTTCTAAATTCTAAGAAGTTTGTGAACCCAAATGTGAAAATGTTGATTACTTAGATCTATCATAGAGAAAGACCTATCGTCGATCAATTGAAGCTCAGTGCACATATGAACATTGTGGGAACACAGACTTCAAGAATAAATCCAAATCTTTTGTTAGGTAGACAAAGAGATAAGAAATTTTTCCTTAAGATAGATTTTATGGATATTGTTCTCAAGTCTCTCGCCACAGCATTTTGGTTGCCAACCAAAATGCTGTGGCGAGAGACTTGAGAATATATATAGATATGTGTGTGTGTGTGTGTGTGTGTGTGTGTGTGTGTGTGTGTGTGTTTGATATACACATTATGATATACCAAATGGCCAAGGGGGTGGCTCAGTCACCCCCAAACAGCTAGATTAGGGGTGGCGAGCCACTCCCACGACCCATGGGGGGTGGCCGACCACCCCAATGGCCCAAATGGGTGTAGCCGAAACCATCCCCAAGCGGCCAAAGGGGGTTGTCGGCCACCCCCATTGATCGTGGGGGTGGTAGAGCCACCCCCAACCAGCCGTTTGGGGGTGGTCGAAACCACCCCATTTGGCCTCTTGGGGGGTGGCATGCCACCCCCAATCCAACCAGATGGGGGTGGCCTGGCCACCCCCATGGCCAAAGGGGGTGGCTGACCAAAAGGTTGGCTATGGCTACCCCCAATTTTATTTTATTTTATTAGGGTAATTACCTTTCTTATCATCAACTACAACGCATTGTCACTTTGCCCTCATGAACTGACAATCTTACTGCCCGACCCCATCAAACTACCATTTTGTGCCCAAAACCCCCTTCCATCGGTCAAAGGCGTTAACTCAGACGATCAACTCATCACTTTGCCCCCATGAACAACAACGCATTGTCACTTTGCCCCCTTGAACTACAATGCATTGACACTTTGCCCCCTTGAACTACAACGCATTGTCACTTTACTCCCTTAAACTACAACACATTGTCACTTTGCCCCATGAATTACAATGCATTATCACTTTGACCGTCTGAGTTAACGCCTTTGACTGGCAGAATGGAGATTTTGGGCACAAAATGGTAGTTTGGTGTAGTCAGGCAATAAGGTTGTCAGTTCGTGAGGGCAAAGTAACAATACATTGTAGTTAATGGGAGAAAAAGGTAATTACCCCAATAAAATAAAATAAAATTTGGGGTGGCCATAGCTAACCTTTTGGCCAGCCACCCCCAAACAGCCGGATTGGGGGTGGCAGACGATCCATGGGGGTGGCCGACAACCCCCTTTGGCCACTTGGGGGTGGTTTCAGCCACCCCCATTTGGGCCCTTAGGGTGGTCGATCACCCCCCATGGATCGTGGGGGTGGCTTGCCACCCCTAATCTAGCCATTTGGGGGTGACTGAGCCACCCCCTTGGCCATTTGGGGGTGGCTCGACCAGTCCCAAAGGATTTGGGGGTGGTCGGCCACCTACCATGGGCCATGGCCACCCCATGGCCAAAGGAGGTGGCTAGAGCCACCCCAATTTTAATTTTTTTATTTTTTTTTTTTGGATTTGATTTGGGGGCATTTTTGGAATTTGTTAACATACATGGGGACAATTTTTGAAATTTAAGATTAAAAAATACATGTGTCTAGCATGTGACAAATTTTTGGTTAAATTGGTCGAAAATTGTTAACGGATGGGCCACATTGAAAAATTTTGAAACTTTGATGGGGTGCATTGTAAAAATTGAAACATTGGAGATCAAATTGAAAATCGACTCAAACTTTGAGGGGTAAAGTGTAATTTTTCCTTTAATTGTAGTAATCTTATGACTATTATCCCGCACATACCAGTGTACCATGTCATACGATACAATTTTATTATTTCTGTCTTTTATATGCATATTTTTACAAATCTCATTGTTTTCATTTCTTGCTTAATCAGCATACTTCTTTCACAAAGCAAAGTTCATAGTAGTCCAAAATGTATTTCATGATAGTTGTAAATATGCAAGTTTCATATATATAAAATAATCATGTCATGCAAGAAGGTAACAAGAAGTATCCATATGATTTTCTACTCACTTGAGTTGTACGGGCTTCCTGAAAATCCTCCTAAGGCTGCACAACCTCGAAATCTGAGAAAAGACCTATCATTAGTAAATCCGAGCTAACACAAGCCATAAACCTAAATACGCTTAAAACAGACTTTCTGCCTGACCCTCAACGTTCGAACAGAGAGTTTCGAATATTTGGCCACAACATCGAACGTTCGGACACAGAAGGTCGAACATTCAATGCTAGGCATAAAATCCATTTCAAACCAAAAATTGATATACATTTGGTTATATTGATGTTTTTGAAATTGTGGTTGTTTTGGGGTGGAACATGATTCTCATGTTTTTACAAGTTACTTATTAGTTGACATATACTTTATGAATAAGTTCATGGTTATAATCTCCAAATGTTTGTTAGACATTAAACACCAATTCAATGAATCAACAAAAAACACTTATTTTGGAGTTAATCGAGAAAAAATAAAAATTGTTGAATACTAAACACCACAATGAAGTACGAGTCTAGCTTAGAGTTCTAACACTGATCAATGTGCAACACTACCTGCACAAGTTGTAGGTTAGATCCATAGCTTTCATTCCAACCTTTATTACTAGCAAGTTAATTGGCAAGATTTTTCTTTTCTAAGGTTGCTGATTGTGATTCAAACTGTTATGTTTTATTATTATTATTATTATTATTATTATTATTATTATTATTATATATATATATATGGGTTTTACATTCTTCTAACATCAAATCTCGCTTTAGTTAATGATACTAATACTACTAAAATGAAGACCCATGTCTGTAGCTCTTAAAATTATTATTTAATTTGTGATATATTACTATTGAATTTTAGTTTAATGGTACTTTTAAAAACCACATCAGATTTTGAATAACACAAAGATATCATGGACCAATAACAATACATTAGTTTGGATAAAGACCTAGTTAACCAAAGCAAAGCACCCTCACAACGACCAGTGTAAAATTTATATAGGAATCAATTATATTTTAGTTTCAAGCACATGAATTAATTAACATGGTAAAAACAAGATTACTATCAAGGTAAAAACCATGTTCCCTACTTAATTAGCTTTTTCTTCGTGGGCCTGTATGTCCCATTTATTGTAGCTTGTAATTTTATACTTTCCCACTTGGTTGAAAATTTGTTAGGGAAAATGTGAACAAAATCATTCGACTCCCAAACATGACGCCACCCCAATTAATTCATAAAGGGATACTTTTCTTCTAAGTAGAGAAACCCCAGCCTCATCACAATTACCATATTACTCACTGTTTTTTGCTTTTGTCCTTCTCAAAGTAAACAATCTGCTATGAAGCTTTCAATCATGAGAGAATATATATGTTAATGAAAAAAGAGTCATTAAAAGCATATATTAATTAAGTAGATCGATACTAATCCGTTAGCTTTGCAGTGTAATTAACTTAGACGATATCTATGACCTTTGTTTGAATGCATATATGCATCTTCTACTTTTTTTGACCCAAAAGTGTTTTTTTTTTTAGTTTTCCGATGCAGCTGGTTTGAGCAAAGAAGAAACATTGCAGCCACTCATAAAGTGCTTTTTTTTTCTTTTTTCTTTTTTTTTTTCTCAACATAAATTTTGAAACATATTCAAATGGAAGAAAAGATTTTCTAATGAAAACCTTCCTGCATGCAACAAGATGGTATATTTATTTACTTTTAGGGAAAACTTCATTTTTGGCTCTCGATCTTTAATTATTTTTGTAATCATATTTTTAAACTTTAAAAAAAAAAATGTCAATTTGAGGTTTACCATATTTTAGAAATTTGCAATGTTAATCAATCAGTTTGATAAGTGAAATCCTCTAAATTTAAGGTATTTTTGCAATGCTAACCCTTCCATCAAAATTCAACGTTAAATCAAACGATATACTAAGTGAAATCTCCAAAATACCCTTAAGGTGTTTATAAAATTACAAAAATACCTTGAATTTAGATAGTGGTATTTTGAAAATTTCACTTTCTCCGTTAAGATTTAACTCTGAATTTTGACAAGATGGTTAATATTACAAACTTTTAAAAGATAGTAACTATAAATTGACACTTTTTAAAGTTGAAATGTATAACTTCAAAAACAATAAAAGATATGGAGGATTAGTAAGTCTCTTACTTTTATGAAATTACATGTAGAAGAACCTATCTAATGGTTGGAATATGGATCTAAAATTGATATATACGAGAAATATTTGATGGGCAGAACTTTGTTCAATGATATATATATATATATATACTTTGGTACTTCGAGGTTAATTATAAGATTTGAAAGTCCTTCTGGTCAGCAAAATCAAGCTTCCTCTTGTCCTCTTTCTTTCTTTCTATTTTCTTTTCCTCCTTTTTCCCTTTTCTTTTACTCCGAAATTCAATTTTGATTGGTAAATTGCTTAAATGATTGATTTTCCTATGATTAACTAATAAAACCCCATAATGCACGTAGTCTAGCTTGGTCAAATTTATGTTACTACATGAGGGCCCATTTCACCTTACATAGGGTCAAAATAAGTGTAATCTTAGAAGGACAATACAAATTGATCTAGTGACGCAAGAATCACTACAAATGCTGAGAAAATGTTGAACCAAACCGTTGAAATATCATGCTAAGAAGATCTGTATAATAATATCAACAATTGGAATTGTTAGTTGTGTTTGGGTCAATATCATGCATGCGGTGTGCAGTATTAGAATCGCGCATAAAAGCTTATTCTAGAAAGCACTTTTTGGCACACGCGTGTCGTGGCTATCGAGCCAAGCTCGATGAGAGTTGTTTTCAACCTCAGGCGAGTGTATTTTTGCAAATTTTGTTAAATCATGATCAATGCTTGAATCTGCCATTTTTTTAAAGAGAAATTTCATCGTGAATGCATGAATCTACTATTGAATTTGTGTAGGATCCACATGAGTCCACAAATTTAATGGTTAATCTATTAAATTTATAAAAAAAAATATTGTTGAAAGACGATTTAAAGATGATTGTGTAACATGTCTCTTTTTTAATTATTTTTTTAAAAAAAAAAAAAAAAGAGGTATTTTGGTAATTTTGACACTCCTACATACGTTAGGATTTAACGAAGAAACCTAACAAATGTATGACATTGCAAAAAATTAAAAGTTCGACTGTTCGATACATTAAATTAAGAGTTTTTGAACTTTAGAAAAAACATTGCAAAAGTAATGAAAGATCATGATAATTAAGTGAAATTTCAATAATAATAATAATAATAAAGAGATAGACAATTGAGTATATATGAACCACCCCCACTGAAGTCCGTTCTCTCTAAAATCATGAAATAAGCGAGAGATTCCCCTCTAAATCTTATCATCATCTGCTATCTTTTTTTTTTCTTTTTTTTTTTTTATCATCATCTGCTATGATTTGCTCATTATCTCTCCAGCCATGAAAATGTACGGATATCATTAGGGGCGATAGTACTTGTCCACCACAATGGTATCATTAATGGATAAAAATTTTGAGCAATTTGGCTGGTAGACAAAGCAATTCGAATATCAAATGTGAAAGAGTCTTTATGAAATTTACATGTCCAAACAAGTTTCGGACAATTTATTTTCTTTTCAAGCAGATGAGCTCTATAAGAACACTCTTACATTTACTACTAGCAATTTAAACGACAAATTATGAGAATCAGGATTGATCTCACATGACATATATATGTCGCTTTCACTACTTTTTGTTTATCTTCAAGTTGAGTAAAATCCAATCTCCCTTTAAGATTAAGAAAAACAAAATTGCCTCACAAAAAATAAGCCTGTGCATGGCGTTTAAACATTTAGCAGCAGAATTTGTCTTTAATAATGGAACTATGAAGGCATGCTCAGAAAGGGAAAAGAGAAAAAGCGACAAAAAAAAAAAAAAAAAAGAAAGAAAGAAAAACAAAATGGAACTATGAAAGTAAAAAATGACAAGAACAAAACACATAGTAAAGGCAAGTGGATAATTGGTGGTTAAAGATGAAATAAATGGGTCAAAAAGTTACTGAGAAAGTCCATTATTAAACCCATGCAGACCATGTTTTCTGGTCTGCAAAAATGACAAACCATGATACACAAGTCTTATGTAAACACAATCTCTGTCCATTACAACAGTTTTTTACTTTATTTGGTAACCAAAAGGTAATTAATGGGTGGTTGGCAATCAGATGGTGGATTATAAGACAAAAGGTTATTGCAGTTTGGATTCACACAAACACAGAGAGAGAGAGAGAGAGAGAGAGAGAGAGAAGGGCTGAAAAAGAGCCAATAATGTTATGTAGGATAGCAGACAGAGCGTTGCTTTTTGGGTACTTCGCGAATAAAATGCTGTCTCTCTACGAGGATTGGCGTGAAGAGAGAGACTCCTTTTTTATCCCATGACAACAAAAGCCAATATTGTAAATAAATAAATAGGAAAGAAGAAAAGATAAAAATGAAGAAGGAAATTAATTAATTAATTAAATGTAAAAGAAAATGTACACTTTATCTTCTTATCTCTCATCACATTCTGCCTTCTTTTCCACCTTTCCCCTTTAGTACTTTTTTTGAATTTCTGCTGGCCTTGTCTGTCCATTCAAAGGGTTATGTGAGAAAAGGAGCGAAGCGCTCAGAATTCGAGTTAAAAAGAAATGAATCTGGGTCCCCATAGTGGACCCCTTTTTTTATGAAAAAACATCTCCATAGAAATAACACATTGGAAAGGAGTGAATAGAATTACTAATAAGAATCATATCGTTTTGGTTTCCCTCATATTATATCATTTAAACAGTACATGCATATTGTCATTGCAGTAGATTAATAAAGTGCAGGAGTAGATCAAAATCTTCTTTTCAGCTTTTCATCATCATGGGGATAATTTATCTGATAGCTGCATCATGCCATGCCAAGTTTTACTATATATATATATATATATATATATATATATATATTGATTTTTGCTGTTCCCAACATATCAAATTGTTTTTCAAAAGTAATCCTAATTATCACCAAAAACAAAAATCAAGTTGAGTGTTTATACAGAAAATGGTACTGTTTATGCTCATTATCTCTATAATTTGTTTTTTTTTTTTTACTGATTTATTATTGAAAATCTCCAATGTGTAAAACAAAAGTTAACAGAAAAGTAGAGTATCCACGTTTTCTTTACACAAAACAAAAAAGAAAAAAGAAAAAATGAAAAAATCAACAATAAGATGTATAAAGAAGGTCGTTTGTTCTAGTCTGGTTTTTCTAAAGCTCAACTAGGCTCCAAAGCTCTCAAAGCTAGCTCTTATTTCAAAAACCAGACTATCTATTTGCTGTTAACGTAGTGTGATATATCATTCAAGCCTTAAAACCCAGGTGGGTAGTTTCTGTTTCCTCTGTTTCCTCTGTTTTCTTTGAAAGCATCTCAGGTTTTAGAGAGAGTGGGAGAGGGGTGGTGTTGAGGAAGAAGAAAAAAAAGTAAAAGAAAAGAAGGAAGAAGTAGTTTTCAGCCTCAGAAAAGAAAGTGTTCTCAACAGGGGGTGGAAGGGGGGTGGTTTTGGCCAAGTGATGCGCTCAGGAGCTTGTGCAGCACAGCAGACCCTCACAGCGGAGGCTGCTTCAGTCTTGAAGCATTCTCTCAGCCTGGCAAGGAGGAGGGGCCATGCTCAGGTCACTCCTCTCCATGTGGCTGCGACTTTGCTGAGTTCAAGAGCCAGTCTTTTGAGAAGGGCTTGTCTCAAATCTCAGCCACATCAAACATCACATCCTCTCCAATGCAGAGCTCTTGAGCTTTGCTTCAATGTGGCTCTCAACAGGCTGCCAACAGCTCCAGCTCCTCTGCTCCAATGCCAGCCATCTCTCTCAAATGCTCTGATTGCAGCACTCAAAAGAGCTCAGGCGCACCAAAGAAGGGGCTGCATAGAACAACAGCAACAGCAGCCGCTTTTAACCATAAAAGTTGAGGTTGAACAGCTTATTATATCCATCTTAGATGACCCTAGCGTCAGCAGGGTTATGAGAGAGGCTGGTTTCTCCAGCACTTCTGTCAAGAACAACATAGAAGACTCTTCAGCCACTTCTGTTTTTCAGTGTTACAACAGTTCCGGTGGGGTTTTTTCTTCACCTTGCTCTCCTTCTCCTCCTGACACCCAGAGAGAAATCATCAATCCCAGCACTTTCTGGCAGACCCATTTCTTGACTTACTCTTCTGATCATCAAAACCCACTTCTCTTTTCCCCTCAAAAGAAATTTCCAACCAACCCCATCACAGCTGGTTCAGCCTCTGTGAAGGAAGATATCAAGTTGGTCTTTGAGGTCCTTCTGAGGAAGAACAAGAGAAGGAACACTGTGATAGTTGGTGACTCAGTGCTCATCACTGAAGGCATAGTAGCAGAGCTAATTTCAAGGCTTGAGAGAGGAGAAGTCCCTGAAGAGCTGAAATCAAGCCATTTCATCAAATTCCAGTTTGCACCAGTTTCTTTAAGATTCATGAAGAAGGAAGATGTGGAGATGAACCTTTCAGAACTTAAAAGGAAGGTGCATTCTGTTGCATCATCAGGAGGTGGAGGAGCCATTGTTTACACTGGTGACCTTAAATGGACAGTTGACTCAAATTTCAATGAGAGAGAAGCAGCATCAGATTATTATAACCCAGTTGATCATCTTGTTGCAGAAATAGGAAGGTTAGTCTCTGATTATGGCAGCTCAAACACAAAGGTCTGGTTAATGGCTACAGCAAGTTATCAAACATACATGAAGTGCCAAGTAAGGCAACCTCCTCTTGAGGTTCAATGGGCTCTTCAGGCAGTTTCTGTTCCATCAGGTGGACTTGGCTTAAGCCTCCATGGTTCCAGGTTATCTCTCTCTCTCTTGCTCTATAAATTGAATGTTCTTTCATGTCTATTGTTTTTTTTTTTTTTTTTTTTCCATCTTTTTTTCTCTTCAAGCTTTGTGTTCTCTCAACGTTTTTTGCTGGGGCTTTAGCCTGCATTAACGCAGAAACACAGAAAAAGTATGGTTGGTGAGACAGACGTGAACCACTGTCCTGTTTTTTCTTGGTTTTGTCTGCATATAGCCACGGGATATTTACAGACTTGTTTCAGCAGATATTGTAAGGAAATTTTGAAAAAGGAAGGTTTTGAAGGTTGCTTTTTTTTACTTTATTTTTGTCTTTCTTCATATAGTTTTTTATTTCTTTTTTTCTTTTCTTTTTGAAAGAGCATGAATTAATAGATCAACTTTTCCTTTTGAGCAAACAAAAAAAATAAAAAAAATAAAAAACTGTTAATTTGATTTTCTCATCACCAATTTTGGCCTCTTTCACCACAGCTTTCAATGGCCTTTCCGCGAAGATTAGGATCGAAGAAATTAACTACAAAAAAATATTAAACCTTGTGTTCCAAAAACCAGTGTCCTACTGACAATACAAGTATATAGATTTGAACTAATCTACCACATCATAACTACAACCACAATAATAATAATAATATTAAGATATTATAATTTATCTTATGACAAAAATACCATTTAAACATGAAAGGCCGTAATTTATTATGAGTGTAATATTATAGGAGAAACTATACTTACTCCTCTTAGAATTATTTGTTAAATCTGACGGAAAGTCAGCAAAATGACTATAATACCCTTACATCAAATTAAACCTAAAAACAAAAACAAAAATAAAAAATAAAATAAATAAAATAAAACGTTGTCGGGTCTCTATGCTCATGGAAAAAAAATTGAAGATTTTTTGAAATTTTCACATAAATAATAAAAATATAAAGGATAATTTATATCATGTGTGTCACATGTGACATGTTTTCCATTGAATTTAACAGAAAATTCTAACGGCGAAGAGCTAAATAGTTTGGGAGATCAATTTACAAATTTTTCAAGTTTAGAAGAAAATTACAAAATCAATGACAACTTTTTAGATGAGGTTGGGGGTCTATAGTCCTAGAAGAATTCATTTGCATGTGTCACATTGGTGGTTCCACTTTATTCTACTTGAATAAACCCTAAATTTAACACCAAATTAGCTTGTGCAATAGATTGTGTTGTGAACATTATTTGCTTTCCAGTACTTTTTACCAACTTAAATTTTTGCACTTGTGATTTGCAGTGTGCTTGATTCAAAGATAAGCTTATCCCAGAACCCATGTCAAGTGTTGGAAGCAAAGCCATTTAGCAGCAAGGAGGAACAAGATAAGCTCACTTGCTGTCCAGAATGTGCCTCCAATTATGAAAAAGAAGCTCCGTTGTTCAAATCTGGCCAGCAAAAGCTCTTGCCTCCCTGGCTGCAACCTCGTGGGACCGAAGCCCGTCAAAAGGTAATAAAAGTTCCGCTCAATATAAGGGGTTGGCAATTTTTGATATTACGCGCGAAATCATCACAAACTTAACATAAAATTAACATATTAAAGTTGAAAGGTCTGATATTTTTAGTTAAATAGATTGGATTATAATTGATCTGAACATAATTCGCGACACGACTTGAGAACAGACACAAACCTAACACGAAATTTTGCAGGTTAGGGTTAAAAGGTGTTTGACTCGTTTAATTAAATTGGTCAAATTTATAACTGTGTTTTGATATGAGTCAAAACACTCATATTTTTCTTTTATGTGACAGAAATTTGGAAAGATTATAATTATTTGTATGTTTGTATATATGCTCAGGATGAATTGGTTGAGTTGAGAAGAAAGTGGAACAGGCTGTGCCAGAGCCTACACCATGGAAGGAATGCTCAAAGCTACTCCTATTCTTCATCCTACTCTTCCTGGCCAAGACAGAGCAACACCATCTTCCCTGATTCGAGCTCGATTTCCTTTGCCAATAATTCAGCTTTGAAGTCGGCGAACAGCTCTAATCTCTTCCCTCGATTCAGGCGACAACAGTCCTGCACCATTGAATTCAATTTCACTGGCGGGACCCAGAAAAACCCATCACCGGAACCGAGCTTGGATTCTCTTAAAGACATTGATGGGAAGGAACTGAAGATCACTCTTGCTCTGGGCAACTCTCTGTTCTCTGATTCTGCGGAATTGGTGGAACGGAAAAGTGTAAGAACAATGCAACGAGCTGATACATGTAAGCTACTGCAAGAGAATGTGCCATGGCAATCGGAAACCACTCCTTCAATAGCAGAAGCGTTGATTGAATCGAAGCTGGCAAAGCAGGAGACATGGCTGCTGATTCAGGGGAATGACTGGATAGGAAAACGAAGGCTGACGCGAGCAATTGCAGAATCTGTTTTCGGATCTGCTGATTTGCTGCTCCACATGAACATGACGAAAAGAACCAATGAGGTGATCCCCTGTTCTGAAGTGGTAGCGAAAGCCTTGGAAAATCACGGAAAGCTTGTCGTTTTTGTGGAAGATGTTGATCTGGCTGATGCCCAGTTCATGAAATTCCTTGCTGATCGATATGAAACCGGAAAATTTGGAGAATCGAGCAAAGGAGAGGGTAGTGTAGGCCAAGCAATATTCGTATTGGCTAAGGGCGGTTCCACAAGCTATGAAGAGAAAAAGAATCAAGACTCTGTGATTAGCCTGAACTTGAGAATCAATGAACCAATGAATCAAAGCTATAAATTTGATCACAAGCGCAAACACGAGTGGGATTTGTCGAGCAAGACAAAGGCTGCGAGATATGAAGAAAAGGAAGATATTTCATCATCCTCTGTAGCCGGCGAGAATGGCGGGAATGGCAACGGAAAGAAAGACTTCTCAAGGCAATCGAGCTTCAGCACCCTTGATCTGAACATCGGAGCCGATGATCAGAACGACGAAAGCGACGACAAACCAGGGGAGTACAGCCCGATTTCGAGTGATTTGACTCGTGAAACGACAACCGATCCCCGTAGCTATAATGGGTTTCTGGAGCTGATCGAGAACCGGTTCGTTTTCGATCGGAGCCCCGCCCGGGACAGAGAGATGATAGAGCTTTTCATGTCGAAGATCAAAGCGTCGTTCGAGGATGTCTGCGGGAAGAAAAATGCCGACAGTTTTGTTGTTGAAGAGAGGGTGTTGGAAGAGGTGTTGGTTGGGTCTGCTTCGTTTCCCAACAGCTTGTTTGAGAAATGGCTGAAAGACATTTTTCAAACGAGCTTGCAACAAACGGTCAAATTTGGCGGGAAGGAGGAGGAGGACATGGAGGGTATAGGTGTTGTTAAGCTGTGTTTGGGTGGTGGGAAAGGAGAGGGGATTTTGGAGGATGATGGCTTCATGGCCTCATGTCTACCTAAGAAAGTCAAAGTATCTTCCATGGACTGAGTGGTTTTTTTTTTCTTTTTTTTTTTTTCTTTTTTTTTTTGTAAAATCTTTCACAAATGGAAGTCATGGCCACAATATCCTTATGTAACTGCTCCTTTTTAGAATAGAATGTGTTTTATTTTTCTTTTTATTCTTTATTTTCCAATACCTCCACTTTTAGGATTTGGCTTAGGTGAGTTCAGACTTAATTTTAAGTTTTTACCAGAAAATTAAATTAAATTAAATTTGAACCGTTAAAAATAAAAATAATATATATTTTCTTTTCTCTCCCTCTCAAAAGTTGGGTAAAAAAAAAAAAAAAAACCACTCTACAGAATTGGTTTTGCTATAAGCAGGCCCGAAACATAACAACTTGGGTCCAAAGCATTATAATTATCTAATAATAATTTGCTTGGAAGAAAATTTAAAAAAATAAAAATAATATAATATAAAATAAAAAATGATAAAGTCCACTTAATCCTCTCAAACTACCACCCCAATGACAATCTACCTCCTAAACTATCAATTGCGACAATTTACCCCTCAAACTACCAAAACAATAACAAAATGATGAAATTGCCCTTACTAAAATAAAAACAAAATACTAAAATTTAATTTTTTTTCAAATTTTTAAGGGTATTTTTGTCTTATTAAAAATTTTATATGGGTAATTTCGTCATTTTGCAAGCATTGGGAGGTACATTGTTATTGTTTTGGTAGTTTAGATGGTAAATTGTCGCAATTAATAGTTTGGATGGTAAATTGTCATTGAGGTGGTAATTTGAAGAGGTTAAGTGGACTTTACCCTAAAAAAAAAAAAAATAATAAAAAAACATAATTTCATACTCTAGTATGAATGTTCCTATTGAGTGGCCGATTGCTAGCAAATCTAAGCTGTAGGATGATTTATGACAAATATATGATTGTATGATAACATGTCAACTTTCATATTCAAGAAATCACCAACCGAAAATGTACTATTTATGATCCATTCTTATAAAGCTATTTGTCATACAATTAGAATAACGTGGCAATAAAAATCAGCTCTTTTTTTTTTTTTTTTAACAAATACTAATTCAATAATTGATTTTTACTGTCATATCATCAGATTATATGACAGTCTATTAAATAACATTATTCTTCCTATGTATATATGCTTTCTTTATTTACCATTCTACTCATTATTATTGCATCCAAAACCATTACCAAATGAGTAATACTATACTCATATTCAAATCTCACTTCCATTAGTTCCAAACAATTAGGTTGATGTGACAGTATTCATAAATCTTTAGAACCAATTTTTATTAAAAAATAAAAATTGAAGGACTTATACACAGTGACACAGCCACATCATTCTAATTATATGAGAGTGAGACCAAAATTAAATATTTAGCATTAATCTTACAAGGTAGGATCCCATAATTTTTGAGTTTCAAACTTTCAATTACAAGAGTTTCCTTGTCCTTTAAGGATGCTCTTTCACTTTCTAAATTTCATATATTTTAGATTATTTCTTATGGTGGCACTTTGCGTGTTCCACGCCCATTGGAATCCAGGGCATCCCAACTTGACCCTAATTCCAGACGGCTTTGCTTTCTTTAGACACACCAAAAAAAAAAAAAAGTGGAGTGTTGAAATCTTTTACCCTCCTTTTAATTTCTTTTCTCGTTTATTAGCATGAAATGCATCCACAAGTCTAACTTGCTTTCCTTCCAACAAGTTTTGGTTTTAAAGAAAATGGGGAAACTTCACTTTAAACTCCTAAATTATCACGAGATTTGACATACCCACTCGAACTTTGAAATTTTTCAATTTGAACCCCTGAACTTTTAATTGCAGTCAATTTGAACCCATTCGTCAAATTTTAAATGTTAAAAATGAAACAATGACGTTTATACCCCTAACCTCTTTATAAAATTCTAAATTTACCCTTAATTTCAAATATATATTAAAAAAATCATTTTCAAATTTTTTTTTTTCATTTTTTTCATTTTTCTTTTTAATAAAAAGAAAATTGAATGGTAATTTTGTCTTTTTAGGATTTTAACGGCAAAAATTGACGAATGGGGTAAATTGACTGCAATCAAAAGTTCAGGGGTCCAAATTGAGAGGTTTCAAAATTTGAAGAGGATATGTCAAATCGCGTGCTAGTTCAGAGGTTTAAAGTGAAGTTTTTCCAAAAAAAAATAAATGATATATACTATATTTTTATTCTTACAATATTGACGTATCAGTCTTTATTAACCCGAATTTTTTTTAATAAAGATTGATCTAAAGGTTGATTGAGACAATTACATCAGTATTGGAGGATAAAAATATAATTTTTACCATTACTTTCTAAAAAATTATTGTGTCGTGTGTGAATGCACTTAGAAAGAAATGTTAATTTAAGATGTATCCTCATTCATCCATAAAAGCCATATTATATATAAAGTAATTAATTGTATACTTTGAGAGTATCCCTCGCTTTTTGGTCAGAATCTAATCTCTGGTTAGATCACTATGACAATTGCCCAAATAACACCTTTAATGGATATCAACAAACTTCACAATTTTTAAACTCTTCTTTCGAAGATAAAGTGATGATGTAGCCTAGAACTATTCATCCCTTCATCATTGCACCATATAATATTCAATTGGGTACTTGTTTATAATAGTTTTTATATATATAGTGGTGTTCTCCTAAGAATGGTTTTCTTATATAGTTGTTGGAGTCGTTATAGGCAACTGGTTGATGATGCGAAAACGGTACTAAATAAGTTGTAATCGTGGTAAGTGAAACACACCAAAAAATATGCAAACATGGTAGCTTATCGTTTAGCGAGAGCGGCAATCCAACGATCTTTAGAGAATGTTTGAATGGATTCATCAATTTTTATCAGTTTAAGCTTTTTGAATACATAGTAATTTAACTTGGTATTAAAGTAGAAGTCATGAGTTTAACCCTGACTCTACAATTCACTTCTCATTTCAATTAAATATTTCAGCTTCTCATCACTTTCTATCCACTTAAATTTTTTGAGATAAGTGATAATTTAACTAAAAGATTTTTATCAATGACATTATATTGGGTGATGGAGATGCTTTGTCTTGATTTTAATGAAAGCTATGGAATTTTCTCTCTAAAAAAAAAAAAGAATGGTTTATTATTTTGAAATATTATGACCTAAGCAAATGTCCTTGTAACCCCATTTTTTTTTTCTTTTTCCTTTTTTGTTCTTTTTTCTTTTGCCAAGTAATTGTAAGAGAAAACATAATATAAGTTATAAAGTTAAGGTAAGATTAAAAAATGATCAAAGTGGAAGATTTTAGCAAATGGTGTTGGTGGAACTCACTCACCAGTCACCACAAAAGGTTTCCAAAAACCTTTTCCTAAATAATGTTATCCCCCTCATCATTTGTATATCCTTCAACACTTTAGATGGCAATCAAAGGCCATACAAAATAAAAATGGGGTCATTATAACCAAGAAAAAAAAAGACCAATCACATAATAAAAATTCATTTGGCTTCCACTAAAGCCAAGAACCCTTTTTGGTTCACCACCTATTTTGTTTTTTATAAAAATAAAAAAAAAATAAAAAAAATCAGCATGATTAGTTTGACCTAAAAGAGAGTTTGATAATAAGGAAAGTGATAATTGAATCGAACGGCGGAGGTGGGGCCTGTCTTCCCATGATACAACACAATCATCATTTCTTCCATCTTTGTGTGTTTGATTAAGATATGATAATCCAATTCTTCCACCGCTTTGAAAAAGCTCTCTCAACACTCTTGTAAATTTATTAGGATAAAAGTTTGGTCTATCATCTATCATAGGGGAATGATGGTCTTTACTATCATTGCCACTGTATTTTCAACATAATTACTCCAATGCCATCTTTTAATTGGTCCACCTTACTATAGAAAATTAATTCTAATTCACATATTGAAGTTTTTTTTTTTTTTTTGGTGGGTATCAAATCAGTCCTCAGGCTTTTTAAAAGTGATAAAATTTATTATTCTATCTACTTTTATTAATGGGCTATTTTTTATTGGGCGATATTTGGTTATAAGTGATGAAAGATGAAGCAAGGGCAACGATGATAAGTTAAGTGTGGAAGAAAACCCTTGATATGATGATGGGCTAAGTGCGATTTTGTTTCTGGTGATATAGAGGGATGGACGTGGTGCCAAAGGACCAGATGGAGAATTGATTTGGCAATATTTGCTGATTGTCGGGAATTGATTATATATGTAGAGATGATACAACGTGATTGAACCAATTGACTTTTTCTTAACACGTGGCAAACTTGGGATCATAAAAAAAAATAAAAAAATAAGAATATCTTTATTACCCTTATTGATCAAATGATAATCATAGGCTATATACATCAATTAGGCATCAATTAAGAAGAATTAATAACAAAAAGATAGATTTGTAATTTACTTTTTTGTTGAACTACTTTGCTAAACAACTATTGTAAAGTCAAAACTCAAACTCTATCATTTGAAAAGAAAAAATTAAAAAAATGGAAAGAATTGTCAATTCCTTTTTTTTAATTTTCATGCTTATGGGAGTCATTTTCTAGCTGATCTACCTTCCACCATCCGGAAAAGGTGTGCGAATTAATGGTCACAAAAGTTTAGCAGAAGAAATTCTTCCTTCGGGTTTGAATTATGAGCTCCATCCATCTTCCTTCTTGTTAGATTAATTTTCAGTATTGGGGCCCCTTGCTTTTTCCTGCAATTAGTGCTAAAAGAAAAGGCATCAATTCAATTATATATCTTCAATTGGGGCTAATATAAAATTCACTATTTTAACAAGATCTTATACCCAATCAGAATGTTTAACAATGCAATTACACCATAATACCAATCAAAGTTTAACAACGGACAAAAGAATCCAATCATTACATTTCTACTATTGGTCTGCTTTACCAGATTCATATATCAAAATTACCAATATATATATATATATATGTGTGTGTGTGTGTGTGAGAGAGAGAGAGAGAGAGAGAGAGAGAGAGACTTGTTTGCATAAGATAAAGAAAGGAAAAACTCAACTTACCAGGATTGATCTTCCATTACTTTTGTAATTTTATCTTTAAGCTTTAAAAATTGTTAGTGTAGGATTACCATCTTTCAAATATTTACAATGTGAACCAAATTTAGGGCAAAGGTAACCCACACACCAAGGAAGAATGTTTGAAAGAGAATACTATTTTTCTATCTTTCATTCATCTTCGTTCATATGCATTTTTTTCAAATTTATCATTGGATCTGTATGACTCACATGTGAGGAGTAATGCTATTATGGACTATCTTTTATCGTCTCAAAATTGATGTGTCTTTTAAAATTACCCTATGACTTTAAATTGACTACTATTGAATTTTGATCTAATGGTGATTTTAAAAGCCACGTTAACTTTGGAAGAATAAAAAGATGATCATTAGCATTACTCCACGTGTAGCATATCTCTATTACGGAAAGACAGATTTTATCTGATGTAGTGTTAATATTGCATCTGTTTTATTTATTTATTTAGGTATGCTTTTTATAAATTAAAAAGATTAAAGACTTTGTCGTTAATTCTAGTCATGTCTTTTTTTTTTCTTTTTTTTGTAAGCAATTCATGTAGAAATTAAACAGCACCCTTTTCCCCCTCTTCAAATAAAATAAATAAATAAAAGAAAATTAAAAGAAAAAGGTGCCTCTAATTCCAACATATCCCACACTTTAACTATATATCCTATATATATACTCACAGTGAGCTAAACTCGAGCCGCCTCCAATGGGAATCTATCTATGTACAGCTTTCGAATTATTATTATTATTATTTTGGGGGAATTTTATGAGTAATTGAGTAATGATGGATGATATTTGGTTGTGTTGAGATGAAAATCGAAGGAAATTGCATTAAATTGTGTTGATGGAAATTTAGGAAAAACAGATTAGGT
Organism: Corylus avellana; assembly: GCF_965113065.1. Classification (NCBI taxonomy): domain Eukaryota; kingdom Viridiplantae; phylum Streptophyta; class Magnoliopsida; order Fagales; family Betulaceae; genus Corylus; species Corylus avellana. The sequence goes on from NC_142498.1 coordinate 14,970,236, forward strand.
TGTGAACATTTCTTTCAACTACACACGTCAGCCTTTTTACACAGCCAATTATGCATCTCGGCCCATTTACAACATACACAGCCCAATTACAAAATGCATACCTACTAAATACACCAACTTTGAAATCAACTACCTGACTTTTATTATCTTTTGATAAACTTATTTTAATAACAAAATCAATTAGTTTCCCATTGATTGAATGTTCTAAAAGCTTGAATTATACTATTTATTTTTTCCCAAAACAACCTGTGCCATTGGAATGGTGCACTTGGGATAAGAAACAAAGTTTCAATCAAAGCAAGTTCAAACATTAGGATCAAATGATTAGACATATTCCTTCCCACAGAGCATTTTAAGTTAGCATGTGTTTTTCTATATTAAAAAATAATAATAATAATAATTTTTTTTTATTTTTTTTTCCCTCAAAACAATGGTTTCACATTTAGGGTTCCATAATTAGTAAAGTTATTCTTACAGCTTGCTAGCATTTCGTTTTTAGGGTTTTTTTTTTTTTTTTTGAGCATTAGGTGTTTAGGCCATGAAGATACATTAATCGGAAAATGCCATGGGTCAATAAGTTTAACATATTTAGCTTATATTCCCTTACAATCAACCATTAAATTTGTGGAATCTACCATTAACTTATTTGTGATCTATATAAGTCTACAAATTCAATGATTGATTGTAAGAAAATATAGGTCAAATATAAGAAACTTATTAACCCCTACCATTTCTTCATTAATTGTGTCCACTCATATAAGTACTATGTATGTGGGATTGGAGAATCTATAACAATTACATGCTCAAATTGCTAACAATTAGAACAGGTAATTGCAATGAATCATCATCCAATTATGTGTCCAGCTTTATATTATGAGTAATAATACACACTCTCATCCTACCCATCCAGTTGCATATCCTCCTCCCTCTCTTTCTGTCTCTCATATGCACACACGCACAGTTAATTTGTAGCATCCATTCTGAAAAGAAAACAATGCACAAAGCCTTGCATTATGCGATTGCCTCAAATATACAATATTTTTACATAGCTTACAAATAATGGAATAAAGAAGAAAGGCCTAGGGTTAGAGCTGCCAAAAGAATGAGAGGAAAAGCCTGATAAACATACAAACCAGGGCAAGAAAAAATGCTTGTATACAAAGAATGGGGACTAAATTTCAGGTGCTAATCTACACTTCTGGGTATATCTAAGGCTACCGAATATATGTACAAGGGTGACTGGACATAATATATTGCCACCCCATGAGTAAAGCAAACTTCAAAACGAATTGGATGGTGTTATATATGAAGAGGAGGAAGCCTCAGAAAGCAGTACAGAAGAGTCTGAAGACTCAACAGCTTTTTCAAGGTCAAATAGAGGTTTCAGTCTTCTCTCCACCTCATTACTTTGTAGCTTAGCCTCCTCAAGAATCATAGACAAAGCATTCTTGCAAGATTCCTCGTCCCTGAATGCTAGGGTCCATCTCCCATCAACCAAAGCTTTTGTCTTCACTTTTCCATAGGCACTAGATTTAACGGGATCCAGAAACGGTAAAGTGGATGGTCTGATCCGCAAGTGTAACCATCTCGAATGCTTATCATCAATTCTGGGCTGAAGGCAGAAAACGATTAAGCATTCACATGATCACATCATCTTCATAAAGCTCAACATTATGGATGTATCAACAAACTGTCAATATTCAAATCCATCTTATCTTGCCTGTGAACTAATTGGAACTGTGAAAGTTTTACACACATAAAACATCTGTGCCATAAAGTTTAAATGAACAAGCATAAATTCAAAATGAAAAGGCAGCATGGAAGCCCGGCCACCAAAAATAAAAATAAAAATGCAAGGAGACATTGAAGT